>NC_134129.1:19973333-20320000 GCF_040939455.1 Microcebus murinus | reverse complement strand
TGTAGCACTTACAATGTTCTAGGTATATTCCAATTGCAATTCTTTTTTTAATTTATTCAAAATTCAACACAATTTCAGGCAGCAGGTGCCACCATCATTCACACTCACAGGGCAGGAAATTAATGAGCTGAGAAGAAAATTACTTTGATCAACGTCTTAGAATGAGTAAGCGACAGGATGAACTTCAAATCTAGGTGTAATTATTCCTTCGCTGCTGAACCTCTAGGCAAAGAGCTGCCACTATGTTCCATGGGTGGTCCATGTTTGAAAAGTGGAAATTCACAGAGGCTGATTTTCGGAAATGGTGAGGTTGCCAATAATGACATGCCCCAATATTGTCATGGATTAACCCTATCAAAAATTAGGCAAAGGACATGAACAGAAACTTTTCTAAAGAAGACAGAATAATAGCCAACAGACATATGAAAAAATGCTGAACATCTCTAACCATCAGGGAAATGCAAATCAAAACCACAGTGAGATATCATTTATTTCCAGTGAGAACAGCCTTTATCAAAACGTCCCAAAACAATAGATGTTGGCGTGGATGCAGAGAGAGAGGAACACTCCTACATTGCTGGTGGGACTGCAAACTAGTGCAACCTCTGTGGAAAGCAACACGAGATACCTTAAAGTGATACAAGTAGATCTACCATTTGATCCAGCAATCCCATTACTGGGCATCTACTCAAAAGATCCAATGACACTCTACAAAAGAGACACCTGCACTCGAATGTTTATAGCAGCACAATTCATAATTGCAAGGCTGTAGAAACAACCCAAGTGCCCATCAATACATGAGTGGATTAATAAAATGTGGTATATATATACCATAGAGTGCTATTCAGCTCTAAGAAACAATGGTGATCTAGCACATCTTGTATTTTCCTGGATAGAGCTGGAACTCATACTACTAAGTGAAGTATCCCAAGAATGGAAAAACAAGCACCACATGTACTCACCAACAAACTGGTATTAACTGAGCAGCACCTAAGTGGACACATAAGAGCTACATTAATTGGGTATTGGGCAGGTGGGAGGGGGGAGGGGATGGGTATATACATATATGATGAGTGAGATGTGCACTGTCTGGGGGATGGACATGCTTGAAGCCCAGACTTGTGGGGAGAGGGGGGCAAGGACATCATTTGAAACCTTAAAATTTGTACCCCCATAATATGCTGAAATAATAAAAAAAAAAAGAAAGAAAAAAAAAGGAAAACAAAGAACACTAGAGATGAGGAAGTCAGTGAACTTGAGGTCAAGAGGTAACACGGGTTATCAACTATCAATTCAGATAAAACTCTTCACCATGACATAGAAGGGTACGTACGGTCCAGTTCCCTTCTATCCAAGGCAACTTTCTTAACATGTGGCTTTGTAAAAAGAATTTCATTTTTTGAACGTTCTTTCTTCTACCTTTGCATAGCTACATCCTTAACCTACTTTAGATTGGAGTTCAATTTTTCATAAAAATTCCTTCCGTCATTAGCCTTTCAAATGCAGGCAGACCTTTCTTCCTCCAACTTAATAATCATCTATCGCATGCTCCTGTGGTTTTTGTTAATGGTTTTAATTATTTTATGTATTTTTTTTTTATTGCTTCCAGCATCTTTGACCTTTCCTTCACCGGAGTGTAAAGCACATTAGGACAAAGACTATGTCTGTCTTGTTCGTCTCGACAGGAATACGAGCTGAGCTGGCTCGGTACATGGCAGGGAAGTGGCAATCAAACTTACACTTTCTGAATAAAGATGAAATTCTTACCAAAACAGAATTTACGAGGGTTTCTTCTTGCCAGGTTGAAACCATTCATAACAAAATAGATTCTGCCTCCTTCATGTAGCTATTTGAAAACGACACTTGGGGATGTTATAGACCTTGGGAATCTACAAAGACCAGAAAACAATAGGCTGAGAGTTAACTTAGCCTCTCTGATAATAAAAAGTTATGAACATTTGGTTCCACGTATTGTATACAACTAATTAGGGAATGTACCAAGGTTCCATTCATAAAACTGCAGGGACATGCTTTTCAAAGACACTAGTGAATACACATACACCACAGGGCTGGCTCTTTTCAGACAGCATTGGGATCCTGTTCTGAAATATTTGCCGTTGCCCCATTCTATGATATCTGTGCAGGGGTATTTCCATTTTTTGCTTCAAGGAGTGCATTATTAACCTCAGCAAGTCCTCTATCCTATCTGAGTCCTGCAAGCACAGAGTTCTCATAAATTGATTTTTAAGGAAGAGTTTGTTTTCCTTTTTTAAAAAATATATGTTGGTTAAAACTAGCTACCTGTTTTTACTTTTCAACGAAAGCGGCTGTGTAATAGGAAGGTCTTGCTTTCTCTAACATGATCAGTGTGAGTGTGTATGTGTGTGTGTATTTCCTACTGAAATCCTCAGCCTCTTCGGCCTCTGCCACTTAGTGGGTTTTAGGAGAAGTGTTTTATATTTCCTTGGTGGAACCAGCCACTTTCTGCTTTGTCTCGAAGCTCAAAACGGACCTCACATTATGCAGCAGCAAAAGCACTATTAAGTGTCTTCCATAACACTGTTAAACTTCCTTCTAGGAGCAGAAAGTTCAGAGACATGCGTTTAATCACCGCACGGAAAAATATTGTGCTGGTTATTCTAGTAAGAACTCCGACTTCAAGAAAGACATTTTAGGTGAAAAATAACTCATAAGAGCAATTTGAGAACTTCATAGCGCTCACCTCAACATTTTTACTTGTACTTCCATCTCCGATACCTGAGGTTTTTAGACATAAACAATATTAAATAATTTTTTTTTTTTTTTTTGAGACAGAGTCTCGCTTTGTTGTCCAGGCTAGAGTGAGTGCCGTGGCGTCAGCCTAGCTCACAGCAACCTCAAACTCCTGGGCTCGAGTGATCCTTCTGCCTCAGCCTCCCGAGTAGCTGGGACTACAGGCATGCGCCACTATGCCCGGCTAATTTTATATATATATATATCAGTTGGCCAATTAATTTCTTTCTATTTATAGTAGAGACGGGGTCTCGCTCTTGCTCAGGCTGGTTTTGAACTCCTGACCTTGAGCAATCCGCCCGCCTCGGCCTCCCAAGAGCTAGGATTACAGGCGTGAGCCACAGCGCCCGGCCCAATATTAAATAATTTTATAAACAAATGGACTTATCACATTCCCCAACATAACTGAACAAATGTACCAATCAAACCATTGCCAAAACTCTGCATAACCCTTCAAAGAAAATCTCTAAGAGGAGAAGCAAGTAAGTATTTAGCCGAGGCATATCAAACAAGGTACTGAATCCCACAGGGAAAAAATATGAAAAGCAAACTAGACAGCCTTTTTTTCCCCCCACAAAGGCAACTACTATAAAACAAAGGAGGTAAACAAGAGCTAGTCATAGAATTTATTCTAGGTATTGAATGGCCTGCAGCAATCCCTAATTTATTTCCTAATAAAACTAACATTGATTAGACAGGTAGATTAATACTTACATAGTAATGCTTTCTGGAAAAACAGCAGGCACACAGGCTAACGGGTACACAGAAGGGTAGGAACCAGGTAGGTAGCTGGTTATGCATATAGAAAGAGAGGAAATGGCATGCTCTAGTCCAGGGGTCCTCAAACTTTCTAAACAGGAGGCCAGTTCACTGTCCCTCAGACCGTTGGAGAGTGCGCACTGTGGGCCCGGGACGAGTCGGCTGCTAAGCAGGACAGGCAAAAACACCCAGCGGGCTGGATAAATGTCCTCGGTGGGTCACATGTGGCCCACTGGTCGTAGTTTGAGGACGCCCGCGCTAGTCAGTAGCTCTGAAACCATATTGCATCACAGTCACCTAAAGGGATAGGGACCATTCAGATTTCAGGGCTCTATCCCTCGAGTTTCGGATTTAGGAGGTCCTCGACAGAGCGCGTAGACTTGCCTCGGGTGGTGGTGGTGCTGCTCTTGCTGACCCCGGGGGACACACTTTGAGAATAACTGCAATTCTAATTAAAGAGAGGTGTTCGATTCCACACAAACTAACATTAGCACCGCCCCAGGGTCAGCAGCGTGACCAAGTGCGACAGGAGACAGCCGGCGAGATGCAGAGGCAGGAGAGAAGAAGTAAGACAGGCAAGGCAGAAGGATCTCCGGGATGTGGGGTTGTTGAACAAACCCGGTGCTGTGGATTGATTGGGTGTGTCGCCTCCAAAATACAGGTGCTGCCAACGCGATAGTATCGAGGTGGGGGCTTTTAAGAGGTGATTAGGCAAAGAGGGCTCCTCCACTGGGGATGGAATCAGCTACCCTTGGAAGAGGGGTTGGTGGAGGGAATGTTCTCTTTACCCCCATCCTCCTCCCAGTTGTCACGTCAGGAGAAAACAGACTTCTCTGGACCACACCGTGTTCAAAATGCCATCTCGGATGCAGAGAATAATCCACCACAGTCTGTCCTCATAGCCTGGCATCCATCCACATCATTTGAGCATATTTAACTTCCAAGTAAACACAACAACTGTATTGGGTTTGCATTTAACAAGATACAACTGTGCCATGCAACCCCCTAGCCCATAGGCAAATAGGATACGTAAAGTCTTACTTTATATACATCTTGAGGTGCTGTTCATTCTTCTTCTGGATCATAATTCCCTTTGATATTTTTGACTTTGATGTTCTCAAACTTAAATACTAAAACATAAGATTAACCACTGTGAACACGCCTTCTGTCTAATAATACAGTGAGTGGAGTTAAAAATAAAAAAAACAATTGACATATATGCATGTATGAATGCTTTTATTCATATATACACAGATGTGTACATGCATACATTCATACAGACAAAAGTATGGAAGAAATACAGTGTTTCCCCCAAAATAAGACAGGGTCTTATATTTATTTTTCCTCAAGAAGACACCCTAGGGCTTATTTTCAGGGGATGTGTTATTTTTTTTTTTTTAGGTATGGTACAACCATCTACATTGATTCAAATAGAGTGAAGTCGTCTTCTTCTGGAACATCATCCTCACTCTCCAAACCCGGAATCCCATCCTGAATGTCTCCTGACTCTATTTCCTTTAGAACCACGGGGCCCAATCTCTCATGTTGAGCAACAGAGCTCTCACGGGGCAGATGAGAAGGGCTGCTCGTGTTCTTTCCCGCTCCGGGACGACACGCATGGGTTGTGCAGATGCGCTGCGCAGCCACGCCCGTCACTAGGGCTGATTTTCATAGCCACGCCCATCACCAGGGCTGATTTTCATAGCCACGCCCACCACTAGGGCTGATTTTCATAGCCACGCCCATCACCAGGGCTTATTTTCATAGCCACGCCCATCACTAGGGCTGATTTTCATAGCCACGCCCATCACTAGGGCTTATTTTCCCAGTAGGGCTTCTACTGCGCACATGCTTAGAAATCCTGCTGGGGCTTATTTTATGGGTAGGTCTTATTTTCGGGGAAACACGGTAGGTATAACTGCTCGTCCTCCTTACTGCAACTGATCATGTGGACAGAGCTGGTATTGATAACTTCTATTTCTCATTACCTATTTCATATTTCATTTGGCCTCAGAAAGTGCCTCAGATGACTGTGATTTCCTTGCTGGCCTGGTGACCTCAAACTTCATTCCTAAAGGGTCTGTACCATTAAAAGTGCTGCCTACCTGAGTTGTCGTTTTTTGTTAGCTGTTATCGCAGGGCACAAGAGTATAAAGAGATGGTGCAAAAGGACCCCAGCCTTTCATGTACTCCTTCCTAACTTGTATTGTGTGGCAGCAACCATTTTCTTCCCTGATAGTCGGAGAAGAGGTCTAGAAAGGGGGTAGTGGATAAACAAAATAATTAACAAAGTAATTTAACAAGGAGTCTTGCAATGACCAATGATGATTGAGTACCATGAACTGAGGCATATGATGAACTCATCTTTGTTATCTTCAAAGCTAAAAAGGATTACAGAACAAACATAGTGTTTAACATGGAAAATAAATGCTCAATAAAGGTGAATTTTGTAAATGGACTCTCTGTCAAGGAAGAGGCTATGTGAAATACTAAACCGAGCCATATAATGTAGACTGTAGGTTGAGAACCTGACTTGATTTTATAGGCCTCCTGATTGCGAAGCATAGCTATATTTCTTGTCTTCATCAGGACTATTCCAGGAACTGGATCAGCACAAGGCATTTAGGAGGTTGTATCAATGAAGCAAACAGAAAAATCTGAAAGCAGAGAGAACAGAGGAAATAAAATACATTGGGATTGGCAGTCATCTTGTTTCTTCTTGGTTTGGGTGTTTGGCTGTCAGAGATCCCGATAAAACATTGAAACGAAAATTCGTTAGGATAAGCCATAGCTTAATTCTGCTGATAGTCTATCATAAACTAAATAACCAATTTGCAATTTAGAGTGCCATGGCATTCTTAGCTTGAGGCCTAGGATATTTACTTTTTGCATATTTTAATAATGAATAAAGTCAGACAATGTTTACTGCATCTTCCTCTGGATTACGGAGCTAATATCTTTATTTTTTTAATGAATTATAGCCGTTGTGGTGTCATTAGCTTTTTTTCAGTTATGAACACCTGGAATATTCAAGCTGTATTTTGCGGCATGATACCTTCAGCACAAATAATTACACATTAGTCCCAGATTTTATATCTTCCAAATGCTTTACGGCCTGTGTTTTATTAGTTGCTGCTACAAAAAAATATCTGTAAATCACCTTAGGATTATTGTCTTTTCTTCCCCCTTATTTATAGAAGGAGTGAAGCCACATGGAAACCAAGCAGTTCATAATCATGACAGGAATATTAGGAACAGGAATATGTATTTTTTTGAAACAGGAATGCACTCAATGTTCCAACCACATTATAGCTTAAAATTGGAACTATTACTGGAGGAGTGAAAAGTAGAACAAGAACCTACTAAACACAACCAACTCAATAGTGTGCACAGAATTTTTTTTTTCCTACGCAATTCAGTCATTCCTTCAACTCACTGACTCCCAGGAACTAGTGGTTCTATTCTATAATAGGTGCTAATAGTTTTTCAACATTTCAGTTTTGTTTATCTCTGTAAATATAGTATCTAGCTACAGAAAGACTTAACACTTTGAGATGTCATTGTTTTTTTTCTTCCCATGCATGGGCATGACAAAACCTATGACTATTTTCATGTTAATGCTTCCTTCAAATTCATGTTGTCTGATTTATTTTACTCTTAACCTGATCTCAACTTCTCTACTTTTCTAGTGCACAGTTCTGCCAAATACACAGCTTCCCTTTACATTTCTACCACACAGTTCTACCAAATAAAAATCTGATATTTCACTTTAATATATTATCCTATTCTGTGGGTCTCAGCTGTGCAGCTAATCATCATATGTTTCGTCAAGGTTTTTTTTTTTAACAGAACAGTGAACTACAAACAAGATGGGAAAGAACAAATTTACACAACTCCAAACCAAATCTAGCCTGGATATTAATTTTTTGCTGAACCATGAATTGAACTGTTATTATTTTTCTCTAGTATAGCCATGGAGAATGTCAACTTTAAGTAGAGCTAAGCCATTCTATTGAACTAGAGGCCCAATAATTTTCTTTTGCTATTTGCAATATGACTCAAACGAGTCATGTCATTGTTATTCCTGTGCTCAATATCCTAACACTGACCCTAATCTCCATATTTTGGTATTATTGTAAACACTATTAACTTCTTTTCCTGAAGTTCTTCCAGCAAAATGGAATTCAAATAAATGCACTAACCCCTCCAGTCATGTCGTTTCTTTGAGCCAACCCTTTTAAGGCCATTCTAACAGATTTTGTTAAATTCTAATTTCTCAGGTAGACATTCATTTCTATCCCCATCTCATCCCACCCTGTCAATTATGCCTGCGTTAAATGCTTCGCGATTAGGTAATTTCTGTTCTACGATAAGTCAGCTGACATTCAGGGGGAAGTTACATATATTGAAAATGTCACTCCTCTAGAAAATGGGAAGCCACTATTTGAACTCCAAATATGCTTGTTTTTAATTGATGCCTTTTGTGTTGCTTTCTTTTCATGTTATAGCTTGTATAGCATCCATTAGTATGCTTTTAGTTGTAATGGAAAATTCTAATCAAACTGGATTAAAAATCAAGGAAGTGTATTGTTTGTCACTGAAGTCTAGTCTTTACATTAGGCCAGCACAGAATTGCAGTGTGGCTGGGACCTCATTATTTTGCATTTCATTCCACAGCTTCCCTTCTTTGGTGTCAGCTCCATTTTTGACAGGATTCTCTATTCATGGTCCCAGGATGGCATCTGGACTTACTTATTTATTTACATGTTTACATGAATAGCTATGTATGAGAGAATTATGATAGGACCAAAAATAAATGTCAGATGCCCATTCATTTCCTGGTCCAACATGGGCAATATTGATTTAGTACTGAATCACTTTCCTCAGTAGCAGAATCAAGAGGTAGTATAATAGCTTCAGCAGCAGAATCAAATCCTGAAATATGTGGATTGAAAGAGAAGTACCGTGTTTCCCCGAAAATAAGCCTTACCCATAAAATAAGCCCCAGCAGGATTTCTAAGCATTTGCGCAATAGAAGCCCTACCTGGAAAATAAGACCTAGTGTTGGGTGTGGCTACACAGAGCATCTGCACAACCCATGCATTTTGTCGGGAAGCGGGAAGGAACAGGAGCAGCCCTTCTCAACCGCCCCGTGAGAGCTCTAGTGCTCCACAGGAGAGATCGGGGCCGGTGGTTCTAAAGGAAATAGAGTCAATAGAGTCGCAAGAAATTCAGGATGGAATTCAGGGTTTGGAGAGTTATGATGATGTTCCAGAAGAAGACGACTTCACTCTATTTGAATAAATGAAGATTGTTGTACCGTCCTTAAAAAAACATAAAGCATCCCCTGAAAATAAGCCCTAGGGTGTCTAGGGCTTATTTTATATAAGGAAAAATAAATCATAATCATAAATCATAAATATAAGGAAAAAATATATATAAGACCCTGTCTTATTTTCGGGGAAACACGGTATGGACACCTGAATGAAAATTAAAGCAATTGTATCTGTAGAAGAGAAAAAGGGATGCTGGTTAGTTAAGCACAACAAATGCCTACTTTCTGATAGTACGTGACATTTGCCTTTCCAGGCCAGTCCACACCAGTTGCAAAAGCCTTCCATGATCATTGTTATTTCCATCACTTTGCTCACGTATCTCTGTGCTAGAAAACCCTCATGTATTCCCATAACCTGCTAAATCTATTTATGTTTCCTGGTCTAGATGAAGTCTTATCATCTTTACAAAAATCTCTCTTGATCACCCCAGCCCCTGTGATCTTGTGCCTACTGAAAACAAGAATTTATAATTATTTATATTCTATAATTATTTATAATTATGGAATTTATAATTATCATAGGTCTTTAAAATATAGTCTTTTAAAATATATATATATATATATATGCTTTCAACTTTTTCCCATTCAATATCATGTTGGCCATGGGTTTGTCGTATATGGCATTTATAATTTTGAGGTATGCTCCTTCTATGCCTAGTTTTTTGAGAGTCTTTATCATGAAAAGAGTGCTGGATATTAACAAATGCTTTCTCTGCATTTATTAATATATGATGTTTGTTTTTGCTTCTGTTTATATGGTGAATCACATTCATTGATTTGTGTATGTTGAACCACACCTGGGATGAAACCAACTTGATCATGGTGATCAAGCACATCATCTTTTGAATGTGCTATTGAATTCAGTTTGTTAGTATTTTGTTGAGGATTTTTGCATATATATTCATAATAGATACTGGTTTGAAGTTTTCTTTGTTACTGTTGTGTCTTTTCCTGGTTTTGGTATCAAGACAATACTGGCTTCACAGAATGAATTGGGAGGATTTCCTCCTTCTCTATGTTATGGAATAATTTCTGTAGGGTAGATAACAGTTCTTCTTTGGAGGTCTGATAAAATTTGGCTATTAGTCCATCTTATCTGGGGCTTTTATTTGTTGGGAGATATTATTTTTATTGTTATAGTCTCAATCTCCCTGGTCATTATTGTTCTGTTCAGGATTTCTATTTCTTCCTGATTTAGGCTTGAGAGACTATGTGTTTCCAGGAAAAACAGAATGGAGATTCCTCAAAGAAATAAAAGTAGAACTAATGTTTGATCCAGCAATTCTACTACTGAGTATCTACCCAAAGGAAATGAAGTTATTTTATCAAAAACACAACTGTACTTGAATGTTTATTGCAACACAATTCACTATTGGGAAGATATGGAATCAACATAAGTGCCCATCAATTCATGAATTGAGTAGACAAAGAAAATGTGGCATACACAAACACACACACACACTCAGTCAAAAAAATGAATGAAATAATATCTTTCTCAGCAACTTAGATGGAACTGGAGACCATTATCCTAAGTGAAGCATCTACAGAACAGAAAAACAAACACCACACATTCTCACTAATAAGTGGGAGCTAAATGACGAGTCCATACTGGCACAAAGAGATTTAAAGAGCATTGGAAACCAAGAAAGGGGGAGGGTAAGAAGGGACAAAAACTTACCTATTGGATACAATGAATGTTATCCTGGTGATGGATACAATAACTGCCCTGACTTCCATATTATACAGTGAATCCATGTAACAAATAGATCTGTATCCCCTTAATATTTTGAAATAAAAAATAAATAAGTAAGATGGATAAACATCAATACAAATGGTACATAATGGCTGCAAATAAAGATGCATAAAAAGATAAATTAGGCAAATGCTAACAAAAGATGAAAACTGGACTGAAAATATTTATGTCAAATAGAATTCTAGAGAAAGAGAGTGGATGTTAAAATGGTGAAAAGATAGTTATTAAAAATTTACATGATTCTATTCTTAAATTACATTACAGCTATTCTAAAACTTATGTCCCACCAAAAAAAGTGAAACAAGAAGGTCTTGGTAATTTAGGCAATCCAAGAAAATAGCTTAGCTTTAATATTTAAAAATCAAAAGTAATAAGAAATGCAAGGAATGATCATTGAAATTTCTACATAAAAAAGGACAATGTGACTGCATGATTATTTATTTTCCATTCTTAGAAATTCACCAATAAGAATAACAACAAAATTAGCTTCTGAAAAACATTTTTTCAGGTAAATAAATGGGCAGAAGCCATGGACAAATTACGTCATTGTAATCTTAGAAAAAAACATAGAGAAGTCCAGTATGTGTATAGAATATTCTGCCCAAATAATAATTAAAGACATATAATTTGAAACAATAACCAAATATTTTTATATATTTCATGGGTACTAATGAATAAATGACTAACATACTCTGCAAGAGAGTGGAAAAATAAGCAGTCCCATGGGCTCTTAGTAGAAGTGTAAATTCATAAAGAATTTTTGAAGAGCAAAAATACAGCATCTTATGCATACTTTTGTCCTCTAAAATTTCCCCTCTAGACTTCTGTCTTATAGTAATTTTGGCATGGAACATTTGTAAGCAGAAAATATCACTGGTAGCACTGGGCGTGATAGTAGAAATAGTCCATCAAAAGGGCAATGGTTAACAAAATTTTCTGTAAGATGGAATCCTAGGAAGCTGTGAAAATATTACTGACACGGAAATATCATTACAATAAGTAATGGCTACTTTATTGTACATTACCAGAGGGCAATCATTTGTACTGTATAAATAGAAAAAAAAAACTTGGTAGCCCTACTTTTTACATGGAAAAGAAAATATAAATTAATCTAACTCATGCAAAATATAAAATGTATTGTGTATAGTTGAGTTATAAATATGGCAATTCTCATGATTTAGACTGGCAAAATCTATCACAAAACTTCAGCTATTACTATGACTTTTTGGGATGAGAAGTTCCTTCTATTGTTAATTTGATCTTTTTATACTGTCAGAGGCAGGCATGGCAATTGGCAACCAGAGGCAATTTCAGGCAACTGTAAATGTAAGCATGTCAACACTAGATACTAAAAACAGGAATGAGATCAGGGCCCTCATATTTTCCCCTTAAGTAGATTTTACTCTATGTCTTAAAACATTTTACTCATAAAAAGCTCTAGTGGATCTTGGTTTACAAGTACAGTGCTGTTACAATATTGTCAATTATCTTTTTTTTTTTTCCAATAAATGAACCCTGTTTCCCACTGTCAGATAAAATCATTTCTTAGAAACCTGCAAAGCACCAAGAGTGGAGAGATTCTTATTTAGAAAAACACAGTTTAGATAAATTTTCATTTTTCAAGCTAGCCAAAATATTTTCAGCTAGAAAATGGGGCGGGGAGGAGGGGGGAGTGTGATAGCAGTTAACAATGACCATCTGATATCGGATGTGTAGAGAGCAAATATTTTCTCCCATTCTGTAGGCTGTCTATTCACTCTAATGGTAGTTTCCTTGGCTGTGCAAAAGCTTTTTAATTCGATCAGATCCCATGTATTTATTTTTGCTGCTGCTGTGATTGCTTTGGGGGTCTTCTTCAAAAATTCTTTGCCTACTCAGATGTCTGAAAGGGTCTTCCCAACATCTTCTTCTAGAATTCTTAAGGTGTCACGCCTTGGGTTGAAGTCTGTTATCCATCTTGGATTGGTTTTTGTGGGAGGTGAGAGGTGGGGATCCAGTTTCAATCTTCTGCATGTGGCTCTCCAGTTTTCCCAGCACCATTTATTGAAAAGAGATTCTTTCTTCCAGTGTGCATTCTTGTCTGTTTCTCTTGAGATGGCATCGATATGTGAAGATGATTCATGTCTCACATACCTTTCACATTTTCCTTTCTTGTTTGACTGAGTCCTGTGCTCTCTGGGATCTGTTTTCCATCCCATGTCTTCTGTTGGAGATAGCAGGAACACTTACCAGGAGCCAAAATATTAGAATACATCCACCTTTTCTTGTGGGAAGAATTCCCAGCTATCACACTCTCAGTGACTGAGTCCCCATGAGGTGATGAGCTGCAGAAGTTCATGAAGTTTGGGAGGTCTCTGCATTAAACTATTCTTTTGTCCTTCTATCTTATCTAAGATTCATCTACCCTCTCAAGCCACTCCCATCTCTTTTAGTAGTAAATTTTGCACTTAATTCATAGTGAGGGGGGAAAAAAAGATAATCCTGAGGAATGCTATCAACTGTCCTTTCCCAAACCTATGAACACATGTGTTTATATATGTACCTTGACTTTCTTTCTTCTGTTCTTAGAAGAGACTTTATTGCTCTTTTTCAAAGTTCAACTCTTCACTTGATATTTGGATTGAATCTCTTTGTTATCTTGTCTAAGATAATTGTTCACCAATTATTTTCCCTTTTCCGCGTGTTTTCGACTTTTACGTTACCACTGGCTCTTAATCCCAACGTCTTTTTAATATCCGTCTCTTTTTAACACCATTGCTTGAAGACTAACATCTGGAAAATACAAGGCCTTCCGTGAATTAATCCGTGACTGTTTAATCTGCTTGATGAACTCACCGCAGAAAGAAGTCGGGGTTCAGTGACTCGAGGAAAAGATAAGGTATAGGAATATATTGTAATAGTTAATATGAAAGTTGATAAAGCTTGAACTAAGGCAGTAGTGTTATGGATGGAAAAGATATATAGTGGGATTCAAGAGACCCCTTTTAAAATAGAATTGAGATGCTTTGACTATCAGATGAAGAGAAAGTGTATATCATTCCTTTGAGTTGAGAGTCTACTAAGCAATGAAATCCTAAAGCAATGTGGAAAGACAGCAGATCTACCTGAAGGTATTGACTTTGGTGTCAGTTCAGATTACACAATCTCAGGGTTTTCTATTCGGGAATTAGAAGTTAAATACCATTGAGGGAAAAAAAAATACCGTGGCAGACAGTAATCTTAATATTTAGCAAATACATTGTCCATTAAATAGCCATGAAATAGATACAATTAGAATCCGTAGATACATTTCAGAATTTGGAGAATATTTCAATGTAGAAGGGCTCTGACAAGTCAAGGTGGTATAGAATCAACACCATTGGATCTTAAATTCTCCATCCATGGGTTATTGAATAGTATGCTTACACAAAAAGCCAAATGACATCAAGTTTTCCCAATTCACTGCTACATGAAGCATAAAAACAAATGTTAATAGAATTTCTTAATTTTCAAGTTTCTCTGTTCAATATTTTTCAAACCTTTGGCATCTACTGCTGTTCCCTAGCAGGAAACAAAATAAATAACAAAACCCAGAAAGCTAAATAATATTAATGGAAATGTCAGAAATGTGATTACAAGAAAATCTCGTATGTATTACTTTTTAGTTGCAGGGGCTTGCTTACATGAGCTCGTGCGTGTTGTTAGTAATGTCATTTCACAGAAAGAATCAAATATATCAGTTTTCACGGAATTTTTCAAACAGTCAGCTAACAAATGCGAGTCACACAGAGAGGGAAGCTTGATGAAAGGAGCAAGTGGATGTTGACATGAGGAAAGAGGAAAAACAGGACAGGAAAGGCAGGGGTAGGGTCATACAAAAGGGACCTAACTTTATTTCCTACCGATCTCCTCTGCTCCGTTTTCTGTATTAGGTTTGATTTTTTTTTTCATTACTTCATCTGTTATCTTCAACTCCACTGTGAGGTGGGGTACATAATTTTAATTCACAGATGAGAACCTAAAGTCCAGGGAATTCCAGTTGTTTTTCTCTGCGTCTCACAGGTAGAAGGCAAAGGAGATAGTTCAGTCGGATTTCAAAGGCTGTTTTGCTTTCCGTAGCTATGCTGCGTTGAAAACATATAATTAAGAGTTATTAGTCAGGCTGGGCGTGGTGGCTCACGCCTGTCATCCTAGCATTCTGGGAGGCCGAGGCGGGCAGATTGCTTGAGGTCAGGAGTTCGAAACCAGCCTGAGCAAGAGTGAGACCCCGTCTCTACTAAAAATAGAAACAAATTAATTGGCCACCTAAAAAAATATATATATAGAAAAAAAAATTAGCCGGGCGTGGTGGTGCATGCCTGTAGTCCCAGCTGCTCGGGAGGCTGAGGCAGGAGGATTGCTTGAGCCCAGGAGTCTGAGGTTGCTGTGAGGTAGGCTGATGCCACAGCATTCACTCTAGCCTGGGCAACAAAGTGAGACTCTGTGTGAGCCACCGGGCCTGGCCTGAGGCCATGTCTTGATATTTACAGCATTTGGCATAGCATGATTACATAGTTCTCGTAGCATTAATGTTTCGTAATCAGGTGATCAGTTGAAAAGAAACATCAGTAGTAGCCAGGGTTTTTATAGGTAAGCAGAAGAAGCTGTCTCTGGCTGACACGAGAAGCAAACGGATATATTGAAAATTAGCTGAAGAGGTTGGGGAATAAAACTTAATCATCAAGGAAATGCAAATCAAAACCACAATGAGATATCACTTAACCCCAGTGAGAATGGCCTTTATCAAAAAATCTCCAAACAATAAATGCTGGCGTGGTTGCGGAGAGAGAGGAACACTCCTACATTGCTGGTGGGACTGCAAACTGGTTCAGCCTCCGTGGAAAGCAATATGGAGATACCTTAAAGCGATACAAGTGATTCTACCATTTGATCCAGCAATCCCATTGCTGAGCATCTACCCAAAAGATCCGATGACACTCTACCAAAAAGACACCTGCACTCGAATGTTTATAGCAGCACAATTCATAATTGCAAGGCTGTGGAAACAGCCCAAGTGTCCATCAATCCAAGAATGGATTAATAAAATGTGGTATATGTACACCATGGAGTACTATTCAGCTCTAAGAAACAATGGTGACATAGCACATCTTATATTTTCCTGGTTAGAGCTGGAACCCATACTATTAAGTGAAGTTTCCCAAGAATGGAAAAACAAGCACCACATATACTCACCAGCAAACTGGTATTAACTGAACAGCACCTAAGTGGTCACATAGGTACTACAGTAATAGGGTATTGGGCAGGTGGGAGGGGGGAGGGGGGCGGATCTATACATACATAATGAGTGAGATGTGCACCATCTGGGGGATGGTCATGATGGAGACTCAGACCTGTGGGGGGAGGGGGGGAAATGGGCATTTATTGAAACCTTAAAATCTGTACCCCCATAATATGCCGAAATAATAATAATAATAAAAAAAAACTTATATAAGATGGGTAGCAACAAAGAAGGCCAGATGGAAGTGAGGACCACAGAATTGCCCTAGAGTATGGGTTCCATGGAGACACAGCGACTACTATTTTGAATGACAAATACCATGGTTTGCCCCGTCACCATGACATCCGACTACCAGTAGTGTCACTGCCACTCACTTCTGTCCCAATGCACTGGGTGTAACTACCACCATTGGCCACCTCCAGTATTAGGTGTTTGTCTGACCATGTTTCCAATGTTCTGTTAATTTAAACATCGTAATCTATAAGGAATAGCAACCAACAGACAGGCCAGGGGTGGTTAAAAGAGGCACAACCTTTGTGGAAAAGAATCTGGAGATACAACTCAAAGGGCTAAAAAATAGAAATACCATTCGACCCAGCAATAGTATTATTAGGCATCTATCCCAAAAGAGCATAAGACATTCTATTATAAAGACATCTGCACCCGAATGTTCATGGCAGCACAATTCACCATTGCAAGGACATGGAAACAACCCAAGTGCCCGTCAATTCACCAGTGGATAATTAAGATTTGGTATGTGCTCACGATGGGATATTACTCAATTCTAAGAAACGACAGTGAGCTAGCACCGCTTATACTATCCTGGATTGAGCTTAAGCCCGTTATCCAAAGTGAGGTGACACAAGATCAGAGAAATGGGCTCCACGTGTACTCACCATCAAACTGGTACTGACTAATCATCACTATGGTGCTCAAAGGGTGGTGGTGTTCACCAGGGATTCAGGGGTTGAGGGGGTGTAGACCCACATCTGAGGGACGTGGTGAGCATTGTGGAGGGGAAGGGCATACCTCTAACCCTTGCTAGGGAGAGGCAAAGATATAAAAAGTAACCAAAATGTCCAAAAAAAAAAAAAATTTTATCGGGTGTTGGACAGGTGGGAGGGGGGAGGAGGGGATGGGTGTATACAAACATAATGAGTGAGATGTGCAACGTCTGGGGGATGGACACGCTTGAAGCTCTGACTCCAGGGGCGAGGGGAGGCAAGGGCAATATATGTAACCTTAACAACATTTGTACCCCCATAATCTGATGAAACAAAAATAAATAAATAAATATATAAGCAAGACCTATTTGAAAAAAATGAACTACTATGGGACATGAAAAAAAAAAGAGGGTTGTTTGAAATATTTCACTTGAGAAGACGGATGAAAGATGTTTTAAATATTTTAAAAGGCATGCGTATGGACTAGTTCAAGTTATTTCAGATGCCAGAACAACTATTAATGAGTAAAAATTATAACAAGGCAAGATTTCTTTTTGATATAAAGCAACCTAAAATTGAAATGGGCAAGATCCTTCCTACCAGGAGTAAACGGGCAAGAAGGAGATGGTCACCTCCTGAGGATATCGTAAAAAAATAAAAAAAAAATTGCTGTTTGAGTGTGAGACAGGACCACGTCACGGCTAAGAATAATTTCTAAGTCCCCGCAGTTCTTTGATCTCTGTCTTTGAATTTCATGTAAAACATTTTAAATGGTTTACATTGCTAATTGGCCTTCAAGATGAAAGACGTTTTACATTTGTACGAAAGAACAAAATTTGCCTCCAGCCTCTTGAAAAAAAATATATTTATTTGTAATGCCAAACCATACTTATTTCTCAGTTCTTTTCTTAGTGATTTGTGCTGTTGACAGGTATCTCAACTCGGCGTGGCTGTTGGCTTTTCGAATTGAATATGTTGTTTTCCTTTCGAAATGTTAAATGTTATAGAATATTTCATATGCATTTTTGCATGATTATTTAATTTTAATTTAATTTTAACAGTTGCATGATTACTTTTCATTTTGGAGTCATTGCAAAAGTTGCAAAATAGTATAAATGATTACAGATTCCTGTTTACTCTTTACTCAAGTTTCCCA
The DNA here is from genome assembly GCF_040939455.1 of Microcebus murinus. Taxonomy (NCBI): domain Eukaryota; kingdom Metazoa; phylum Chordata; class Mammalia; order Primates; family Cheirogaleidae; genus Microcebus; species Microcebus murinus. The sequence continues at coordinate 20,302,024 of NC_134129.1, read as the reverse complement.
AAAGGTGATATGTTTCCGCATTTGTTTAATCTTTCTTTTCCTTCCCTCTGTGTGCATGTGTGTGTGGGTATATGTGTGTGTTATCAAAGAAAAATGGCATCGAGGGAGTTGAACAGACAACAAAGGCTTTACTCAAGGTTGTTGCAATAGAGGAGAGAGATTGAACTCAACTTCATGAAGACAAAAGGCTGGAGTATTTTTAAATACTGGGGTGAGCTAGTGGGAAAGTACTGATGACATTACAGAGAGACAGGGAGGGGAGTTGGTCGAAGTGATGATTCATCTGTGTTTGCTTATGGGTGTTTATCTAAGTTAGGATCCTACTCCCCAACAGAAACTTGGAGTTGGGGGTACCCTCTTTCTTGGCGATTACATTTCAAAGTATTATTTCCTGGTTGTTGAGAGAGACATTCCTGAGTTGTAAAGCTAGCAAGAGTCTAGAAGATGTACATACTGTGTTTCCCCGAAAATAAGACAGGGTCTTCTATTTATTTTTCCTCAAGAAGACACCCTAGAGCTCATTTTCAGGGAATGTGTTTTTTTTTTTTTTAAGTATGGTACAACCATCTATATTTATTCAAATAGAGTGAAGTCGTCTTCTTCTGGAACATCATCCTCACTCTCCAAACCCCGAATCCCATCCTGAATGTCTTGCGACTCTGTTTCCTTTAGCACCACTGGCCCCGATCTCTCCTGTGGAGCACTAGAGCTCTCACGGGGCGGATGAGAAGGGCTGCTCGTGTTCTTTCCCGCTCCGCCACGACACGCATGGGTTGTGCAGATGCGCTGCACAGCCACGCCCGTCACTAGGGCTTATTTTCATAGCCACGCCCATCACTAGGGCTGATTTTTCATAGCTACGCCCATCACTAGGGCTGATTTCCATAGCCAGGCCCATCACTGGGGCTGATTTCCATAGCCACGCCCGTCACTAGGGCTGATTTTCATAGCCACGCCCATCACTAGGGCTGATTTTCATAGCCACGCCCACCACTAGGGCTTATATTCGGGGTAGGGCTTCTATGGTGCAAATGCTTAGAAATCCTGCTGGGGCTTATTTTATGGGTAGGTCTTATTTTCGAGGAAACACCGTATCTAAGGGGCAAGGAAGAATTAACAATTGTAAGTTTCTAACGTAAGTGCCCTAAGAAAAGCGAATTTAGGGACCTGTGGTTGGGAAGATATCCGTCTAAACTCAGTGTAGGGAAGCAGAGGGGAGATGTAAGGCCATCGTGATTAGTATGTGTGTATATTGGGTCAGGGGCATGGTACAGGCTATGGCGTATAGAGTTAAAAATAAAGGACGTAGACACACATTTACACACGCACACATATGTATGTCAATGTGCGGATATTTATATTTTTTTCTGAAATGTTTGAGAGGAAGCTGTAGACATGATACCCCTTCCCTTCTCAATACAGCATGCATTCATAAAAAGAGTACCATTCTCCTCAAGACAGTCTCTTCCATACATTTCCTTCCATTTCATAACTGTAGTGTAATGATTAAAATTAGGAAGTCATCCGAAACGTTTTTCCCAACCACCCTGGACGAGACGGTTACCGTTCAGCTACTTTATACACACGAAGGCACCAGGGACATTGGCATTTGGTCCCAAGACTGGGAACCAGAGATAGTCCATTTAGTTTTATCCGTTTTAGTAAAGAACGATTTTTCAAGATTTATGGCACTGTTTTCTTTATATCAGGGGATACCCAACATCCATTGACAGTCGCTAGGAGTGTTTGTAAATGAGAGGAGCGATGGGTGTTTTAGTAATCTCAACAGAGTATGTTTTCCATCAAGGTCTCTAGAATTTTGGAATTCTTTACCACTTCTGGCTGGGTCGGAAAACAGAGTAGCTTGAATTTAAACGCTTGTGGTGGGCCCCATATGTTGTATTACGCTTTTGCCAGGTTTGACGTAGGAAGCTCCACAAAAGCAAGGGAGCCCCTTGAAATTATTAATGATTCTTTAGGCCTTTAGCCACAGTCTGTGAGCCACAGAAGTAAATGAAATATTCATTAAAAACATTTAAAGCGTTACTATTGTATGAAAAGAGAGGAAAGAAATGACAGGTAGGAAGAGCCTCTTTACAGATCGAGTTATCATGCTAGCGTTTTCCGAGAAAACTAGCAAACATTTTTTTAAAACCCTGAAGAACTAGTGCAATGCATTACTTTCTTTCAGTGTCCATAGGTCTGTAGTTTGGCTAGATACAAAAATACACAGATGTCAGGGTGAGCATTTTTATATATTAAAAAAAAATCAGTAAGGAAGACAAGGAAATTATGCTCTTGTTTACTATTTTTAATGACTTTGCATTTATAAACTTCTAGACACACGCTAATATATCTTAATACAGATTTTTAACATCTTGTTAGCATTTGTATCTGTAGTTGACCCTTGAAAAACATGGATTTAGCCGGGCGCGGTGGCTCACGCCTGTAATCCTAGCACTCTGGGAGGCTGAGGCGGGCGGATTGCTTGAGGTCGGGAGTTCGAAACCAGCCTGAGCGAGACCCCGTCTCTACTAAAAATAGAAAGAATTAATTGACCAACTAAAAGTATATATACAAAAAAATCAGCCGGGCATGGTGGTGCGTGCCTGTAGTCCCAGCTACTTGGGAGGCTGAGGCAGGAGGATCGCTTGAGCCCAGGAGTTTGAGGTTGCTGTGAGCTAGGCTGACGCCATGGCACTCACTCTAGCCTGGGCAACAAAAGTGAGACTCTGTCTCAAAAAAAAAAAAAAAAAAAAAAAAAAAGAAAAACATGGATTTACACTGTGCAGGTCCACTTATATGCAGATTTTCTTCCGTCTCTTCCTCTCTGAGTCAATAAGAACCACCCTCCTCCTCCTCCTCCTCCTCCTCTTCAGGCTATGAAATTTCCAATTTCACATGGCGCTATTCTTTTTGCAATTTAAAGGGAAGAAGTATAAAATAATGGTGGAAAGCATGAGCTTTGATTGCTAGGAGATGCAGCTTCATACCCCCACTCTACCATTTACTGTGTGATTTTTTAAAAAATGAAATAATAGTCTTCATTTAAAAAAAAAAACAAAAAACAAAAAAACATTTTATTTTAGTCCCACCAGCAGTGTAAGAGTGTTCCTCTCTCTCCACATCCACTCCAGCATTTGTTATTTGGAGACTTTCTGATAAAGGCCATTCTCAATCATTACAGATACATAAGAGTTCTACACATTTATGGGATACAAGGTGATGTTTTAATATAGGCGTACAGCATGCAATGATCAAATCAGGATAAAAGGGTTATCCATAACCTCTAGCATGTATCATTTCTTTGTGTTAGGAATATTCCAACTCCACTTTTTTTAGTTATTTTAAAATATAAAATAAATTGTTGTTAACTATAGTTGCCCATCGCACTACTGAATACTAGATCTTACTCCTTCTATCTAACTGTATTTTTGTACCCATTAACTGTTCCCTCTTTTTTTCTTCTTCCACTCCACTACCTTTCCCAGACTATAGCTAGTAACTGTTTACTCTTTCTATAAGTTCAATTTTTTTTTTTTTTACCTTCCCCATATGAGTGAGAACATTTGATATTTCTATTTCTGTGCCTGGCTTATTTCGCTTGGCATAATGTTCTCAGATTCCATCTATGTCGTTACAATGAACAGAAACCCATTCCTTTTTTTTTTTTTTTTTTTTTTTTTTTTGTGAGACAAGAGTCTCACTTTGTTGCCCAGGCTAGAGTGAGTGCCGTGGCGTCAGCCTAGCTCACAGCAACCTCCAACTCCTGGGCTCAAGCGATCCTCCTGCCTCAGCCTCCCGAGTAGCTGGGACTACAGGCATGTGCCCCCATGCCCGGCTAAGTTTTTCTATATATATCAGTTGGCCAATTAATTTCTTTCTATTTATAGTAGAGACGGGGTCTCGCTCTTGCTCAGGCTGGTTTTGAACTCCTGACCTCGAGTAATCCACCCGCTTCGGCCTCCCAGAGAGCTGGGATGACAGGCGTGAGCCACCGCGTCCGGCCAGAAATCCATTCCTTTTTGACGGCTGAATGGAATTCCACTGTGTACACATACCACATTTCTCTCACTATGTACAGAAATCAAAACCAAAGGGATTAAAGACTTAAATCTGAGACCTGAAACTATAACATTCTTAGAGGAGAAACATTGGGGAAACACTCCAGGGCATTGGTCTGGGCATAAAAAATGTCTTGAGTAAGACCCAAAAGCACAGACGACCAAAGCAAAAGTGGACAAATGAGATCACATCAAGCTAAACAGCTTCTGCACATCAAAAACACTCCCCCCCCCAGTTTAAATGGCTTTTAACAAAAATACAGGCAGTAATGTTGGCAAGGATGTGGAGAAAAGGGAACTCTCATACACTGTTGATGGGAATGTTAATTAATGCAGCCACTAGGAAGAACAGTATGGAGGTTCCTCAAAAAAAAAAAATCAATAAATAAAACTACTATATGATCCAGCAATCCCATTGCTAGATATATACCCCCCAAAATGGAAATCTGTATATCAAAAAGATGTCTGCATTTCCATATATATTGCATCACTATTTACAATAGCTAAGATGTGCAATCAATCATCCACCTAAATGCCCATCAGTGGATGAACGGTTAAAGAAACTGTGGTACATTTACTATTTGATTAGAAGCAAGTCATTTGTCCTTTCTCTTCTTTATTTTTTTTTCAAACATAAAATAGAGAGATAGGCCGGGCACAGTGGCTCACACCTGTAATCCTAGCACTCTGGGAAGCCAAGGCAGGCGGATCACTCAAGGTCAGGAGTTTGAAACCAGCCTGAGCAAGAGCCAGACCCTGTCTCTACTGAAAAATAGAAATAAATTAATTGGCCAACTAAAAATACATATAGAAAAAATTAGCCGGGCATGGTGGCGCATGCCTGTAGTCCCAGCTACTCGGGAGGCTGAGACAGAAGGATTACTTGAGCCCAGGAGTTTGAGGTTGCCGTGAGCTAGGCTGACGTCATGGCACTCTAGCCCGGGCAACAGAATGAGACTCTGTCTCAATAAAATAAATAGAATAAAATAAAGATAATACCTTCCTCACCTTAATTTCATGAAGATTAAATATGAAAATATCTCTGGCATGTAATTAACAATCAATAGATAATATCTTGAAAATATCACTAAAAGAAGGAAAGGTATTTCAGAAATGTGCCCAAGCATACTTAAATGGAACTCAGGTATTCAGCCTTGAAATTCGGCTTTCACGTGAAAGCAAATTGCAATCACATTAGAAAATTAAATGGTTAGACCTCTGATATTTAGAACAATAGCCGTGATGCAGTGTTCGTTATAAACGGAGGTAAATTATGCTGCCAGGATATTTGTATAATCTTTGTTGCTCTCACTTTTGTTTCCCTATTGTTCCTTTTCTTCTGGACTGGCAGGGAGCAAAGTTGCACATGTCATTCCAGCTGCCATTGCCTCAGGCTCTCCTCATTGGTGTCAGCTTGTGAGATTCTGATGTACATAGCCAAGAGTACGTTTGAATTTTTTTTTTTCAAAACAGATTACAATGCGACCTCTTATTTCACAGTATATGAGTCCAGGTATTGCCTAGAAAGGTTTCAAATACGGTTGAAGTCCAATTCATGTAACACACAGAGTCATCAAATATTTATTGAGAGACTACTATGTGCTGGGCATTTTCCCCCAGAACTAGGAATCCGTGAGCAAGGCATACACGCATATCTTATGAAGCTTTTCTTTCAATTGTGGGGGAGGTAATCATAGTAAATAGTAATTCACATATGTCTAGGAAGGTGACAGGTACTATGAAAAAATAATACAAGATAAGGGGAATGATGAGAGTTAGAATTCACGTGTACTTCTAGTCCTTGCACAAACAGCACTTTGATGACAATCTCTTCTGAGGTTGTCTATCTAAAACTGCAATCTCTCCTATAATCCCATCTCCAAAGGGACACAGGTGGGATTTTTTTTTTTTTTTTTTTTGAGACAGAGTCTGGCTCTGTTGCCCAGGCTAGAGCGAGTGCCGTGGTGTCAGCCTAGCTCACAGCAACCTCAATCTTCTGGGCTCAAGTGATCCTCCTGCCTCAGCCTCCCGAGTAGTTGGGACTACAGGCATGCGCCACCATGCCCGGCTCATTTTTTCTATATATATTAGTTAGCCAATTAATTTCTTTCTATTTATAGTAAAGACGGAGTCTCACTCAGGCTAGTTTCGAACTCCTGACCTCGAGCAATCCACCTGCCTCGGACTCCCAGAGTGCTAGCATGACAGGTGTGAACCACCACACCCAGCAGGTGGGATGTTTTGATACAGGCATTCAGCGTGTAATGATCAAATATAAACTTGCTCTACGTGCTGGGTAACAATCACTGCTATTGCTGACATTTATTATCTTCCTCTCCTGTTAGAATGCAAACCCTAGGAGTGCAGGGATTTCTGTTTTATTCTCACTTTGGGCAAAACCTCCAGTGATTGGTTCTATGCTGTGTTATAAAATCTGAAAAAAGTGCTCAGGGAGCAGATGGTGAAGCACTGTACTGAATGATTTTGAATTTATTGTGCTGGGCATTATAAGCTTTTTTTTCCCCACTCTCAATCCTTTTGCCTCACAAGAGTTGAAACGGGTCACAAGTTCCCATCGACTGATAAATAAATAAAGTTTGGTATATCAATGCAATGTAATATTATCTGGCACTGAAAAGACATGAAGTATAAATGCATACTATGACATTGGTGAACCTTGAAGACATGCTAAGGGAAAGAAGTCACTCACAAAATCCCACGTATTGTATAAATTGCATTGATATGAAGTGTCCAGAATAGTCAAATCTGTATAGACTGAACATAGTTTACCGTTGCATAGGATTGGGAGGATTATGATAAATGGGGAGCAACTGCTAATGGATGTGCAGGCTTTTTTTCCAGTGATAAAAATACCCTAAAATTGATTGAATAATTCTACAACTATACTAAAATACTGAATTATTAAAAAAAAAAAAGTCATCACCTGCACCACCACAAAAAAAAAAAAAAGGATTTTTCCACTTCAGTACTCTTGATATGCTGGTCCAAATAATGACCTGTTGGGAAGCAGGACCATTTTGGCCACTGGGACGGAATTCTGGACTCAGGTCCCTGGCCAAATGTTAACACACAACCCAACCACTTTTCTTGGGATGTCCAAAAGTCCAGATGGGCTGGAAGGTCACCTTAGTTTCAGTGCCCTTCTGAGACCTGTAGCAAGCCCAAGCTTAGAACATTCTCTAGTGCTGACAGATGCAGTTGTCACAGGCTCAAGGAACACAACAGGCAATGCATTTAGAATCCCCGGAGGCCCCTCAGAACCAGGCACAAAAAAGGACATATTTCAAAGATTAAAACAAACACCTCATTCCTCAATGCTCAGACATTGTTGCATTTCAACAAACAACAACAACAACAAAATTTCAGGAAAATAGGATCTAACAATATGTATCATACCAGAGATTGATCCTAAAGTGATGGAAAAATGTGACCTGTCAGAGAAAGATTTCAAAATAACTGCTTTAAGGAAAATCAATCAACTTCAAGAAAACACAGAGAATAAATTCGGAAAATTATGAGACAAATTTAAAAGAGATTGAATCATTTTGAAAAAAAAAAAAAATCCTGGAGCTGAAATGCAATGAATGAAATGAAAAATGCAATAGAGAACATCAACAGCAGAATTGATCAAACAGAATAAAGGATCAGTGAGCTTGAAGACAGACTATTTGGAAATACATAGTCAGAGGAGAAAAATGAAAAATATAATGAAAAGGAATAAACAAACATTATGCAATCTATGGGACAATACCAAAAGAGCAAATACTCAGGTTATTGGAATTAAAGAAAGACAAAGGGTAGAAAGGTTATTCAATGAAATAATAACAGAAGACTTTCCAAACTGGCAAAAGATACACATATTCAGGTGCAGGAATGTCAAAGTTTATCAATTACATTCAATCTAAGTAAGAGTACTCTAAGGCGTATTATAATCAAACACTCAAAGACAGAGGACCCTGGAAACAGCAATAGGAAAAAAAGCAAATAACATGTAGGAGAGATCCAATACACCTGGCAACAGATTTCTCAGCAGAAACTTTAAGGGCAAGAAGGAAATGGGGTAGTATATTCAGAAGGCTAAAGAAAAAATATTGCAAACCAAAATATTATAACCAGCAGAGTTATCCTTCAGAAATGAAGGAGATAAACACTTTTCTGGGGAAAGATAAAAACCGAAGGGAAGCTATCACTATCAGACTTATCCTATAAAAAAATGCTAAAATGAGTTCTTCAGATTGAAAGAAAAGGATGTTAATGTGATCATTATAATACTATTATAATCATGGTATTTAGCCACTTCCATGTTTAGTAAGGAAACTAAAGGACAAAACCATTAATAACAACAAAACTAACAACAATAACAATAAAAACTTGTTAAGAAAGAGAGAAAGAATTTTGACGTCAAAAATTCAAAATATGTGGAGAGAAGCAAGTAAATGTGTGTTTTGGGAAATTTGGTTGTTTCTTTTTCTTTTTCTATGATCACAGTTAAGTCAGTGTCAGTTTTAAATACTTGTTATAATTGCAGGATTTTTAAAATAAGCTTCAAGGTAACCAGAAGGCAAAAACCTATAAGAGATATACTAATCTTAGCAGAGGTTACCTGAGTAAGATCACAAAAGCACAGGCAGCAAGAGCAAAAAACAGACAAACTGGGTTGCATCAAGCTAAAAAGCTTCTGCACAGCAAAGGAAACATTTAATAAAATGAAGAGACAATTATAGAATATGAAAAAAAATCATCTGCAAATTATCCATCTGACAAAGTGTTATATGACCAGGATAATTAAATTCAAACAACTTGGCAGGAGGATAACAAATAATCCAATTAAAAATGGGCAAAATATCTGAATAAACATTTGTCAAAAGAAGACAAACAGCCAACGAGTATGTATAAAAGACACTCAACATCAGTAACCCTCAGGTAAATGAAAACCAAAACCGCAATGGGATAACCACCTCAGTTAGACTAGCTATCATCCAAATGACAGTCCATAATATTTGTTTTTGTTTTTTATTTTTATTTTATTATTTATCTATTTATCTATTTATTTATTTATTGAGACAGAGTCTCGCTTTGTTGTCCGGGCTAGAGTGAGTGCCGTGATATCAGCCTAGCTCACAGCAACCTCAAGCTCCTGGGCTCAAGCGATCCTACTGCCTCAGCCTCCTGAGTAGCTGGGACCACAGGCACGTGCCACCATGCCCGGCTAATTTTTTCTCTATATATTAGTTGGCCAATTAATTTCTTTCTATTTATAGTAGAGACGGGGGTCTTGTTTTTGCTCAGGCTGGTTTTGAACTCCTGACCTCGAGCAATCCACCCGCCTCAGCCTCCCAGAGTGCTGGGATGACAAGAGTGAGCCACCACGCCTGGCTGACAGTCCATAATATTTTATGGTGAGGATGTGGAAAAGGGGGAACCACAGTACATTTTTGGTGGGAAAGACACATTAGTTTTGCATTAGTTAATGTATCTAAGTAGCTCTGTAGCCCATTTTGGAGACGTGTATGGAGAGTCCTCAAAAAACTAAAAATAGAGCTACCGTATGATATGGCAATCCCATTGCTGGCTGTATATCCCAAACAAAAAGAAAAAAAATCAGGATATGGAAGTTTATTCAAGCACTATTAACAACTACTAAGATGTGGAATTAAGCTAAGTTTCTATCAACAAATAAATGGGTTAAAATGGAATATTATTCACCCACGAAAAATGAAATCTTGTCAATTGCAGCACCATGGATGGAACTGGAGGTCATTATGTTACGTGAATTAATTACTTTGTAGGTATTTCCTGTTGTGTGGGTTGTCTTGAGCATGTAGTGTTTGAGCACCACCCCTGACCTCTACTTAACTGATGTAAGCAAGTAGCAAACTTGCAGAATAATCATCAAAAATAGCTCCAGATATTGCCAAATGTCACCCGGGGGCAAAGTCACCCCTGGTTAAGAATCTCAGATATAACCACATGGGATTGAAGGACTCGTGTTAGCCAGCTAACTACTACGGTCCCCTCTGAAGAGATGAAGGGATTTTGCAGGGGGTAAGAGAAGGGGACTTGCACATTTTTTTTTTCACATACTTTTGAACTGTATGAATGACCTAAAAATTACAATAGATTCAAGAACGACGTGTTTTTAGGATCATAAAAATTAATACATCTCCTGCCAAAACTAACGAACAAAAGCAGCGTTCCCCCCCCCATCCCCGACAAATACAGAATGTCACTGCAGCAGCCCACTCAGTAATTGCTGGTGACTTAGAGAGCTGCAGAGGGTGACAGAATCATTTGAATTTTAATATATTTTAAACAGACTGCCTGTAAGACTTCGGAGAGGTCAGATGGGCAGTGTGAAGGAAGCAGAAAGACAAATTATTTGTTTGTCTTGCTTAAGCAACTGTCTGAGTGATAATGCCATTCTTGGGGTGTGAGAGGTGAGGCATGAACAAATTGGGGGGGGGGTGGCTTTTGTGAAGAAGAAGCGACATTCGGTTTTGAGATTCGTATTAGACTTCAATGAGGCGATTTACATGGGCAGTCTATAGCTCAGCGCGGAACAGAACGGCAATTTTCACAAAGGTCTATGAAGAACAATGGGCGAAGCCACCTTTGATCCTTGAAAGGGAAAAGTTAAACAGCTTATTATTCATGCATTTTACTGTTTTATGGGAAAAGATTATTATTATGTCTTACAACAATAAACTTTAGAAAGAGCGGAAAAAAGAACGAAGTTAACGGGCATTTCTACTCATACAATCTGAAGATGAAAAGCGTGCTCTTGGGAATAAACAACAACGACAAAAATTCATCGCATACAAAACTATTTAAAAATATAAAAGTTCCACTCAATCAGAAACAGCAACAACAAAAAAATAGTGAATTAGAAAACATCAATATAAACACTGATTTTATGCTCTGCTGAACAAAATTAGCTTTGTTGCAATAATGAATTTAGGAAGAAATAATATAATTCTTAAGACATCAATATTAGGAATACGATTTTATTTTTTCTTTCATCTCCTCTAACCAAAAAAACAAAGAGATTAATTCAAAAGACTAATGAAGTTCTCCTTTCTTGAAAATTAGGAAGAATCTTAATCACTCAGGGGGGAAAAAAAGAGTATCTTATTATTTTTGCAACATGTACATATTATATCCCTTCTAATGGTAAACGCACTGTGTCAGACACCATGAGACATGTCGCTCAATCTTCACAGGAACTCTGTGAAATACATACCTCATGTCTTACATGGAGAAACTGAGACTTAGGTACGTTAAGTAACTTGCCCAAGTCACGTGTGATATTTTAGCCATGTTGTCGTCTCGCTTCACACTCTGGCAGTTTGGCTTCACAGCTTGGGATTCTGTCAGACATGAGCGAAGAGGTCACTCTCTCTCTCTCCCTGTCTCTCTCCCTCTCCCTCTGTCTCTCTCTCCCTCCCTCTGTCTCTCTCTCTCTCTCTCCCTCTGTTTCTCTCTCTCCCTCCCTCTTTCTTTCTCTCCCTCTCTCTCCCTCTCTTTCCCTCTCTCTCCTCCTCTGTCTCTCTCTCCCCTTCTCTCTCTCTCTCCCTCTGTCTCTCCCTCTCTCTCTCTCCCTCTCTCTCTCTCTCCTTCTGTCTCTCCCTCTGTCTCTCCCTCTGTCTCTCCCTCTTTCTCTCCCTCTGTCTCTCCCTCTGTCTCTCCCTCTCTCTCTCCCTCTGTCTCTCCCTCTGTCTCTCTCTCTGTCTCTCCCTTTGTCTCTCCCTCTGTCTCTCTCCCTCTGTCTCTCTCCCTCTGTCTCTCCCTCTGTCTCTCTCTCCCTCTGTCTCTCCCTCTCTCTCTCTCTCCTTCTCTCTCTCCCTCTCTCTCCCTCTCCCTCTCCCTCTCTCTCCCTCTCCCTCTCCCTCTCTCTCTCTCTCTCTCTCTCTCTCTCTCTCTCTCTCTCACACACACACACACACACACACACACACACACACACATACAAATGGAAAGGGAAAAACAAAAGTCTCATTAAAGTCATGGTCCGGGCGTTCAAACCAGGTCTGAGGCATGAGGAAGCGGAAGAAGGTGTGGTTGCTTCCCCTTTCACTGGTGTGCGCTGCAACTTCCCATCAAGAGCAGTGGCTCATGGCGACATGGGCACAGCACCCTCTATGGAAAATTGCAAATCCTTCCTGCACCGTAGTGAAAATAAAGTACCAGTCACGTAGGCTCACATTCTACCTCGGAAACACCGTCCGTCTGTGTTACTTTTCCAAACATATTTTACATATTAGCTTTACTTCTTTCTTTCTTTCTTTCTTTCTTTCTTTCTTTCTTTCTTTCTTTCTTTCTTTCTTTCTTTCTTTCTTTCTTTCTTTCTTTCTTTCTTTCTTTCTTTCTTTCTTTCCTTCCTTCCTTCCTTCCTTCCTTCCTTCCTTCCTTCCTTCCTTCCTTCCTTCCTTCCTTCCTTCCTTCCTTCCTTCCTTCCTTCCTTCCTTCCTTCCTTCCTTCCTTCCTTCCTTCCTTCCTTTCTTCCTTTCTTTCTTTCTTTCTTTCTTTCTTTCTTTCTTTCTTTCTTTCTTTCTTTCTTTCTTTCTTTCTTTCTTGACATAGGCATCCTTTCTACTCCTGTTCTACCTGCAGAAGGTTCCTGTGTGGGCACCAGGTTGTGAAGAGCCCCGGTTGTAGCTTGTCTTAAAGCCAGAACTAGACTCTGCTTCCTCTGACCGGGGAGGATTTTAAACTGCAAGGTGCATGAGAGGCTGTGAGCAGACTGTAAGCGGACGCGGTGTTTTATTTCTGAAGCAAATGGGCCGAGACAGATGGCAGGGGGAGAAGAGAGAGTTCCTGGAGGCGCAGTGTCTGCATGTTGCCAGGTGCTGCCGGGAGACACCGTGCCGTGGCAACTCAGCTGCAGGAGGAATCCAAACGCCCTGGCTCTCCCCTTCCGACCGGCAGGAGGAAAAGAGCCTCTCTCTCTCTCTTTCTCTCTGTGTGCTCTTTTAATTGAAGGTGAAGCCTGACATTTGCAATGCTTGCTTAAAGCAGCCCTGCCTTATTTGATTGAAACATAAGACAGGATTCGAAAATTGCCTATGTCATTCCACCGTGGGCTTCAGCCCAAACTACAGAATTCATGGAAGTTGCCATCGGTTGGGCGAGGGGGGAGGCGGTGAGAAGGGTAATGAAGAAAAGGTAAAAATGAAATATATTCTTAGTCCTGCTAGATAGCCCATAAACACGTTTGTTTTTGAAATTTTATTATTCCATATGGAGAGGGAAAAAAAATTGCCATTTTAAAGCACAATTGTCTGGGCCGGGCGCGGCGGCTCAAGCCTGTCATCCTAGCACTCTTGGAGGCCGAGGAGGGAGGATGTTCTGGTCTCAGGAGTGTGAGACCAGCCTGAGCAAGAGCGAGATCCTGTCTCTACTAAAAATGGAAAGAAATTAGCTGGATAACTAAAAATATATAGAAAAAATTACCCGGGCATGGTGGCGCATGCCTGTAGTCCCAGCTACTCGGGAGGAGGCTGAGGCGGGAGGATTGCTTGAGACCAGGAGTTTGAGGCTGCTGTGAGCTAGGCTGACGCCACGGCACTCTAGCCCAGGTAACAGAGTGAGACTCTGTCTCAAAAAAGGAAAAAAACCCAAAATAACCCACAATTGCCTGGATCCATTTCTTGGGAAAAGCTTAATTTCCACATTAATTGATTCCTTTGGGATTAAAGACAAAGCTCTAAGGCACAATGTGGATAACCTATGACAGGCAAGGCTGAATTTATCTGGGAGTAACATTTTTTTCTTACAGACTACTCAAACCTTTCTCTGGGAATTAGGAGACATAATAGAAGATACGTTAGGGGCTACAGAAAGGGTCCCAGGTGATAAAGGATCGGAAATACACGAGGGGAAATTGGGGAAAATGTAAAAGACATCAATAATATATTTCAAAATTTATGTGCAGCCAGGTACGGTGGCTCACACTTGTAATCCCAGCACTTTGGGAAGCTGAGGTGGGAGGATCACTTGAGGCCAGGAGTTTGAGACTAGCTTGGGATACAGAGCAAAACTCCATCTCTCAAAAAACATTTTAAAAAACTAGCCTAGAGTGGTGGTACATGCCTGTAGTCCCAGGCATTTGGTGGGAGAATTGCTCAAAGCCAGGAATTTGAGCTTACAGTGAGCTCTGCTCAGGCCACTGCATTTCAGCCTGGGTGACAGAGCAATACCTTGCCTCTAAAAAATGAAACAAAATAATATGTGGCATGAGAGGCAGACTTTCAGGTCACCCCTGGAAGATGGGTAGATTCAGCATGTTGGAAGTAGACTATGGAATATTACACAGCAACGAGAAGCAAGGGATTAGATTTACATATAGCTGCATGGATAGATCCTAACAGGGGCCAAGTGAAAACAAAAATATGAGACGCACAATAAGATTCAAAAATCATGCCATACCTTTCGTGCCATTACAATACATGCAGGCACAAAATTATATTTTACAAGTTTGCAGTGGAATAAACAAAGATACATTGAACACATCATAATGACTACTTTGAAAATGAAAGATTAGGAAGTTGCTTATAGAGACAGAAAGGTATGTGGAATGCATATGCAGATTTGAAATAAACACAAAAAAATAAGAAAGGGGCTATATTAGTCTACTCAGTCTGCTGTAACAAAATACCACAGACTGGTCTTAAGCAACAGGCATTTATTTTCTCAAGGTTATGGAGGCTCAAAGTTCCGTGATCAAGGTGCCAGCAAATTTGTTTTCCGGCTTGTAGATGTCCACCTTATCTCTGCGCTGTCATGAGCTCTTTCTCCAAGTTCACCCGGTGAGGGAGAAAAGACTCTGGTCTCTCCCTCCCTTTTATAAGGATAGCAATTCTATAGAGTTAGGACCCCGCCCTCATGACCTCATATAACTTTAATCCCTAAAATCCCTATCTCTATATACAGTCATGTTGGGGTTAGGGCTCCCACATATCAATTTCAGGGGCACACAATTCAGGACCCAGCAGGAGTCTTCTAAAGACCTATGAGGACAGTGTATAATTTGAAGCTAGGAGTGTGATTAACTCAACCATTGGCACTTAAGGAGGATGTTTTGGGAGCAAGGATGTAATGTAATCCCAGTCTTCTTTCTCTCCTTGACACTCCCAAATCGCCAGTAAAATGAGACTAGGGTGAGGTCTCCTTCCATCTTACGCCCTACTTACTTCCCTCTAGATCTGGCTGTGTTCCCACCAGGACCATCTTGAAAGATTCCCTCAACTTGACTAAACATTAGAACAGGTCTGCTTTCTTCCGGACTCCAGGCCCCTGACATTTCTTTTCCTAAGAGTACTTTTTTTTTCAGAAAACTTACAATTTGTGAATTCTTTCTTTACCCACCTTGAGCTGTAAATGTTCCCTTACTTCTTTTAACCTCTCACCAGTTTTACAACCCAGGAATATCTTTCTCAAGGACTAGAGAGCCATCCCTTTGAAATATAATTGTCAGGAAAGAGAGCACTCCTATCTTCCCATCTCTGTGGGAAGGTGGTAGCTTGACTTCAATAAGCCTCAATTAGCAAACACAGATGGCCGAACCAAATCAACCAAACTCTCCCTTAATGTCCTTCGGTACTTTTCCATTAGCTCACTTCAGTGCTTAAAATTTCCTTCCTTTTCTTTTGTTTCATTGTAGTTGAATTCAATCTCTCTCTTTCTTATATTTCAATAATCCTGATCCCTGTTGCAAACATCTGGAATAAATTTTTTCCTGGCCCATTTAACTCCCCTGGTGTAATTTTTCTTTGACAGTTTCAAGTTTCGGTTAAGAGAGAACATAGAAAATAAACCAGTGAAATGAAGTCAACACCCAAGTGTGATTTACAGGAAGTTAGAAGATGATGGGTAAAGGAGATCAGCATAAACACAAAGCCAGTCTATATATCTTAAGATATTAGAGGTAATATTTGCTTTTCCGACTTACATTGGAATGTGGGACAAAATTTATAGGGTATTTAAGTGTTAAGCAAGGTGGAACCATATAATTGGAGCACTGAAAAATACCCTGCCAGCTAACACTTATGTTTCCCCTAATAAGAATAAGAGCTCAATAATCTAAAATTTCAGAACATATATAGTTTATGGTAAACACTTCTCTTTGATCCAATACTCCTATAATATTTATTGATAAGTGTTCTAGATCTCACTCATTGATTTTCAGGAACATCTTCAAAGGCCTAATCTCTATTTCATTGCAGGACACCTGAGTGAGATTTGGAAGATACAGGATGGGAGACTCTATTATTCTTTCCTGGAATTATGGGTCGGTGCTTGGAGAAACAGCAGTACTAAGGTTTTTCTAGAGCTTTGGATTACACGCTTTCATTCTGGAAAAACGGTTTCATCAGTGGTGGATTCTTGTGATTTCGGCATTTCCTAAATTTTTTTTCAGGCAAAAGTACTCTTTCACATAATGTCCTATATTAAATCCTATTTTTGTTAAAATATCTTAAGTCATTTCTGTTTCTTGAATGATTATTAGTTCAATGATTATTAGGAACATTCTAAAATTTCTGATAATAAAGTCAGTAAGGAAATAATGCAACTTTTTCCTCTAAGATCTGATACAAGAATGCCCAATTTTGCCACTTCTCTTCAACATAATATTAGAACTACTGGCAAAAGCAATCTGAGAAGAAAAATAAATAAAAGGCAACCAAATAAGAAAGGAAGAATAAAATTATTCCAAAGGTGGTAGGAACCTGTTAGAACTAATAAATGAATTCAGTAAAGTTGCAAGATATAAAATCAATCAATATGCAAAAATCAGTTGCATTTATTTTCACAAATATGACCTATCCAAAAGATAAATCAAGCAAACATTCACATTTATGATAGCATCAAAAAGAATAAAATATTTAAGAATAAATTTAGCCAAGGAAGTAAAGATTTTATCCATGGAAAACTATAAAACAATGATGAAAGAATTGTAGAAGACACAAATAAATGGAAAGATATTCTTTATTCATGGATTGAAAAAGTTAATTTTGTTAAAATATCCATACTATCCAAAGTGATCTACAGATTCAACATAATACCTACCAAATCCAATGTTGTTTTGAACAGAATTAGAAAAAAATACCCTAAAATTGATATGGAACCAGAAAAAGTCTTGATAAAAAGAAATTTGGAAGCATCTTAGTTTCTGATGTCAAATTATATTAAAAAGCTATGATAATCAAAACAGTCTGGTATTGGCATAAAAAACAGACACATAGATCAATGGAACAGAAAGCCCAGAAATAAACCCAAGCATATACAATCAACTAATTCTTGAAATGTGCACCAAGAAAACACAATGGGGAAAAAGGATAGTCTTTTCAATAAATAGTGTTGGAAAAACTGGATCTCTGCATGCAAAAGAATGGAATTAGACCTTTATATCACAACACACACACAAAATCAACTCAAAATAGATTAAGCATGAGTTTAAATGAAAGACCTGAAACAGTAAAACTCCTTTAAGAAAACATAGAAGAAAAGGTTCTTGATGATACCCTTGACACTGATTTTTTAGATATTACATGAAAAGCTCAGGCAACAAAGGCAAAAATAAACAAGTGGGACTGCCTCAAACTAAAAAGTTTCTGCACAAGAAAAGAGACAATCAACATAATGAAAAGGCAACCTCGACTTGAGAGTAAATTTCTTCAAACCCTGTATCCGGTAAGTGATTAATATCCAAAATGTACAAAGGACCCGTACAACACAATAGCAAAAAACCAAATAACTAAATTTTTAAAAGTGATAAGAACCTGAATAGACATTTTCCCAAACAATACATAGAAATAACTATGAAAAGGTTCTCAACATCACTAATGACCAGGGAAATGCAAATCAAACCACACTGAGATACTACCTCACACCTGTTATCAAAAAGACAAAAAATAACAAATATTGGCACGGCGGTGTGGAGAAAAGGGAATCCTTTCTGTGAGAATGCAAATGACTACATCTATTATGAAAACCAGTATGGAGTTTCCTCAAAAACTAAAAATAAAACTGCCATATGACCCAGCAATCCCTCCACTGGGTATATATACAAAAGAAATGAAATCAACACCTCATAGAGGGAGAAAATATTTATTTAGCCTTCAAAAGAAGCCCTGCTGTTTGCAACAGCATGGATGAGCCAAGAGGATATCATGCTAAGTGAAATGAGCTAGACACAGAAAGAAAAAAAATACTGCATGATCTCACTGACAGGTGCAATCTAAAAATGGTTCCCATACTTAGAGTTCAAGTTGGGGTCGGGGAGCAGAATGGGGAGATATAGATCAAAAGGTTTAAAGTTACATCGTGTTTCCCTGAAAATAAGACCCTCCCATAAAATAAGCCCTAGCAGGATTTCTAAGCATGTGCACAATAGAAGCCCTACCCTGAAAATCAGCCCTAGTGGCGGGCATGGCTATGAAAATCAGCCCTAGTGGTGGGCGTGGCTATGAAAATTAGCCCTAGTGATGGGCATGGCTATGAAAATCAGCCCTAGTGACGGGCGTGGCTGCGCAGCGCATCTGCACAACCCATGCGTGTCGTCGCGGAGCGGGAAAGAACACGAGCAGCCCTTCTCATCTGCCCCGTGAGAGCTCTAGTGCTCCACGTGAGAGATTGGGGCCAACGATTCTAAAGGAAACAGAGTCGCAAGACATTCAGGATGGAATTCGGGGTTTGGAGAGTTATGATGATGTTCCAGAAGAAGACGACTTAACTATATTTGAATCAATGCAGATTGTTGTACACTACTTAAAAAAAATAACATATCTCCTGAAAACAAGCCCTAGGGTGTCTTCTTGAGGAAAAATAAACATAAGACCCTGTCCTATTTTCAGGGAAACATGGTAGTTATGTAGGATGAATAGATGTACAGATCTAATGTACAACGTGATGAGTACAGTTAATAATATTGGGATGTATACCAGAAAATTGCCAAAAGAGTAGATTTAAGGTGCTCCTTCCACAAAAACAAAAAATAGATAACTATGACAGTTAGTAGATAAGTATATTTACTTGGCTGTCATAATCATTTCATTATATGCTATCTATACATACATATGCACACACACAAACATAATGCTGTATTTCAATTTGTACAATAAAGAATTATTGTAATGTGAAAAATAAGGACTTTTATTAAAAAGATGAAAAGGTCTGACTGTACAGCGTGTATGTAAAATAAACTCCTATTTGTATTTAAGGTTTTATGACCTATAACACTTTCAATGCAATCCTATCTTATTAATTTTAACTTTCTGTAACAGAGTCTATTCATATTTTATCTAAATTTACAGAAAAGTATTTGAAAATTCTGTGGTTAATACAAGTGGAACTTAAACTCAATTTTATAATAAATGTCTTTGAATATCAGTGAATTTATTCAGAATAGGAAAGAAAAAATAAGAAAAATGTACAAAATACTGAGCAATGAATTTTTTTTCTTTTTTCTTTAGCAATAGGGTCTTGCTCTGTTGCCTGAGCTAGGGTTCAGTATTGTCATCATAGCTCAGTACAACCTCAAACTCTGGGCTTACCTGATTTTCCTGCCTCAGCCTCCTCAGTAGCTGGGACTGAAAGTGCACACCACCACCCTGCTTGGCTAATTTTTTTCTAATTTTGCAGAGACAGGACCTCCCTATGTTGGTCAGGCTGGGCTCCAACTCCTGACCTCAAGTGATCCTCTCACTTCAGCTTCCCAAAATGCTGGTATTACAAGCATGAGCCACCGTGCCTGGCAAGCAATGGGTTTTAAAGGATATTTTTAACTCCTAAAGACAAAATATTTTTAAAATAGTATATATATATATATATATATATATATATATATATTCTTTTTAATGTGCTTTTTTCATTATATTGTCCTTCTGAGAAGAGTATAATGTAAGTGAATATCCTGGAGCGTTTTTTTTTGTTTTGTTTTGTTTTTTTTTTGAGACAGAGTCTCACTTTGTTGCCCAGGCTAGAGTGAGTGCCGTGGCGTCAGCCTAGCTCACAGCAACCTCAAACTCCTGGGCTCAAGCGATCCTCCTGCCTCAGCCTCCCAAGTAGCTGGGACTACAGGCATGTGCCACCATGCCCGGCTAATTTTTTGTATATATATATATTTTTTTAGTTGGTCAATTAATTTCTTTCTATTTTTAGTAGAGACGGGGTCTCGCTTAGGATGGTTTCGAACTCCCAACCTCGAGCAATCCGCCCGCCTCGGCCTCCCAGAGTGCTGGGATTACAGGCGTGAGCCACCGCGCCCAGCCCTGGAGCGTTTTTTAAGTGGCAAGAGCAGAGTTGAGACACCTTGCTTTATTATATCCGGTGGATCACTTGTTTAATCTAACAACATGAGTTTTTAGACTTATTTAGTCTAAAAACATTCTTTGAGAATGTTTTCCTGTAGAGAAAGCTTTAAATAATATATTTTTAGGAGACCCTGTTTTCTCCCCTCAAGACTGCTTTTCATTGCGGTTATTATTTTTTTCTAACCTATGTACTAGTCACTCCCTTGACCCAGATAAAGCTCTGATCCTACTTGCTTTTATTTATTTGTTTATTTATTTTTGAGACAGAGTCTCACTCTGTTGCCTGGGCTAGAGTGAGTGCCGTGGCGTCAGCCTAGCTCACAGCAACCTTAAACTCCTGGGCTCGAGCGATCCTCTTGTCTCAGCCTCCTGAGTAGCTGAGACTACAGGCATGCGCTGCCATGCCCGGCTAATTTTTTCTATATATTTTTAGTTGGCCAATTAATTTCTTTCTAATTTTAGTAGAGATGGGGTCCCACTCTTGCTCAGGCTGGTTTCGAACTCCTGACCTTGAGCGATCCTCCTGCCTCGGCCTCCCACAGTGCTAGGATGACAGGTGTGAGCCACTGTGCCTGGCCTGATCCTATTTGCTTTTGGAGGAGTGGGGCCTGATTCTGTTAAGGTCCTGGGATCCACGTATGTGGGCCTTGAACTTCTTGCCTCATTTGTTCTGCAATGGTTCATCATGCTATGCATTATCGTCTTGTTTTAATGGGAGACAGATTTTCCAATGACTGAATCCGATTTTTCACATTTAAACACAGAGACTGCTTCTTCTCCTCTTCTCACAGGGTATTGAGTTTGTCAGGACTGCCATAACAAAATTTTCTAGGCTGCTACAGACTGAGGGACTTATGTGAGAGAAAACTATTTTCTCACTGTTCTAGTGGCCAGGAGGCTGAGACCAAGATGGTGGCAGGGTTGTTTCTTCTGAGGCCTCTCTCCCCTGCCTTGGAGAGGTTCTTCTTATGGTGCCTTCATGTGGCACCTTTGTTTGTTCCCTTCTGTCCCATTGGGTTAGCCCTATTGGATTAAGTTCCAGTCTAAGGATCCCATTTGAATTTAATTGGTGCTTTTTTTTTTTTTTTTTTTTTTTGGAGGCAGAGTCTCACTCTGTTGCCCGGGCTGCATCAGCCTAGCTCACAGCAACCTCAAACTCCTGGGCTTAAGAGATCCTCCTGCCTCAGCCTCCTGAGTAGCTGAGACTACAGGCATGCACAACCATGCCCAGCTAACTTTTTAAATATATATATATATTATATATATATATATATATTAGTTGTCCAGCTAATTTCTTTCTATTTTTAGTAGAGATGGGGTCTCGCTCTTGCTCTGGCTGGTCTCAAACTCCTGAGCTCAAATAATACACCCGCCTCGGCCTCCCAGAGTGCTGGGATGACAGGTGTGAGCCATCAGGCCTGGCCTTACTTGGCTCTTTAAAGGCTCTATCTCCAAATAGTCACATTCTGGGGTACTGGGGTTAAAGTTCAATGTATGAATTTGGGGAGGCACACAATTCATCCCATAATACACACCTACTCATTGCCCATCCAATTAGGGAAACAAAGTCCAATGAGAAGCAGCAGCATCATCCCCATGAATCTTGGAAATAATAAATGTGTTCAAATAGCATCTTTTTATGGTACCATCACCAAAGATCCACCCTCATCTCAATAAGTAGCCATTTATAGATAAAGTTCCTCACAGATAGAGGGGGGGAAAAAAGGTTTCCCTTACAGAACACATATAAACTTTAGCAAGTAGGACAAAAATAACAGAGAAAATTGTAGGAAGGGCGAAAGTGTTTTGGCATAATAATTCAAACACATTTGAAGAGAGAGAAAAATAAGCTGTAATGCACAAATTAAGTTGCCTAGAGATGTACTATGAATAATCATTTCTATTTTCCTAGTGTGCAGAGAAGAAAGAAGTATTTAAAGTGACTCCAGCACTTCAATTTACCACAAGAGGAAGCACAGCTTATTTTAAAATTTAAAAAGTACAGTTTCTGGTTTTCAAGTGATATTTTAAAATGTGGATATATAGTCACTAAATGTAGCAGCTTGATTTTTTTTTTTCTGACAAGGTACTTCTCAGTTTCAGTGAGACATATAATTTTTGGGAACGGTTGAAATATGACAAAGATCTTTCCGAGTTTTATGATTATTATAGGTCTTTGACATTGCTGTAAAAATCCAAATGAAGATTTAGACAATGATGTCCAATGGCAGTAAGTGGGTATAAAAATTTAGAAAAAGCCTGTGGGTGAAGTTGGCAGTCTAGGTGACTTGCCTTTCTTTGTTAGCACTCAGTGGAAAACTTCGTGAAATTACTGTGCCTTTATCAAAGTCAATTCTTTTTTAAAGTGTTTCAAACAATCTTTATTATTTTTGTTTATTTTAAAAAATTATTTAAAATTAAAATTTAATTTTATTAAAATTTATTTTAATTATTTTATTATTAAATTTATTTTATTATTATTATTGCCCATCTATATTTCACTTTCCTCATTTTTCCTTCTTGACATCGTCACTTACATCCTAAAGGAGAAAATGAATTGGCAATGTTTGTCAGAATCTTATCTTAGACTCTTTGATAGAAAGTCATTATTAATTCTCTTCTGATGTTTTAAATTACATATTTAAAATTTCTCAAAATTTTTACCAGTGCTAATTATATCCAAGGAAAGGAAAATGTTTTCCGTGACAAATGACACACATTGAAAATTTACATTGGTCCGCTTCTTCCTGTGATGTCCGCTGTTTTCAAACTTTGTCATCTTCAGTAATAAATGTATTTCATATCATGACCAGAACACATGCGACTTGATATGTAATCAAAAAAAAAAAAAAAGTTTCACAGAACATTCAAAACATGTGCCACATGCTTTAATATTTTCCATTCAATTCTATTCCATTTAATAAAAGATTCTGGACTTGAGGCCAGGAGTTCAAGCCCAGACTGGGCCCATGAGGTTGAGTGTGTCCTTCAAAACCTGCAGCCTGAGGCCCTGATCCACTTGCTCCTGATCATCAGTGTGTCTCCTCGTTGGTTAAGGCAGTATTCTCTGGATCTCTACAATGCAACGTCTAAAAGGAGGAACAGAGGAGTTGTGGAGCGGAACATAAAGGAGCAGGAGATCAGTAGAGGTCAAGCCCCAGAGGCTTGGCATCCAGCGAGAAGGGTGGGTGGAAACGTTGGTTGCTCCCTCCTCCATCTCTCCAGCAGTAGGAGAGCTCCTCTACCTTCCCAAGCCCAGAAGCTGCTGCCACCAGTGAACCAGGAGCTCCTAGAGGACCAACCACCAGCTGCCGGCAACCGGGGGGTCACTTTCCAACATGGTAGACCCTAGCCAAGAAGGCAGGGGCCATATTGCTTCTCCACCCACCAAGCACCTTTGTCCTCCCCAGGGGGCTTCTTCCCCTTGGTTTTCATCTCACTCGTTCCCACACAAACATTCCCCAACTCAGGCCCAGACAATGGAGGCCACAGGAAGCTAGTGGGACCCAGGAGATCTGTGTGACTCAAAAGCCTGGGCATTCTGGGTTGTCTGGCTTTCTGGAGAGAAGGACAGGGAAGATTGGAGGGCTTTCTTTCTTCCTTTCAGACCCTTCTCCTCCCTTCCTGCCTTGCAAGTGGATGCTGAGAGACTATTGGGCAGGGACTCACAGGAAGTGCTTTCTCTCTTGGTTGGTTCATCCATCACACCGGGGCTTAGTGTGGGGCTCAAGCCTTTCTGGACTCTTTTTTCTCCTCTTCTCCTCCCCCACCTATGGCTACTGAGACAGACAATAGAGCCACCATTCGGAGGCTTCCACAGATAGTGGGGCTCAGGCTTTTCCTCTGGGGGTCCTGCTGCAGTCTGAGGGGTGCTTGCACTGTGAGCAGTCTGCCCCTGTCCCTCCCTGGTGCCATTTCCAGGTGACTCCATCAGTGTGGGACATGCTCCAAAGTGTGAGGACATTGAACCTGCTTGGGCACCCCATGGCAACATGGGAACAGCATGCTTCCAGCTAGCATGGTCAGGATTTGATCTTCAGGGACCCAGAGATGGGCCCACCGACCAGATCCTGTATACCAGGGTCTCAGTTGCATTGCTTGAGGGCAAGGAGGGGGGAGATTTGTGATTTGGTAAGGCCAATGCCAAATCTGTGGTGGCTTTGCTTGGAAGCTGGGAGCAGACCTTTGACCCCTGCTGAAATAGTTTACCTTGCCAGCTTTGATGGAACCTGAGGGCAAGCTAGCCCAACCCAGCCCAGCCTAGCTGCACTCCTCCACCCACCTCTGCTGTGGCAAAGAATAGGACTTACCTGAAGTTCCAGCACCCCACCAAACCCCTGGGGCAATCAATTGCTTCTCCTGAGGGACTAGAGCTGGTCACAGGAGCCAAAAAGAATGTTGTAGCTTGTTCCTTCCAGAAAGTACCACCTACTGAGAGGAAGTTCAATTTGCATACCCTTTACAGCATTTACTGACTCAATCATGCAGGGTGTAGTTGAGTCTCACCCACAAGCACCACCCACTGTCTCAGAGATTAAATCGGGCATGCCATTATCTAATCAAAAGAAAATCCAAAAATAAGAAGCAAAAGCTGCTCTAGATGAGAAGAAATCAGCAAAAACTCTCCACATACATCAGAGTAAAAGGAGACCCCCCAAAAGAAAACAATAACTCCATACCAATGGAAACCAAACAAAATGAGAATATTAAAATAACTGATAAAGAATTATGAATATGGATTATAAGGAAGCTCAATGAAATAAAAGAGAAAATAGAAACCCAACACAAAGAAGCCACAAAAACAATGTAGGAAATAAATGAAAAAAATCACTAAAGATATTGAATTGTTAAAAAAAAAAAAATCAACCAGAGCTTCGGGAAATAAAAAATTCATTCAAGGAAATATAAAACACAAAGGAAAGCCTTAGAAATAGACTAGACTAAGCAAAAGAAAGAATCTCAGAGCCAGAAGACAACACCTTTGAATTAAAATAGCCAAAGAAAAGGAACACAGAAATAAGAGGGATGAAAAAAGCCTAAAAGAATTGTGGGATTATGTAAAGAGGCATAAAATAAGAATCATTGAAATCCTTGAGAGTGAAGAAGAAGAAAATACACAAGGGCTGGGAAAACTATTTGAGGGAATACTTCAAGAAAATTTCCCAGGTCTTCCTAGAAATCTGTACATCCAAGTACTAGAAGCACAACAGACTCCTGGGAGATTCATCACAAAGAGGCAATCACCTCTTTTTTAAAAAAAGACACATATTTGTTAAAACTAATAATTTTAGAACATAATTTTATATTATCTTCCTCTGCTGGAATTGTACATTTCATGATTCTTAAAAATCACAAACTTAAATGAATAAACATGATATCTAAAAGTACTTTGTACCTTTTTATTAGCACAATATCTGTATTTTATATTTTGAGGAAATTAACTTTTTCTTAAACCAAGCTAATCTCTTCTGGAGATACCTTCACAGACACACCCAGAAACAATGTTTTACCAACAATCTGAGTATCCCTTAACTTGGTCAAGTTGTCAGATAAAACTATCACAACACCTGTTTCCAATAGTTGGATCGATAAGACAATGTTTCGGAGTTTAAATGATATTGTTTGACAATTTAAGCTGTCTGCAACAGCCTTAAAATGTCAGCATCTGCACCACTTCTGGGAAAACATACAGACCAAAATCATGATTAAAAAAAAAGTGATTCATTTAACAAGTCTGGGGCCAAGGAATATGGCAAAACTCAGGACAGGAGAAACTGTTTTTGATACTGGATCAGGAAATACGATATGGAAGAGGTTAACATTTGAGCTGGACCTTAAAACATGGACTATCTTCAAATAAAATTGAAATAAATGGATAATTATCAAATATTAAAATAGCTGTATTTTAGTCCATAAACATTTGCCAAGCCATATACTCATTTTAAATGGAATATTAAGGTAACAATGCATTTGGAAGGACATTGTGTGCATTCACCAAGGCATTCTCAGGTACTGATACTACTTCTGCAGCTAAACAATATTTAGTGAGTGGATAACAAAGTGCATTGTTATTATAAGGAGCAAATATTTACATAAAAACGTATTAATTTTCTGAGTGGAATTTTAAACAGGTATTGCTTGCTTATCTATCAGTTTTCATTATCATAACTAACCTCTGTAATAAAAATCAAATGTCAGCCAGCCTTTGCCAAAATATGGTTTTACTTGAGCAAAAAGATGAGACTTCCCTTTCATATTGTTTCCCTCTTGTTGAGTTACTACAATAGTATAATTTCAGAAACTATTTCCAACAAAATTATTCAGTATTATTTTATAAATGTATGATAATGGGGCATAATTTCCATTAAACTAAATGACTAAGTTAATAATTTTACTTCAAATTGCTACAAATACAGGTTCAGAATGACAGTGGGAGCATAGTAATTCTCGGAAAATTCATACCTGATATTGGATTACAAGGAAAAATGGAATGATGTCAAAATTATTATTTTTTAAGTTAACTCCTTTATTAGCAGTTGTTCATTTTGAATCATACTGTGTAAATAGCTCATGTCTATAAATGACTATTCTGTGATGAAGACATGCTGCTCTTTCTATCCCGTTTTCTAAATCACAAATAAAACATGGAAATCAGATGTTTTTATAGAAATGTTATATATTTTATTGTCGTACTTTCATGATGTTGCTAAGAGTTACCATTTCCTTAGAGGTGAATATAATCATTCCCTTACCTGCTTGTTTGGTCATTTTAATAAGGAAAAGATTGCTGTAGTAAAAGAAAGATTACTAAGACTTATGTGACAAATATGTACAGATACTTATTACTCACTTTATCCACGCGAACTTGCAAAAATTATTTTCACTTAGAATCTCTATATAGTGAGTTTCAACGAATGGGTAAAAGTCATTGAGGTACCTTGGTTCTTCTACCGTGTTTCCCTGAAAATAAGACCTACCCATAAAATAAGCCCTAGCAGGATTTCTAAGCATTTGTGCAATACAAACTCTACCCCGAAAATAAGCCCCAGTGGTGGGCGTGGCTACGCAGCGCATCTGCACAACCCACGCATGTCGTCGCAGGAAAGGACACGAGCAGCCCTTCTCATCCGCCCCATGAGAGCTCTAGTGCTCCACAGGAGAGATCGGGGCCAGTGGTTCTAAAGGAAATAGAGTCACAAGACATTCAGGATGGGATTCGGGGTTTGGAGAGTTATGATGACGTTTCAGAAGAAGATGACTTAACTATATTTGAATAAATGTAGATTGTTGTACCGTCCTTAAAAAAAATAACACATCCCCTGAAAATAAGCCCTAGGGTGTCTTCTTAAGGAAAAATACATCTAAGACCCTGTCTGATTTTGGGGGGAAACACGGTAGAGGCATGCTAACATTTTAAACTAATATTTGAAATTTTTTTGTTATGATTCTGAATATACATTGTTATAATGTCCATTAGCAGCTGGAGTATTGAATTAAGTGTAGAATACTTCATTTGTACACCAAATTTTGCAAATGAAAGTATTATACCAAAGAATTACCATTCTTAAATTGCTCTGAGTAATAACTGAAATGCGGGGTAAATTTAAGGCAATAGTATCCATTCCATCCCCTAAATGTTTACTGGACCATACAAAGCCTTTTTTAGTGAATATGTAAGTAAGCTCATTCAGAAAATAAACTATTCTATCCAGTGCCAGAGTGGCCAGGAATGATCACATAAAGAATGTCATGAAACAGAATCCAATTTAATTTCTTCTGTTGAGCTACAAATTTTTTAAAAAATGTTTTCCAAGTGTATGCCTCAAAACAGAAAGCCCAGTGGGCTCTTCCTTAGTTAATTATGTTTAATGTATCTTGTTTGTAGATTTTTTTCATGTTGTAGCTAGCATTCCAAACTGTATGTAAATTCTGTCACGTAAGTTGTAGTTCTTTTGTTTGTCTGCTGTACCTAACATAGTACCATGCATTGAATAGGTATTCATATATATATGAATATATATACATTGAATATATATATTGAGTATATATATTCATATATATGAATATTCATATATATGAATATATATGAATATATATGTTGATTTTGTGTGGCTTAAGGAAAATGTATTAGTACTTCCACTTTATATGAATTGGGAATTGTTCTGTGATAAAGAAATAGATACAGCATATTTGAGGAATAAACACTAAGTGAGTTTTTTTTTCAAGATTCACATATATTTTCTATGCCCTATTTAGTTCTCTAAATCTATTATATGATTTTGCTAAGAAATAACTACCCAGTATTGTCTATATTTTGTTCCCATGGTAGTGTTTGTTTCAGATGTCTATTTTATTGAGTTAGATATTCAATACACACACCAAACCCTGTAAATGATGACTAGATTTTTTTGGCAAGCTTGCCTAGGTAGTTTTAGAAATGCATCAAGCCATTGACTGGTGTGTTTTAATTGCTATAATTTGAATAATTAATTCTATGTTTAGAAAATGAATTTGAGGTGGCATGTGATTAACCATGTTTAATGAAGTCATTACCTGATTAAATAGCATTTCATGCCCATGACTGATTATATCCCAATTCTAATCAATTCGATTTAAATTGTCTCTATATATTTGAATTTGTTATGCTTTTGTGTTACATGTAATATTATATGATGAAAACTACATTGATATTATATTACTGGTAATTATTTATATTCATTGACTCATCTTTTCTAGAAGTATAGGATAGATAGGAAAAGGTGTTTCAATTCCACTAGAAACAACATCTGCAGAGGATTTTCATAGCTTGGGAAATTGTTTCACTTTGAAAAATAATAGAGCTTTTAATCAAAGGGAATAGTTCCATTAAGAAGATAGCTCTGTTTAATGATAAATCGGATGGCTGAATTCCTGAGGGGCTTTTTAATATATGAGCTCTGCCTCGAATCTTTTCAGGTAGGGCATGGCAAACTTCCCATGTGGTCTTGAGAAAGTTGAGTGTTTGAAATAAAAGAAATCTGAACTGCTTTTAATAAGAGAATTCAAGAGTGTGAAGAGATGTCTCTTCAAAAGATGGGCACCAGCTATTTTTTCTTCTACACTAAACACGGAACAAGAGAAAAATATAATTGAACTAAGAAATTGGGTATTTGGGCTCTAAGGACTGCTTTGAAAACACTAATTAACTATATGCAAATTTAGGCATATGTAAAATTCGTTGCTGAGGTTTAGACAATGACAGTTTTGTAGCTTTTAAGAGCTGCATACATTCTCATGTAATTTAGTTATGTTACATTACTACCTACCTAAAACATGTCAACACTCCCTTCCTACCTGGAGTAGTTAATAACTTTTGGAGGTTTCTTTATTCACCACGCAAACTTATGAGACACACGTCACGAGACAAATTTCCGTATTTTCAGTATAAAAGCCGGCTTCAAAGTCAAACAGGTCACTCTGAACTGAACTCTGTTGACAGTGATTCCTGGCATCTACAATAAATAAATTCATGCATACATACATCTACACACATGCATGTAAAAAATCAGCGTTCATCCACTATACTTGTAAAAGGTGCTCCACTTTGCAAATTTTTACATCTGAGGGAAATAGAGATTTTTTTTTTTTTACCATGACCAGTAAACTGTCGACTATTTTTGTATCATGCATGAAAACTTTTTGGAATTTTAGAGATACATAGGCCCACCAGGGTGTGCATGATAAGATGTTTAGTAACATCCATTGCCATGCACCACATGCCAGGAAGATGCCTCTAAGTCATGACAATAAAGAATGATTTCACACATCATTAATTCCTCCCACCCCCCAGGAAGGTAGTGGTGGAAAAACTTCCCTCATTTGAAAACCCCAGAAATACATAATGATTAATCTATAGCAGCATTTTAAAAAATATTTATGATCATATACTTATGACCTATGGTTATTGTAACTATAGTTATAACTATAGATCATAATAATTAATATAACTATGTTTAATATTATGTATAGGTAATATGTAATATTATATAATATAATATTATAACATATAATATTATATAGTTAATAATATTATATATAGTTAATATTATATAAGTATATAATATTATATATAGTTAATATAATATAATAATATTATATATAGTTAATATAATTATATATAGTTAATATAATATTATATATAGTTAATATAATATTATATATAGTTAATATAATATAGTTAATATCATATAATATATAGTTAATATTACATAGTTAATATAATATTATATATCATAATATTATGATATACAATAGATTAAATTGTATTTAATATAATATTATAGTATAACTATAATAATTCATATGAAGGAATAAAGTTAATAATGTCACCCAAGAAATCCTTTCATAAAAGTGAATAAATGAATTGATGAATTAATTAATATTAAAATGAAAAATAAATAGAAGAAAAATAAAAATTGCAGTGAATATCACCATCTGAAAAATCTTCTTTGAAGATTAACTATGCAGTGATTAAAAAGTTATTATAACTTTTCTATGTGGAAGGATTGAGCATCATTTCCCCGTATTTGGATAATACTACAAAATATTAACAATATCTGAAATTCATTTAGGATTATTCTCCACAAGAATTCAAAGTGTTCCAAACACTTTGAATATATTATGTCATCTTATCATCATAGCAATCCATCAAATGAGCATATAAATACCCCCATTTACTGGATGAGGAAAGTGTAAATAATTCATTCCTCGATGTAAAATTTATAAGTGGTAGAGCTGGAATCGAACTTGCAAGCTCAGGCAAGTACGCTTCTTCCAATTTCAGTAGTTAAGTGAAGCTCATTGCAAGTGCATAAAAAAATTGTTTGTAATTATCATGATCAGCGTAACATACCTTTGCAAATTTGTTCATTGAATTTGGACAACTTAATTACGCCTGGAAACCCAGTAGGCAACCAGTCAATTTATCTCTACCAAAATATCCTCAAATCTTTTTTGAATCGAAGCAGGTTTTGAACGGCCACTAATAAAAAGAGCAATCAAACCAATAAATAAAAAGCAGATACACTGAATGACTTCCTTTGTGATTCATATCGTGTTATATTCAATACATGACAGTATAAAATTAGGAAATAATTGTAAACATATGACATTGACAGTTTACAGCTCTTGAGGTTCATTTTAACTTTCAGATATTTTTTATCAATACACGGAAAGGTTACTGAATAACTGCACCTGCTTTATTCATAATATAGATTTATGTCTTTAGTCACCACCCTCTTACCTCACTTTCATATCACTTAATTTCATTTTAAGTAAGCCCTATAGCTTTCTGCTCATTTTCCAATTACTCACAATTATCTGATCCAGTTTAAAACATCAGTAATCACAGCTATGGGTGGGCAAGCTGTCTCAATCCTATTTTCTTTCCACCCTACTATTTCTCTTCAATCCCTGCTCACATTAACAAGGAAAGAAAATCAACACACAGACTTTCAAACGGAGATTGAGATTCTCTTATTCATCTAAAAAAAATTTTTAATTAACTACCATTTACATATACTGGGATGCACACTGATAGAATCCCTGCCCTCATGGAATTTATACCTTAATGGGTGAAAATAGTGTCAGGTGGTGGTAGTGTTTAGAAGAAAAACTAAAGCTGGAAAAAAGGAAGGAAGTTAATGAGAAGTTATTTTCTAAAACTTGTCAGGGAAGGTTTCCATTAATTATGGTTGAGTGCAAGATTGGCTGATGCATTTATGCAAATGTGGAAGAAAGAGTAGGGTCAAGAATCACTAGAAGATTTGTTTGTTTTGCGGTTTAAGCAACACGGTGAATGGTAGTGCTGTTTTCTGAGATAAATAGCAGATTGGGGAGATAGCAATAGTTTGGTTTAAGACATTTAAGTTTGGGATGCCTTTCAGATAACCTGGTGGAATTACAAAGGTCTATACTATGCTGATGAAAATAAATTGCATTTAACAACAAAAAAAGTAACTATATTTAAAATGTAGCAGAAGAATTTTCTTATCTATAAAACGTGTTTAATTTTTAAGCAAGCATAAGGTAATTCAATAGAAAAGATGTTGACAATAATTTATTAAGAGCATACTTACAATTATGCTAATATATTAAATGCAGTCACCCTCACCCTGATAGTCATGTGCAATGGACCAATATAATGTGCTGCTTGCTGGGCCATTCAATTTAAGAGGGTTACAACAGTTAGTTGTTTTCTTTTTTTTTTTTTTTTTTTCTTTTTTCTTTTTTAGACAGAGTCTTATTCTGTTGCTCAGACTAGAGTGCCATGGCGTCAGCCTCACTCACAGCAACCTTAAACTCCTGGGTTCAGCTGATCCTCCTGCCTCAGCCTTACTGAGTAGCTGGGACTGCAGGCATGCACCTCCATGCCTGGCTAATTTTTTTCTACATATTTTTAGTTAACCAATTAATTTCTTTCTACTTTTAGTAGAGACAGAGTCTCACTCTTGCTCAGGCTGGGTTCGAACTCCCGACCTTGAGTGATCCTTCTGCCTCAGCCTCCCAGAGTGCTAGGATGACAGGCGTGAGCCACCTTACCCAGCCAGTTTGTTTTTTTATTAATCAAAAGGCTCCTACCACAAATAAACATTTAGGAAAGGCATGAATTTGACTAGCGAGAGCAAGTGGAGGTATTATTTTCTCAACCTTGGAACAAGATCTACCTTCTTCCCCCATAAATAATTTAAAGTATGACATTTTAATTTGGGTATTAAAGATATCTCTCTCTCTCTCTCTCTCTCTCTCTCTCTCTCTCTCTCTCTCTCTCACACACACACACACACACACTCTGTCTACCTGTCTATTGTCACCCCATTTCATCCAGTCTGGAAAAAAAAAATCTGTCTCTTTCCTCATGTTCAAAGCAAATCCCTCTACTTGTGCTTCTTGCTCTCATCACTGCTTTGTCACATGCAATAAAATAAGTCAGGATTTTCCAAACTCAAGATCTACACTCCAGTTTTCATGTTCTTCTACTACCCATCTAGCCAATCTAAATAACCCCTTCTTATTTGCATGACAACCTCGCCGTCCCCTTCTCTGAGAAGACCTTCTGCTCATCGCCTAATTATTGACTGTAAACTCCTCCACAGTGTTCTTACACTGTTAGCAACACAGTTCTCAGTATTCGGCGCAAAAATAGGGGCTTAACATAGAGCATGAGTTATAGAACTATTGCAGCAGAGCTGAGCTTGATTTTCAATATTCATCTTAGCTGTTTCAGTCTAAACAAATCATTCAGAGGGGGGGGAAAATCCCAGTGGATCCCACAACATATTATAAATAAACTTGTTTCCTTAGTTTAGGCAGAGAGACAAGTTGGAGCTTATTTTGTGTCAAATCCTTTAGGACAGTCTAGAGAAATTGCTTCTGCCTTTATCAAAGACTACTATGCCCCTGCAATGGCTTTGTGGTTTGTCTTTGTTTATAGCTCATAGAAAAGCAAGATTCATGTTGTGAAGGAATAAGGATCATGAACATCTTGAGACTAAAGCTTCATCCTATGCATAGAATAAAGGCAAGGAAGCAAGCTTTTAAGAAGAAAATATTGCTATAAGGGTAGCACCCAGGGTGATTTCTGAAGGGCTTCCTTCAGAACAAAACTAGGGAGACTAGAAGTACATGCGCACACACAAATAGATAATCAAGTTCATAAGTTGAAAATTTGGATAAACAGAAACTAAGAATCTACATTAAAATTTTATTTCTGGAGAAACTCCAGAGAATGCTCATAAAAAGTCAGGTTAATTATTCTTCTTCTTCTGGTGAGCCAAAATAAAAATTTGATTGTTTTTGAAGATCACTTTAGGTAGATAATGAAAGCTCACCAAGAAATGCTATTTTCAAGTTATTTCAGATCATTTAACATTAAACAATCTTAAAGAACTGTTTATTAGAATAGCTTTTTCAATGATCATCAAAGAGTTGCCTAGCAGGTCCTAAGGCTAAAGGGTCCCAGCTATTGGTGCAGATTCGTTCAAAACTGATAGACTGCCTGTATAAGTGTAGTTGCATTTATAACTTAAAATTTTATGATAGGAGGTAGGAGCAGTTATGTCTTTTTTTCCCTGTAGTACAGCTCAGCATGTATAGTAGGATATATTGTTAAAGTATATTTTTTAGATAGATAATAACTATTAAAAGGTCATTTGTCAATGGTAAAAACACATTCACCTAGTTAAATAAGGTAACACGCAAAAGGATCATATGACATTAAAATTTAAATTTTATTGAAATTATTGGAAAACATAATATAAATATCAGTTAACCCTTGGTATTTTGAGACAAACATACTTCGTGGAAAAAAATCTCCATGTGAAGCCAGAAAATGATGTATTTCACTCTATACCCAATGGATGGTTTTCTATCCTTCAAAGTATATTAATGCAATTCAAGGACTAAAATAACTATGTAGAAAATTAGCACACTTATGAAATCTCTAGAGACATAAAGTAGAAAAGTATTTTTTTTTTCCTTATTTTTCACATAGAGACTCTCGTTGCAGAGGGATTTTCAGATTAGTATATTTATGTTAGGTTTCTGATTCTCTCACATTTTTATTTCAGAAGGGCCTCTGAATCTCTTGATTCCTGTTGTACTCTTGTTACTGCAATAGGAATATCGGGGAAAATGCAAAGTATGCATTGAGTGCAGATCTCCCTGGTACTTTCTTTGTCCTATGTGAGTGTATTTCCTCCTCTCAGAGCTATTTTTAAGTGGCCTACTCACCCTTTCACTCTCTCTGTCTCTGATCTCGCTCTTCTTTCTTCCCAGAATTCAGACTCACGCTTTCCCAACCACTGCTTCAGCCTAAGGAAGACCCAGAGGGAGATGTTTGCTCAGATCTGCAAATTAGTGGAGCCATTTCTCAGCTGTCATTTTCCAGCTTTTGAGTCGGAGATCAATCCTTCCTTTCTGTTCGTTTTCCCACTTGGCCCCTAAAGTTTTGTTTCTTACCAAATAAATCCAATTTAATATCAGTGCAGCCTTTCGTCTAATGTAGCTCAGTTCCTGGAAGGGGGAGCAGTCAACGTTACCAGCAAGCACGTACACAGTTCTCTGTGCAGTATCCGTTCTGACAACTAAGATCCTCTCTCCTCTCTCTGAGCCACTCTCTGCTACTGCCCTTAACAAGTTCTTGCTCATTCTCCTGAAGTCCCTAGAGGATTAATATTCTTTTTCCAGACTTTTCAACTGGGCCGGGCATTCAGCATCCACATTCGTGATGTTATTATTCTTTTTTATTTATTTATTTATTTTACCTCTTGTTTCTTTTAGTTTCTTGGTAGATTAAAACATTAAAACAAAAATGTTCTGAGTATGAGCCTCTAATGCATGTATTTAGAGCTCAATTATGCAAGGTAATGGCTTACATTAAAAAAAAAAAAAAAAACCGAATAGATGCAATTCAAAAACAAGCCCTAGCTTCTTGATTTGAAACTGCAACTGATTAACATTCGTCCTATTTTCATTTCATCAGGAGATGTGCAACAAGAATTATCTGAATAATTAGGTTCCTCTGAATGATATTTATGAAATCGCAGGCTCTGCAAATGGGGTGTTTTAAAAATTATTTTGGATAAGCCTCAAAATGCCACTGTTAATGTCTATAATTTGAAGTCGAAATGGCATCATAAATACAGGGCTTTTGAACCACTATAGAGAAATGTGAAAACATAAATTAACTGGCAAGAGACTAATATTCATGGGCTGGGGGAGGGGAGTACATGCTGCCTGTTGGTGCCTGTGGTAGTCTACGGTGGAAGAACAGAACCACTGAGACTCTTCTATGTACTTTCCCACCGGCGCGGGGAGGAAGAGTCTTCAGGTTTTAGACCAGAGGCATCCTAAACAACCTCCCTTCTCTGCTATGAGACTGCTCATACATTACGTATATTTTTAAAGGTATTTCTTTCTACTTTAAAATAGTTTGCCTTCGCCATGAATGGGAAGCTAAATACAAGACAGTTTTTTGAAACTCTACAAGTAGTATGTAGTATTTTCATGGTCTCGCATGGCTAAAAATCAGGCATTAACATGTGGGGCTCCTGAACCATTTTATCAATGACAATAGGGATTATGGATTTTAAATTCCAATGTATTGATCAAATAATCAATTGATTTCTCCAGCTTGATTTTTCAACTTTTTAACGTAGAAAGTTGAGTAAAGTTTGAAGTGTTTTATTTTTTTAACTAGTGTCTTTACAGTGCTGGAATACCTATACTTAGGAAGCTAAAAAGTAGAAAAAAAAATTTCAAAATAGTTTCATACTATCAAATATATCCTTATTCCGGACATTTTATTTGAAAAAGAGTTACCTCACTCAAATTCATACAATCTAGTTTTCAAAGTTGTTTCCACTTATTTATTTATTTTTATTTGTGTAAATTGATGTGGTATAAGTGTAATTTTGTTACACAGCTTTTATTATGTCCATCACCTAAATAATGTACATTTGTATCCATTAAATAATTTCTTATCATTGACCTCCCTCACCCCACCACTCTTCTGAGTCTCTATTATCTGTCATTCCACACTCTATGTCCATGTGCACGTATTATTTAGCTCCCGCTTATGTGGTGAGAACTTGTGGTGTTTGTCTTTCTGTTTCAGATTTGTTTCATATGGTCCCCAGATCCATCCACGTTGCTACAAAAACCATGAGTTCATTCTTTTTTGCTTCTGAATAGTATATATATATATACACACACTACATTTGCTTTATCCAGTAGTATTTTCATGGTCTCACATGGCTAAAAGTCAGGCATTTACATGTGGGGCTCCTGAACCATTTTATCAATGACAATAGGGATTATGGATTTTAATCCATAATCCAGTCTTCTGTTGATGGACACTTAGGTTGATTCCATATCTTTGCTATTGTGAATAGTAATGTATTTATTTGTCATGACAGTCTAATGAGGTAGGCGCTGTCATTACCTCCATTTTCCAGATGACGGAACATAACCACAAAGAGGTCAAACAGCTTGCCCGAGGAAACCTAGCTAATAAGGAGCAGAGCTGAGATTCGAATCCCATCTCTTGAGTCCTAACATTCTTATTTTCAGCCACCACATTTGGCGGCATCCAGAGAATCTTCCTTTTGCTCATCATTGCCATCCTGGCACTAGATGTGGTTGGTGCCCGTCTCCAAACTCCCTCCTGTGGATCTGGGGAAGGGTCCGCTCAGAGACCAGTCCCTCCCCTGCCTGGTTTGGACCCAGCACAGAGCACTGGAGAGTTCAAAATGCTCCCTGCTATTGTCTTCTTCTCCGCAGAACCCCTCATCCCAAGCCACAACTTCCCACTGACTTCAGACACCTCCCTTCCTCCACTGTGGAGGTGGAGGTGGGTGGAGGAAGAGTTGACCTCTTGTGAGTCAGAAGACCACACTGCCCTGGCCCTCCCACGCTCTGTTCCCTATTGTGTATCTCACGCTCTCTGAACTTAGCCCTCAATTCTCAAATTCACCCTTTTCCCCTCCACAGCGTTGCTTGTCCTGCAATGCTTCTCTGCAGATCCACAATGCTGTTCTTGAGGAAGAACGATCCATTCGTGCGTAGCTGTCCGAGTTCTTCACCTCCCACTCTGGGAGCAGAGAGCCAGGAGGTCACTCCTGATCCGCCATTTTTTCAGCCCTCAAGACTCTTGTTCTGATAGTGTTTGATGAAGGCAGAGAATTCCAATGGTTCATGAAAACAAGGAAAACGATCTCCTAACTCCAACTGAGGCTCCTACCAATAAGAGAGAAGACGTAAATCCATAAGGAAGGCCAATTCTATCCAGAGATATTTCTAAAAAAATCAAACACAATTCTCTCTAGTTATTCTTATCGCAATTCAATAATGTTATTAAATTGCGATAATAATAAGTGGCGATTTCCAGGATAAATCTAAGAACAGCTTCACTTACATCTTTAAATAAGGGGACATGAGTAATCATGTCTTAATTTGCCTATCAAAATGTATCTTCATTCTTTCAGGGTAGGCTGAATAGCCATTCAGCAAAGCTTTGTAAAACTTACACTCATTCTCAGATTTACGGTCCTTGAATTAAATTGGCTTCATAAATAATTTAAGCAATGGGGTTTCTGGGAAAAGAAAGTTAAAAATGTATGAGGTTATATTTAATAAGTTGAGTAAATGGAGTGATGATGAAATTATATTTTTTCCTCACAATATTGACTTGTGAGTGATGTTTTCCCTTATAAATACATGCGTGATAGATTTAATATACAGGGACTACTAAACCAAGCTGTTCCAGAGAGAATAATGGAATCGCATTCTCCCATGTCTCTTTGGTTATCTGCTGATGATTGTGGATGGAGACCAGCTAGGCCTGATCCCATCCTAAGCTGCTTAGTTAGCGCTTACTCAAGAAATCATCAATCGAACAGAATGCCACTGACAGTCTGAGAAAGTGGGCATCTATTTAGAAGACTACAAGGACAAATTCATTTTAGAAAGCTACAAGTCATCCCAGGAACTCTATAAATCTTGCAGACTATCTCTTGGGGGGAGTTTATTCTGTTCTTCGATCTGAACACTGAACTTCACAAACTGCATCTTACACTAACACTTTCCCTCCTCAAACCTTCACACTAAGCATGATGATACATCTATCAATAGACATGGAATTTAAGGTTGTTTACTTTCGAAATAAATTTTATTATACTTTGCATTATAAATGTGTTTTTAAGTCAGCTGTCAGTCTAATTTTAGTTTTCCTGTAGATAATCTGTCATATATTTCTGGCTTTGTCTAAGACCCTTCCTAATTTTTGGGGGGTGGTCTTCAGCTGTATCGACGTATGTCTAGGAATCTTTCTCGCTTGGGATTCATGATCTTTCTGGTTCATACAATTGGGGTCTTTCATTAATTACAGGAAAACTATCAGCCATTATATAATATTTAATGTTGTCATATCTCTGTGGGAACCCTGTTTGGCTGTCGGTCAGGAATCCTCATTTTGTCCTCCATGTATTCCAACCACTATCTCAAATTTTCCTTCTCTTCATCTCTCTCTATTGCCTTTTGTGTAATTTTCTTAAAATCTACCGTCCAGGTTGCTGTGTTTACTTTCCCTTTTTATCAACTCTGCCTTGTCTATTTTTAATTTATATAAATAATATTTGATTTACCTTCAGTTCTGCCTTGTCATTTTGATTAGACTCCTCATTCATGTTTTTCCCCTCCTTTTTCTATTAATAATACATATCAAACAAGCTTATTTTTAATTGTTTTTGTTCACTCTATTACAGACAGTCTTTGCTTCTCTGATTCTGCACTTGGTTGATTCTGCTTATTCCTGTTTATATGAGCTTTTTCTTTAAAAAATTGATTTAAAAATAAATTGCAAACCTATTATTTGGAACTTTTTAAGTGGGGATCCTTTAAGGACTGAGTTTAAAACAGTTTCCTCCAGAGAAGACTTTTGGTTGTTTCTTCAAAACTCCTAAGAGTAACGGCAATAACATCAAACTAATTTTCAAATTTCTTTTTGACCACAGAGATTATATAAATTCTGGCTCTGAATCTTTGTGAGTGTAAGTTTGTTATTGGGAAATATCCAGAAAAATTATTTTTATTTTTCTACTTAACCAGAATCAAGATAGGTACTGATACATATTCCAAATTTCTCTCTCCAGAGAGAGATCATTTTTTATTCCAGAAGGTCAATTTATGATGATCTGGGCTTTATACCGAGGTTTCCAATCCATTCTCTCACCAAACTTGGGCCCTGATTTCGTGTGCTCTTTTCTCAATGTAAGTTCAATTAATACCTAGGTGCTCAGCAGATGCTGCAGGACAAATGCCATAATCCACGCTAACGTGTTTCTCTGGAATAACATGCTATTATTTTTACTTCCCAAGGAATACTTAATGTTGTAGGAGAATGAAAATGTTCTTAACTTTGGGATTTACCATCTGACAGGGCCCATATAATAAAAACGTACATGTTAACTTGTAGATTTCTGACTGGTGAAGGCAACATAAAAGATGATCATTTTGCTTGCCCCATAAAATGCCAACCATTTTGTTTCTAACCTGGTAGTCTCATTCTAACTTTTGTAGACATACTCATAAATACCCCATTTCACTGGTTCTCTCATGAATGATACGTTTTTATATGTGTTCATTTGCATTCGTATGATAATTATGTTTTTACCTGTTTGATAATTACATTTTTTTGTATTTTTTTTATTTCAGCATATTATGGGGGTACACATTTTAAGGCTTCAAATAATGCCCTTTCCCCCCTACCCCCACAAGTCTGAGTCTCCAAGGTGACCATGCCCCAGATGGTGCACATCTCACTCATTATGTATGTATATACCCGCCCCCACCCCCTCCCACCTGCCCAATACCCTATTACTGTAGTTCCTATGTGTCCACTTAGGTGCTGCTCAGTTAATACCAGTTTGCTGGTGAGTACATGTGGTACTTGTTTTTCCATTCTTGGGATACTTCACTTAGTAGTATGGGTTCCAGCTCTAACCAGGAAAACATAAGATGTGCTTGCTATATCACCATTTAAGTCCATTATTTCTTTATTAATTTTCTGTTTGGAGGATCAGTGGGGTATTGAAATCTCCGGTAATTACGGAGTTGCTGTTAGTCAATTTGCTTAGATCCAGTAAAGTTTGCTTTATGATAATTACACATTTTGACAAAAGATAATTGACTCTATTTTCGATTTCATTATTCAATTTGCTTTTGGAAGCACCTACAATATCTCACCAAGGAGAAAATAAGAAATACACAACATACACGCAAACACACACACACACACAAATTGGTATAACACATTTCCTGAACTTATTTTTTAGAGTAATAGTCTCTTGTGTTATTTGTTATCCTACAATAGTTTATTAGCTAACATTCAAAATTTTCTTATCTAGTGAATAGACCTGTTCACTGCTTTCTCTAGCATTGAAGTGCAATGCTTAAGATCAGCCAAGTAAGCACAGTGGGAGTCATGAACAGATAACTCTTGGTTTTCTGATTTTCATTCAACCATACGTCCATTAAAAGAATTTTTAGAGAGTGATTCTATGTGTATCTTCAAGCATAAAACTTAAATGTTGAGTTGCTCTTCAATATTATTATCCTCTAACGTGGTGTTTCGTAACACTGCTATCTGAAGAGCACATCGTCTAATTTTTTTTTTTTTTTTTGAGCAATGCTTAGGTCTGTAGTAGCAAATCTTTTACTCCATGTCCACGCTAACTCCTATTTAATATATATTGAAAGATGCTTTTTAGTTGCTACATTTGCTACATGTTATAAAAAAAAAAAAAACAAGAAGAAGATTTCTATGCGTCAGCTTTCTGGTCTACTAAATGCCAAT
The DNA here is from genome assembly GCF_040939455.1 of Microcebus murinus. Lineage (NCBI taxonomy): Eukaryota > Metazoa > Chordata > Mammalia > Primates > Cheirogaleidae > Microcebus > Microcebus murinus. Next base: position 20,260,238 of record NC_134129.1, on the reverse strand, counting down.
GCTTTGGGATGTTGAAATATTTATGACACTAAATGGGGTGTTTTGCTGCAAGTGATTAGATCCGTGCATCTGTTGCTGGTTTTAGATCACCTCCTTATGACAGCTTTATTGAATAGCTCAAGAAACTTGGCAGAAGGACACTTGAATGCATCGATTCAACTGGAAAGTTAAATATGGATGTTGTGCGCATTAATTTTGATGACATTTTATACAGGAGCAAATAAAAGTCTTTTAAAAATACATGGAAAGGATAAAATTTTAAAGCTTCTGTGAGCTGCCAAATAAATGTATTATATTAGTTCAAGCAAACGTAGCAACAAATTAGTGGGTTCTCAGACTTTTATTTATTTCTTAAATGGTTATAGTTAAGCTTCGTTTACATTTCTTTTTCTGTCCTTCGTAATTTTTTTTCTATTTTTTTAAAATTTTTATTTATTTATTTTTTTTGAGACAGAGTCTCACTCTGTTGCCCAGGCTAGAGTGAGTGCCGTGGCGTCAGCCTAGCTCACAGCAACCTCAAACTCCTGGGCTCAAGCAATCCTCCTGCCTCAGCCTCCCGAGTAGCTGGGACCACAGGCATGCACCACCATGCCCGGCTAATTTTTTTTTTATATATATTAGTTGGCCAATTAATTTCTTTCTATTTATAGTAGAGACGGGGTCTCGCTCTTGCTCAGGCTGGTTTTGAACTCCTGACCTCGAGCAATCCACCCGCCTCAGCCTCCCAGAGTGCTAGGATGATAGGCGTGAGCTACCGCTCCCAGCCTTCGTAAATTTTTGTCACATGGACTTGGTATGACTGTCATCTGCCATTTTTTCCAGTGCTTCCCATAGAAATATCTATCATGTTTTATTATCCTCACCTATTTTATCCTTTGGTACAATTTCCTTATTTTATTAATATTTTTGTTTAGCATAAAGAATTTTCCTGATTTAAGACACTCTGGTTTCCTTAAATATCTGGTTCAAGACAAACATTAGAAAGGAAAGAGAAAAAATAGGACCCATGGAGCTCTTTTATTTGATGAAGGACATCAACTTCATAGCCATAAAAGCTCTTCTTCACGATTACATTTAAGGGCCCAAAAGGTGATTGCTTGCAAGAACGTGATTCCAAAGCAAGTAGCACTTGATACTCACGTTTATCTCATCATCAAAAATCAGGAAGCACAGGTACAAACCAAACAAAGTTTTGAAAGCTTGTTAACAGGGCTAAGGTCAAAAGGGGATTTTGGAGATTATTTCTCAAAGTCATTACCAAAAAGAGTTTCGGAAGAATGATGAATTAAAAAGAAACATTGTGCAGTCGTGCTGTGATTGCCACTTCGAGTTTAATCTAATAGAACGTCAGGGCTTTTCTCTCCTCCTTTCTCTCCTGCCACCACATAGAGTACTGGCTAAGGAAGCAGGTGCCACAACGGGACTGGGTCGGTTCCATTCCTTGTGACTCTACCATGTTTCCATGAAAATAAGATAGGGTCTTATATTTATTTTTCCTCAAGAAGACACCCTAGGACTTATTTTCAGGGGATGTGATATTTTTTTTTTAAGCATGGCACAGCCATCTACATTGATTCAAATAGAGTGAAGTCGTCTTCTTCTGGAACATCATCCTCACTCTCCAAACCCTGAATCCCATCCTGAATTTCTTGTGACTCTGTTTCCTTTAGAACCACTGGCCCCGATCTCTCATGTGGAGCACTAGAGCTCTCACGGGGCGGATGAGAAGGGCTGCTCTGCAGATGCGCTGTGCAGCCACGCCCATCACTAGGGCTGATTTTCAGGGTAGGGCTTCTATTGTCCAAATGCTTAGAAATCCTGCTAGGGCTTATTTTATGGGTAGGTCTTATTTTCGGGGAAACACGGTAGTACCCTATCAGCACTGGGTGAGCCTCAAGCCTAGTAATGCTTTGAATTCCTCAGACTCCTGGCAGTACCTCCTTGGTGGGCTTGGGTAAAACACAGGATAATTCCCTGGATTAGCACACAAAGCCACTGGCTCTCTTCCCTCACTCTCTGTGCCGGGCTGCTGAACTTGGGGGAGGAGTGATGTGGACACCCCCTCGTGGTCTCTGCAGCTCGGACTGCAGCCGGTCACTCCTGAAGCCAGCCCAGTCTCACCCGCAGACCACGGCGATTTTTGCCTGGCTAGTGACATTTATTCAAACCCCAAGGGCTCTTCTTTTAGTCAATGGGTGGTGAATCTGTCCAGGACTGGGTCCTGCCCTTGTGTGTAGCATGCTTCCTTGTTGTTCAGGGTGGGTATAGAACTAAGACCCGGACTCAGGGCGTTTAGGAGTCTGCTTGGTCCTTTTATGTCACTGTGGCTGAGTTGGAAACAAGGTTGCAAAACACAAAGTCCTCTGAACTCCCCCTTTTCCTTTTCCCAGGTGGAAGAAGACTCTCCCTGAGCTGCATTGCTTGCACTTGGTGGAGAGGTGGCACAGGCACTGGCTTGACTGCTGCAGTGGGGGTCTCGCTGGCTCACGTGCACCCCAAATCCGCTGGCTTCAAGCCAGGACAGCCACGGCATTGTGGGAGGATTGCAACAGGTGTATTCCAGGTGCCAAGGCTATTTGCTGGCAGCTGGAGGTGGGCCACTTCGGGGAAGTAGTTGAGGCAGGCCTGCGAGGAGATCAGCTGTGTCTCCCCGGGGAGCCAAGTCCCTAAGATAGGGGTCACCACAGAGGATAAGGAAATTGATAGGAGATAGAGAGAAATAAAATAATACACGGAGACTCAGGTATAGTTTACAGTTTTATTTATTTTATTTTTGTTTATTTTTATTTGTTTTTGAGACAGAGTCTCACTCTGTTGCCCAGGCTAGAGTGAGTGCCGTGGCGTCAGCCTCGCTCACAGCAACCTCAAACTCCTGGGCTCAAGCGATCCTCCTGCCTCAGCCTCCTCCCGAGTAGCTGGGACTACAGGCATGCACCACCATGCCCGGCTAATTTTTTTTCTATATATATTAGTTGGCCAATTAATTTCTTTCTGTTTTTTAGTAGAGACAGGGTCTCGCTCTTGCTCAGGCTGGTTTCGAACTCTTGACCTCGAGCAATCCACCCGCTTCAGCCTCCCAGAGTGCTGGGATGACAGGTGTGAGTAATGGCGCCTGGCCTTGTTTATAGTTTTATATAAAAAGATCAGATATAGTCACAGCAGGGGTTACTCAGGAGACTGGACATATCCCCATGAACGCCCAGCAATATGGTTAGATTCACACAGGTTTTTATAATCACAGACATCAATTTACCAGTCGTCAGGGTAACACATTTACATATCAGGGAATGCAGTTGCTAGGGGAGACAGGTAGTGGGTTGGGGTCAAAAGTTCTCTCAAAGAGCTTCTAATCTATCTAGGTGAACAAACAGGTACAAAGTCTTTCAGGGGCTAACTTCTACGTTCTATGAGGTAGTTGTCAATTAACAGAGGTATAACAAAAGAGGTATAGTGACTGTATATTTCTTTGATTTAGCATGTTCCCCCCCAAATAAGAGCTACCCATACAATAAGCCCTAGCAGGATTTTTAAGCATTTCTGCAATAGAAGCCCCACTCCAAAAATCAGCCCTAGTGACGGGCGTGGCTGCACAGCGCATCTGCACAACCCGTGCGTGTCGTCTCGGAGCGGGAAAGAACACGAGCAGCCCTTCTCATCTGCCCCGTCGTGACAGCGACTATCCCAGAGGTGACCGGAAAGGTGCGGGCAGCCCCACCAACAAGGTCGGCTCCCCCTGTCGGGTCCCGGCCATCCTGTACGTGCTGCAAGCTGAGGCTTTGAGGGGAAAATAACACATCCCCTGAAAATAAGCCCTAGGGTGTCTTCTTGAGGAAAAAAAATAAATGTAAGACCCTGTCTTATTTTCGGGGAAACACGGTAGTTATTGTGGACTTAAAGGCAGACAGACAGGAGAGAGCAGGAAGCCCATCTATAATAAAACAGGTTGTTTATAACCACCAGGGCGCATCACTGGGCAAAATGCACTCATCGTCTCCGGCTCCCATCCTGTGGGCTGTGTTTGCCTTGTCTTGCCTTTCAAGACACAGGGAATCTCACAGATTTTGAGATACCGGGAAGCCTTCCTGGAAAACAGCCCCACCGGAGACTTGAGAGCCCTCCCATGACAGCAGCCTCTGATGAGTGAACCATCGAGTCCGCACACATTCATTCCCTCGGGGCCAAACCCTGCAAACTCCTGCTTTGGTCTTCAATATAGCAATATAGGGCGATGCAATGAAAACAACGGTCTTATGAGCCACATCTCATCAATTCCTCAATCGCATTTCTCAACAGCCCTCACTGGAAGTTGAGTTTGGGGGAGAGGGTGTCCCTCTGGCCAGGCTCTGGTCTGACTGCTCTTTCCCTGGGTGCTGGCAGGGCTGTGCCCCAGTGCTGTGTTTCCTTGTGGACAGGGAAGTCCCGAGTGCCAATGCTGAGTCCCGTAATAAACACTGGTCTGTCCCTCCTGTAGGCACACAGAGCTCACTCCACTCGCTCTCGCTGGGCCCGAGCGGCACTGCCGGGCTGAGGGAGGGGTGGTGCAGGCCATACGAGATTGTCTTTTCTGTCCTCTTCCCTGTCTCTTTCCCTGATATAATGTTAGAACAGTGTACTGTGGTAGCTCCCCTTATTTTTGGTTCTTCTGAAGATGCTTCCCTATGGGACAATTGTTGTTGTTGTTTTTTTTATTTCAGCGTATTATGGGGGTACAAGTGTTAAGGTTATGTATATTGCCCATGGCCCTCCTTGAGTCAGAGCTTCAAGCGTGACCATCCCCCAGACGGTGCACATCTCACTCGTAGTTTTTGTATATATTCAGCCTCTCCTCCCCCCTCCCGCCTGCCCGACACCCGATAGGTGTTATTCCTATGTGTCTACTTAGGTGCTGATCCGTTAATACCAGTTTGCTGGTGAGCACATGTGGTGCTTGTTTTTCCATTCTTGGGATACTTCACTTAGTAGAATGGGGTTCCAGCTCTATCCAGGAAAATACAAGAGGTGCTAGATCACCGTTGTTTCTTAAAGCTGAGTAGTGCTCCATGGTATACGTAAACCACATTTTATTAATCCACTCATGTATTGATGGGCACTTGGGTTGTCTCCACAGCTTTGCAATTGTGAATTGTGCTGATATAAACATTCGAGTGCAGGTGTCTTTTTCATAGAGTGACTTTTGATCTTTTGGGTAGATGCCCAGTAGTGGGATTGCTGGATCAAATGGTAGATCCACTTGTATCGCTTTGAGGTGTCTCCATATTGCTTTCCACAGAGGTTGAACTAGTTTGCAGTCCCACCAGCAGTGTAGGAGGGTTCCTCTCTCTTCGCATCCACGCCAGCATTTATTGATTTTGTCGTTTGTGCAGAAGGACAGACGCTGGGGCTGGGGGTTTCCATTCAGCCGTCCTGTTCCACCCCATTCATCTCAGCCTTCATAACTTCCTTGACAAAGGTGTGTAATGATTCAAACCAGAACTCCAAGAAAAGAAAACTCAACTATGGCCACCGCGAGTGAGCACGAGGCCAGAAATGACAAGTGATTGCTTTTGAACACGAATTTACACCCAAGTCATTGTTAATTTTGGTTGTAAAGCTTTGTAATATCAAAGTACACGCGATAGATGTGAGAGAAAACGCAGATCGCCTGATTGGTACCCCAGAGGGGCGGTAAAGGGCCTGTGCTGATTTTGAGTAAAATTCGGGTTGAAACACACTTTTGGGAACCTTAAAGATAACCTGCGATCGAACTGACAAATAATCGATTAATCTAATCCATCAACTAATACTAATACATATTCATTACATTTCTTTTTTTTTTTAATTTCTTTTCATTTTTTTTCTAGCATACTGTGGGGGTACAAATGTTAAGGTTACGTATATTGCCTTTACCCCCCTACCCCCTCGAGTCAGAGCTTCAAGCGTGACCATCCCCTAGTTGGTGCCCATCTCACTCATTATGTTTGTACATACCCGTCCCGTCTTCCCTCATCTGCCAGACTCCCGATAAATGTTATTCCTATGTGTCCACTTAGGTGTTGACCCGTTAATACCAATTTGCTGGTGAGTACATGTGGTGCTTGTTTTATTTCTATTAAATACCAAACAATGTCCAGTTTCTAGATAGATAAATAAAAAAAATGATATGCATTTCACGCACTCAAAATTACCGCAGTCCGGTTAGGAAAACTGGTTATAAAGAGGTAATTATAAATAAGCCCAGAGTATTGAAGGGAACACTGTCCAAGAGCATAAGTCCCTGTTTGAGGAAAAGCCATGGGAATTGGGATTGTAGGAAGTGAGACCGAAAAGCCGTTTAGAAAATAAATACTCATCAGGACAGTGTGGAGGAAAGTCAGGGGCTCTTTTTCCAGGTGTGATATACAAGAAAAGATAAAGCGTTTGTAGAGAAACCCAAATCAGATTGCTGGTACTAAATAGTAAAGGGAAAGTGACTGGGAATTAAAGTGTGGGGGCTGGTCAATAGAAGGTCTTGCCGTCTCGAGCTATATATCCTGTCCGTTAGCACAGTGGAGCGTGGTTCTAACGCAGGAAGACAGTTCGCAAATTAAGACATGTTGCAGAGGAAGGAGTCAGCGTAACAGAAGATGGCAGAAGTTAGCCTGAAAACATCAGTTTCAGAAAAGCCAACTCCAATGCACAAAACTGTCAAAGCAGGTTAACAAAATCTAACTGCATACTGTATGCAAGGTATATCTGAAACAAAGCATCATAGAATTGTGAGGAATGAATGAATGAATGAATGAAGGACCAGGAAACTATCTAGCGAGCAAGTGGGCACACAAGCATAAGTAGCATTATTTTCAGATTTAATAGACAATAACTGTAAATATAAATAGACTAAAGGGTCAAAATAAGGCACTATATATAGTTATAGACATTGTCTCATATATAGTCATGTATATATATATATATATATATATATATATATATATATGAAGGAAACCTGAAAAGACATTAATAGAATAAAATTAAAAGTAGAAACTAGTAAATTACACAGAAAGGAAATAATAGATAAGTCTAAAAACTGTTTGGTTTTATCATAGGCCTGAATACTATAATAAAGTATTCCTTTTTAATTTTAATGATGTAAAAAGAAGAAAAACACAAATGACTTGGAGGTAGGAGATGTATAAATGCACCTACATGTATGCATATGTATCCATTTAAATATTATTTATAATTCCATACTAAAGAATTTGAACATCCACATGAGCTTAGCAAATGAATGAAAATTCTGTATCGCGAATCTTTAACGTCCGGATTTATATCAGGGAGCACAGAACTCGCTCCTGAACAACAGACCCTACTTGCCTGCTAAGTAATTCCATGCCCAGAGGCAATTCAGATCCTGTTTGTTCCAAACTGAACTTGTCAGTTTCTCCTCCCTACAAACCCCAACTCCACACCCCCCACCCCACCCTAGGCACACAGATCACTTTCAATCAAGACCACTTAGTTTGCCAGAAGTGCCAGAAGCCAAAGCAGCTACTTGTGAGCAGTCACAGCTTATAATATCTGTTTGAATACTCCGGGGGAAGTCAAAGCCTCTATGGACTCTTCAATAATGAATGCAGATTTATTTACAAATTTATTAAAGCAAGATGTATACCAATTTGCTGGTGAGTTACATGTGGTGCTTGTTTTTCCATTCTTGAGATACTTCGCTTAGTAGAATGTAGTAGTATGGGTTCACTTAGTAGAATGTAGTAGTATGGGTAGTAGTAGTAGAATGTAGTAGTATGTAGTAGAATGGGTTCACTTAGTAGAATGTAGTAGTACTTCACTTAGTAGAATGGGTTCTATCCAGGAAAATACAAGAGGTGCTACATCACTGTTGTTTCTTAAAGCTGAATAGTACTCCATGGTATACGTATACCCCATATAGGAATAACATTTATCAGGTGTCCAGCAAGTGGGAGTGGGTAGGAGGGGATGGGTATATACAAATACAACGAGTAAGATGTGCAGAGTTTGGGGGGTGGACACGCTTGAAGCTCTGACTTGAGGGGAAGGGGGGGAAAGGGCAACATATGTAACCTTAACACTTGTACCCCCATAATATGCTAAAATAAAAAAAAATTGAAAAAAAAAGATGTACATGGGAGCTACATGAGTGCTTGGCACATGGTAGGGGCTAAAATGTTTGCTGCCAGTATCTAAGTATAAATGACTGAAAGTTGCTACACACCTACATATAGCGTGTTTCCTCGAAAATAAGACCTACCCATCAAATACGCCCCAGCAGGATTTCTAAGCATGTGCGCAATAGAAGCCCTACCCCGAAAATCAGCCCTAGTGACGGGCGTGGCTATGAAAATCAGCCCTAGTGATGGGCGTGGCCATGAAAATCAGCCCTAGTGATGGGCGTGGCTATGAAAATCAGCCCTAGTGATGGGCGTGGCTATGAAAATCAGCCCTAGTGATGGGCGTGGCTGCGCAGCGCATCTGCACAACCCATGCGTGTCGTCGCGGAGCGGGAAAGAACATGAGCAGCCCTTCTCATCCGCCCGTGACAGCTCTAGTGCTCCACAGGAGAGATCGGGGCTGATAGTTCTAAAGGAAATAGAGCTGCAGGAAATTCAGGATGGAATTCAGGGTTTGGAGAGTTAGGATGATGTTCCAGAAGAAGACGACTTAACTATATTTGAATAAATATAGCTGGTTGTACTGTACTTAAAAAAAAAATAACAAATCCCCTGAAAATAAGCCCTAGGGTGTCGTCTTGAGGAAAAATAAATATAACACCCTGTCTTATTTTCCGGGAAACACGGTATTATTTTCCATGCTGAATATTTTTAATTAGAAAGGGAATGTATGAGTGAAAGAAGCATAAACAGGATCTGTCCTAGGCAAAATGGGTTTTATGTTCATGCTAATGAACACATATATGCTTTATGTGATCTACACCTTTTGGTGTATCAGATGGTTACATACTATAAAAACCAAATAATCAAATAATATGAAATTATTTCTTCAGCGTTAGTAGTTGCTTTGAGAACTCAAATCAACATGTAAAATTTTCCATTTTTTTTAAGGATGCTCTAAATTTGCATTGTGACTGAGTGTGGCTGACAATTTGTAAGTTACTACTTTCAAAAGAGATTTATAGAAAACTTAACTTCAAATATTTAGATAACGTGTTCATGAGGTGAGTTAAAGAAAAATTTGCAAAGCCAACAAAAATTTTGTATATTCATGATTAGTTAAGTCAATTTGAATATAGGCTTCCGGAGGGTATTGTAATCAAAATATTCAGAGAAACAACTGCTCCAGATGAAAATAAAAATTTAATCTTCGACTACAGATGTCTCTTTGGGGGTCTTTATCTGTCAATAAATTTTGTTCCAAGAAAAATAATACATGCTAGTCAATGCTAATCCTTATTTTCTTTTGAAATATTTTTTTTTTGTTGTTACATAACATACATTTGAAACAAACATAATATAAACTTGCAAGTGAAGCTGGAGGATTGTATAGGTTTGGGGTTGACTGATTTGAGAAGTGGACAGTTATTTCATGACCGGTTTGGTAAACTGCAGCCTGTGTATTACTTACTTAAAAAGAAGTCCATAACTCTACTTTCTGAAGGAAAAAATAAGGCATCCTACTCCTTTAAGTCTTGCGGCTTTAAAACTAAAATATCGTAATGTTAATGCCATTAAAAAGGCATTTGAATTGTTACCACCTGCCATTCATGGCTACAGTGTCAAGTGGTTGTTATATTTTGATCATGAAAGGCAGGCACAAGTAGAATGATCAGTAACATTAAAAGCTTATTTTGTATAATCAACTGTGATCACAGTTGGATGATACTTTTCCCTCACGGCGGATATTGCCTTTTTCAAAGTCTGAATTCTATCTCAATTTTACTCATGAGGTGTTTCCATCGTTGTATATGTTACTCTTGCTCTTTAAAATTATTACTTGTATACCACGGCACGTTAAAATATGTACAGAGCAACGTATTCTAATCACCCATTTTAACGACACATTTTTTTTTTTATGTTTTGCAACAAATTACGCAGTTAACTCTTATTGTAGTAGAAGCATCTGCAGAGTGATATCTCTTCAATACTATGGTCTTCCGCTACACAGATGAGTTAAAAACTCTAAGTCACTCGTACGCTTTAACCTTTCTTTCTGGATAATTGTAACTCAGTCGAATTACTAATTTTGAGGACCTGTTGATAACTTCAAAGTGCTCTATGCATTTTATTTATTTATTTTATTTTATTTTTTATGCAAACAGGATTATATTTATCGTGTGTCACACTAATTAGGTTTAATTCAAATATAAAACCATGGGCTATATTCATTCTTTTTAGCGTATTATGGGGGTACAGGTGTTAAGGTTATGCATATTGCCCGTGCCCCACCTCCCCCCTCGAGCATTTTAAATGAAGATTTGCCACGAAAATCCAGTGTCAACTCTAATAAGTTAACACTGACAGAGCACTCATTCTGAACTGATCCCTTTTTTTAGGGTCTGACAAACTGCATCTCGAAGACTGAAGCTAGCCTTGCAGTCTGGTTGTGTAAGTAAAAGTTTTGCTGCAGCACAGTCCACACCCGTGAATTTTGTTATTTTTCTGCGTTCATGAGACAACAGCAGGAGTTAGTAGCTAGGTGCCCCAGAGCCCGTGCTAATGGGTTAGGAAACATAAGACAGTCACGGGACCGAGTTTGCCAAGACCATGGTTTGCCAACCACTGTATTAGAATTTGATCTGCCTCAACAACCCACTGAGAGTGATTGTTCTCGTTATAATCTCTGCTTTAACAATGAAGAAAAGGGGACCCGGAGAGCGTTAAGTGACTTGTCCAAGACAATATTTCTAGTAAACAGGAGGAGAACAAGGGTTAAAGCCAGGCACCTGGGTCCTCCCGCAGTGCCCATGCTCAGTTATGCTGGACCGTGTCCCAAATGGAGAATTGTGTCTGCCACCCTACAAAGGAGCGATTATTTCAACACACGTTCACATGTGTTCCTTTTTTTCTGCTAACGAACATTGGCTGAGCGTTAATAGTTTCCTCCCCCCGGAGCATAATAATGTCCCTTGCAATTAATTGTAGGCTACTGTGAAGTTTAAGAGCAAAACCTCTGGCCACTTCCCATCACCCGCACGGATTTCAGACCGGAAAAAATTCTCTTTAGTTGTCGTAGCAAACAGGTCTCCTATATTGTTTTCAGTAAATACTGCTGGGAAGTCAGAAGGATTTGGCAGGGATGATACATGGGGCATCATATCTATGGTTCCGTTGCCGTAGGACAGATAACGACAAATAAAGGAATTCTGAAAGGGATTTTTGTATCCTCAGACATTTCCTTCAGCCCCGCAGCAGTTAAGGGAGACAGGTTGAAAATGACAGTTAATTAGTTAAGGTAATAGAGGATCCTGCCCCCAGAATAGAAATTGTAGATAAAACGGCGGCAGTTTATTTTGAGAGAACTTATCCCTCTTTAAACCGTTTATCCATACCCGCTGAGGCCCTTTGGAAAATTAAAATTTTACACTAATCGGAGCAGGTTTTCTTCAGCTGCCAGCACATGACAGACTTCCCAGTAACAGGCAGGACGAATGTTCTTTTTCACACTTCCGAGCACGGTTCCCATGGCAACGCTTGCCTTATGCATTCAAATGAAAACTTCTCTTTTTCCCTTCAAGATCCTTTCTCTTCTCTTCTCCCTGGCCTAACCTTTTTCATTAAAAACAAATACTTTAATCTTTGAAAAGCCAAATCCTACCCGTGGACTCCATTTTCCATCCTCCCTGTGTGATGTGTAGAAGGAAAATACACACACACACATATGTGCACACACTTGTGTGTGTACATATTACACACACACACACACACATATAGATATATAAAATTTCACCAGATATTGACTTTCTTCCCGGTTATGTCTCATGTAGAATGCTCAGTTTTGTCCAAGGAAAATGCCAAAATTTAGCTCTGAATTAGAAGCCTGGGTCTTGCAAACAGGCAACAATATACCTGGGGTGAAGATGAAGTAGAGCACAAGGACTGTGCTGTGAGAAGACTGTGTGATGCATATTGGCAGCCTTTTTAATGTATCACCAGGTAATTTGAATATCGATCAGGCACAGATTCTGCTATTAAGGGCTGGCATTTGATAAAGGCATAAAACCATTTCCAGTAAAATGACTTTCCAGGGGAAATTCCGGTTTGGGTGAATGTTCCAGGAGAGTTAAATTACAACATAACTAAACAAGAGAAGAAGAAGAAGAAGAAGAAGAAGAAGAAGAAGAAGAAGAAGAAGGAGGAGGAGGAGGAGGAGGAGGAGGAGGAGGAGGAGGAGGAGGAGGAGGAGGAGGAGGAGGAGGAGGAGGAGGAGGAGGAGGAGGAGGAGGAGAGGAGGAGGAGGAGGAGGAGGAGGAGGAGAAGAAGAAGGAGAAGGAGGAGAAGGAGAAGGAGGAGGAGGAGGAGGAGGAGGAGGAGGAGGAGGAGGAGGAGGAGGAGGAGAAGAAGAAGAAGAAGAAGAAGAAGAAGAAGAAGAAGAAGAAGAAGAAGAAGAAGAAGAAGAAGAAGAAGAAGAAGAAGAAGAAGAAGAAGAAGAAGAAGAAGAAGAAGAAGAAAGACAAACAGAAGAGGGAAGGGGAGAGGGAGGTAGCTGATCAGTGCAAAGAAAGAAAGTATTCTGCACAAATACTATCAACCAGAGTGAGCAACATGCAGAATGAAAAGCTGCAATGCATTGTTTTTCCATGTGCGGGTTATGGACTGAGCTGGTCTGACAGCTGTTTACCACTGATCCTCAACAGAAGAAGTTCAATCTCAGGGGGAGTGTTGCTAGTGCAAACACTTTTAACGAACGTGTTCAGTTTATTTTTAATTCTTTTTTTTCCCTCCATTATGTTTTGTCATTCATGGCATTATTTATTGAATTGTAATCGTGTATGTATTGAATTTGATAATAAAAATAAATGCGATTGAATCTTTCTACAATGTAAGCATAGATGACAGCTACATTTTTCTCCGTAAACATGCAATATAGAAATTAATAAACAAATGAATTGTAAATGTAAAATAAAACGGGGCTTGCATTTTGTATAATTTTAATTTTTATTTACATTTAATTTAAATTTAATTTAAGATTTCATATATACTGAATTGTATAAGAAGACTATTGCAGTAGGTGTGAAATTTTTTTTTTTAAAAAGACTGTATGAGAAGTGCTACGAAGTTGACATTGTAACCGCCCGACCACTTTTATATCTGGCCATACTCTGTTGATAACAGAGTTTCCAGTTATTTTGCAGGCACAGAGCTACAAAGTTGCAAGTTGTGTAACTAAAGCATGCACAGAAAACTGCGACTTCAAGTAATGCCTAGAACTAAAGTCTTGCCTAACTTCCTCATGAAACTAAAAGATCTGAAACTGGCCAGAACCTGAGTTCCAGAACTTGATCAAAAGCCAGCCACGACTCTTTTCCCAACTCTACATTCAGGTGGGTTACTCAAAATGTGGCATGATAGGAATATTTACACCCCAGAAATGGACGAACACTGCAAATCAGAGTGTTTTCTTTTTTGTTTGTTTGTTTGTTTTCTTTGGAGAACCAACTTATTAGAATACCACTTGTTAGGAAAGTAGAGAAAAGTTGCTTAAAGCTTTTATTCCCCTCTCAAATATCATATTCAAGCTGGGGATACAAGCATATAAGTATAATTGCAATACAGGATAACATAGGAATATTTTTTAAATTATGGGTAAAAAGTTTGATGGAGCAATTTGGTTTAATTTAAGTAATGGAGAAATTAAAAACAGGAAGCCTGAGACATGGCATCTGAGCTAGACTGTAGTTCCAATTTGGGTAAAAAGCTGGTATTATGTTTTGGTAAGGTGGTGGGGGGGGAGGGAGGGCGTGGGGAGGAATGGCAGGGGCAATATATGTAACCCTAACAATATTTGTACCCCAATAATACGAAAAAATAAAAAATTTTAAAGAAAGCTGGTATTAAATTTTCTGCATGTTTGTGGTAAAATTAATAACCGTAAGAGAAGGTTTCAGTACTCCGTTCCTATTCATATTAAGAAATGTGACAAAAACTAACTTTAGACTTAGGAGAAGAAGTTTATTGTCTACACTAGATGATGAAAGAAATCAAGAAGTGACACACATATTGGATCCCTTGATAAAGACTTCCTGCCCACAAATATCTTCATCACTTCCTGATAGTTCTGACATTAAAGATTGATTTCGTAAGGTACTGAAGACGTTTCTTATTAAAATGCAAACACATCTGGAAGTCATTTTCTTGTAACATCTTATCAGCTATTGGTTTTGAGGCTGTGACTGATTAGTAGTCCACATAACTGGTCCCCTTGACCCTGAACTACAAATTCAAGATAATCGGCACTTTGGAAATAATCGTGCCCTTGGTTTGGTATACAAAGGGAATCTTCGCTCAGTACTCCACGCCTCCCCATATGGCTAGTCTCTAACATTATTCCAGACTTTCTGACTTATCTCTTGTAACTAATATTAAGCACTTTAGCAATTCTAATGGCGTTGTCAAGCTTTATACAAAAGATTTTGCACATTCAATAATAAAGTAAATCCAAGAGCAACAACATATATCCTAGACTTTATATATCTTGTATCTATCTGACACTGTGTCCTTATATTTCTGAATACCTGTCTGAAATTTATGCCCAGTGGACCATTAGGGCCCCAAACCTAAGTGGAAACTCTTCCACTCTAGCTTTTCCCACTGCCTATTCGGGGCTAAAGTGAAACAAACAAACAAACAAACAAACAAACAAACAAACAAACAAAATCAGAAGAGAGATGGGTCAAAGAGTCCAGGAAAGAGGATACAAGGGCAAGTGGATGGGATGGTGTTATAGGCAGAGAAAGCTTGAAAGAAGAGATTATTTCCTACTTCATGATTTTTTTCTCAGTCTTCTGCCATACCAGAGCTATGATGGCATAAACCACGCACACTACTCTATATGTTGAATAGCTTCTTTTTGACAAGTGTGACAGAAAGAAGAACTGTTAGGAGAATGTGTACAAAGTGCTTCTTTACAATGGAGCTGTGCAAGTGTGAAATTGGCCACACTGTGTACATAAATTTCACAGTTACACATGGCCTCATGATTGTTAAGCCTACACGGTTCCAGGAATACTTGACTTGGGGATTTTGGTCCAGTGGTTAACACAAATGCCTTTGAGAAAAGCCACTTAAATGTTTTGTAGTTCAGGTAAATTATCGAAACATCCAGATCGACTTTTAAAAACTTGGTGCTATTAATACAATGAAAGAATATGTGTTGTTTCTAAGTTTGTCTTCTGGTCCAGCAGGTTAAGCTATCAAGATGAGATGACCACTTATGAAATATAACTTTTAGATTCAATCAAAAAGTAAATGTCATAGAATACTATATATTGCACCTTTGCAAATTTCCATTGTGATGCATCTGTATATCAAATGTCAGAATATTGAAGGGCATTTGCCCCACTGAAAGAGAACAAGTGTACGATTTTTTAAAACTGGTATACTTGTCCTTTATGTCATAAAACAATTTTTAAGGGCTAAACGATTTTGAGGAAACAATAATAAAGAAGAGAAATTGTTTAATCAGTCTTACTTCATATTTGATTGTTTCGAATGGTTTTCTTTGCATTCTACTCAATGTTGTACATCTACTAAATTTTGCTACCCCACTGCCTGTTGATAGATGCCTAGGTGTCTTCTGATTTCAATTACTGCAAAATCATGATAATGAATAGCCTCATTTGAGCTCCCTCATAGACCTGCGCAAAATGTCGTCTAGGTACCTATACTCAGGAGTGTGGTGGGTAGATGACACAATTTACATATACCATGTTTCCCCGAAAATAAGCCCTACCCATAAAACAAGCCCCAGCAGGATTTCTAAGCATTTGCACAATAGAAGCCCTACCCCGAAAATAAGACCTAGTGATGGGCGTGGCTGCACAGCGCATCTGCACAACCCATGCGTGTCGTTGCGGAGCGGGAAAGAACACGAGCAGCCCTTCTCATCTGCCCCATCATGACAGCTACCATCCCAGAAGTGACCAGAAAGGTGCGGGCAGCCCCACCAACAAGGTTGGTTCCCCCTGTCATGTCCCGGCCACCCTGTGCGTGCTGCAAGCTGAGGCTTTGAGGGGAAAGTCTCCTCAATGAAGTGAGGAGCCAGCCGGACACTCTGCTTTAGGTACTGTGTGTCCCCAAGGGGAAGAAGGAAAGCTGTGGCTGCCATTTTACTCAGCACTGTGGGCATCTCTCACCCCCCCACAAACACCAGGGGACAGGGGAAAAGCTTCAGCAAGCAGTCTCCTACTGAGCCCAGGGAGATCATTTCTGCTCCACTGTGCAGATTGGACCCAGTGCTCACTGGGTCTCTGATAAATAAGCCAGCCCTCCTCATTTATGGGAGCTCTGTTGCTCAACATGAGAGATCGGGGCCAGTGGTTCTAAAGGAAACAGAGTCGCAAGACATTCAGGATGGAATTTGGGGTTTGGAGAGTGAGGATGATGTTCCAGAAGAAGACAACTTCACTCTATTTGAATCAATGGAGATGGTTGTACCGTACTTAAAAAAAAAAAATAACACATCCCCTGAAAATAAGCCCCAGGGTGTCTTCTTGAGGAAAAATAAATAGAAGACTCTGTCTTATTTTTGGGGAAACACAGTACTTTATTTCACTAAGTACTGCTAGGTTCCATTATATAATGGCTTCAGTCTATCATACTCCTGCTAGCAGTTCATGAAGATTCGTATTTCCCCACATTCTCACCAATAATTTATATAATCAGCCTTTTTTCTAATCTTTTTTTTCCAATCTGATGGGTAAGGAGTCTTATCTAGTTATTTTAGTTTTGTTTTCTCTTACTAATAAGGCAGGTAATTTGTGTTTCTCCCTTGACAAATCGACACTTTTTTAATAAAATATTTCTCTTTTCACACTATTTTTTCTTGTCTTTTGTTGTTGTTGATTTATAGGAGCTTGCATATGTTAATTACTATTCCATTGTCTGTTGCATTTATTGAAAATATTTCTCTCCCAATCTGTCAATCACCTACTACAAGACCTGCCTACTGGGGATATTTGCCTTCATGGATCTTTATAGATGTCTTCTGTACAGGTGTCAATATAGATTAAAGACTTAAATGTAAGACCCCCCAGTTTGTAAAAGTGCTAGAAGAAAACTTAAGAAAAATTCTTCTAGAGATTGGTCTAGGCCAAGAATTTACAACTCAGATCTTAAAAGCACAGGCAACAGCAACAACAATAAAAAAAAAATGGGCATATGGGCCTTACTTAAACTTAAAATCTCCTCCATAGCAAAAAGAAACAATCAACAGAGTGAATGGACAATCTGCAAAATGAGAGGAAATATTTGCAAACTATTCATCTGACAGAGTATTAACATACGGAATATCCAAGGGACTCAAAGAAGTCAGCTACATAAGCCAAAACAAATAATCCCATTAAAAAGTGATCCAATGACACTCTACAAAAAAGACACCTGCACTCGAATGTTTATAGCAGCACAATTCATAATTGCAAGGCTGTGGAAACAGCCCAAGTGCCCATCCATCCAAGAATGGATTAATAAAATGTGGTATATGTATGCCATGGAGTCCTATTCAGCTCTAAGAAACAACGGTGATATAGCACATCTTATATTTTCCTGGTTAGAGCTGGAACCCATACTACTAAGTGAAGTATCCCAAGAATGGAAAAACAAGCACCAGATATATTCTCCAGCAAACTGGTATTAACTGAGTAGCACCTAAGTGGACACATGGGGGGGGGGAATGGGCATTTATTGAAATCTTAAAATCTGTACCCCCATAATATGCCGAAATAAAAAAAATTTTAGACTTAATAAGTATATTTAGCTACCATAAAAGAAAGTAGGCAAAAGGACCTAAATACATATTTATGAAAAGAAGATACATATTATTTCCTTCCTCTTTTACATTTGGACTTAGTTTATTCTTCTTCTTCTAGTTCATGGAATTGTAAAGCTAAGTTGATTATTTGAGATCTTTCTTTTTTCCCAATGTAAGCATTGATAACTAGAAAACTTTACTCTTAGAGCTACTTTTGCTAAATCCTATAAGTTTTGGTATATTGTTCCCATTTTCATTTGTCTCAAAATATTTTTCAGTTTCTTCTTTGACACATTAGTTTTTCAAGAGTGTGTTATTTAATTTCCAATATTTGTGAATTTTTCAAAATTCCACTGTTATTAATTTCTAGTTTCATGCTATGTAGGTGGGGAAAAGATACTTAATATGATTAAAATATCTTTAAATTTTTAAAGACTTGTTTTGCATTTTCTCTTGCTGTTGAACAGAATGTTCTGCATATGTCTATTAGGCTCATTTGTTCAATAGTGCTGCCCAAGCCTTCTGTTTCATTATTGATTTTTTTTTTGTTCTAGATAATTGATAGGTAAGGACATACTATTGCCAGTTTGTTAATTGTTTTCTAACTCCTTTTCAGTTCCTTTTCCTTTCTTTTTCCAATGGAATTTTTTCACCGAAGTAAACAATCCTAAAATTCAAATGGATCAATAAAAGACCCTGAATAAACAAAGCAATCTTGAGAAAGAAGAACATAGCTGGAGTTAACCACAATTCTGTTGGGAAATTAGGCCGAGAGATGTGAAATGTTTCAGGAGTTTTGCAGGGCTTTGCCTTGAAGGCACCTGTGGACATATTAGTTCACAGAATAGAAGATGCTTCCAACAAAGACAGGCATTATCAGAGGACATTTGCAAAGCAATGTTTCTTGTTTGTTGCCCATCATCACCTTGAGCTTTTTTGCAAGGCAGAAGCTCGGTTTGGGTCCTTGGTGGAGAAGCTGATTGAAATGCCTGCCCAACAGATAACGTGCAGCTGGAGCTATCCTAGACTTCAAGGCTACTCCTGCTTCACTGCTGACTGCATGTCTCTGTGTTTAGAAGAAGTAGGTTAGGGTAGTACACAGACTCAGAGTTCTCTTTTTACACATTTTTATCTTTCATTTGTATGCTCAGCTAGGTCTGTTTCTAACTTAGGGCTTAACATGCCTATCTTAGAAAAAAATGTGTGACTATCTATTCTTGTGGACAGAATTAGGTAAGGTTCCCCTGGAAACCTCAAAGAATGAACTGTACTTATAATTCTTTCATCAAGGACAACTATTTACTGTAACAATAAATATATACTTTATTGTTGTAACAGTAAATATATACTAGATATGTTATTGTTGTAACAATAAATATATACTTTACTGATGTGGGATTTCACTTGGGGCATCACAACTCATGAGAATGCTGGAGAACCCCTGACTTCCCCATCACTCTAAACTGCACGTTGTCTCTGTCTCAGTTATTTTCCAATCTCTTATTATTTCTCTATTTCTATTATTTCCAAGTCTCTTGCAATGATCCTGCCTTGGGACCCGTTGTGCTGGGAGAGTAGCTAACTCCCGGCATGTTTCCTGATTTCAAATTAAATCACAAAGGTATAATAATCAAAATGGAATGCTACTGACAGAAAAGCATATGCAGAGACCAATGGAATAGGTTGGAGAGACCCCCCCACCCAATAATAAAAAAAAAAAAATGACTTCTATATGGTTAACTGATCTTCAACAAGAGCATCATGAATACAAATGAGAAAAGGGCAGTTTCTTTAATAAATGGTGTTGGGAAAACTAGATATCCACATGCAAATGAATGAAATCAGAGCCTTATCTCACACTTTCATACAAGAAAATCAACTAAAAGCGGATTATAGACCTAAATGTAAGACTTGAATCTGTCAATCTCGTTGAAATAAAATGTAGGGGAAGAAAAACTCTTGGACATTGGCCTCGGCAATGATTTTTTGGAAATCACAACTAAAGCAAAAATAACCAAGTGAGACTACCTCAAACTGAAATGTTTCTATATAGCAAAGAAAACAATCAACAAAATGAAAAGGTGGCCTGCTGAATGGGAGAAAATATTTGCAAACCTTATATTTGATAATATTTAATATCTGAAATATGTAAGGAACTAATATAACACTATAGCAGGAAAAATAACCCAATTAAAAAATGGGCAAACATCCTGAATAGATGTTTTTCCAAAGAAGACATACAAATGCCAAATAGATATATGAAATGGTGCTTAATATCACTAATCATCAGGGAAATGCAAATAAAAACCACATTGAAATATCACCTCACACCTCTTAGAATGGTTATTACTAAAAGAAAAATAATCAATATTTTGTCAAGGATGTGATGGAAAGGGAATCCCGGTACACTGTTGGTGGGAATGTAAATTAGTACAGCCATCATTGAAAACAGTATGGTTGTTCCTACAAGAACTAAAAATGGAATTTACCATATGAACCAGCAAAAACACTTCTTGGTATTTAACCAAAAGAATTGAAATCAGAATCTCCAGGAGAGACCTGCATTCCCATGTTCACTGCAGCATTATTCACAATAGCCAAGATATGGACAAAACCTGAATGTTTATTGATGCATGAATGTATACAGAAAATTTGGTATGTATATACAACAAAATATCTTTCAGACCTAAAATAAAAAAAGAAGGAAATGCTGTGGTTTACAACAACATGAATGGACTTGAAGGACATTATGCCAAGCTTGATTAAGCCAGACACAAAATGAGAAATTCTGTCATTCTGGGATCTCACTTACATGTAGAATCCAAAATAGTCAAATGCACAGAAGTAGAGCATGAAAAAGTAGTTACCAGAGGCTGAGAGGGAGTGGTCAAAGACTACAAAGATAAATATGTTCTGGAAATTTCTAATGCATAGCATGGTGACCACAGGTTACAATGCTGCACTGTATACTTGAAACTGTCTGGAGAGGTAGATTCTGAGTGTCATTACCATACACTCACACATACAAGTTAACTATAGGAGGTGATGCATATGTTCATTAGTTTGATTATGGTGATTATTTCACAGTGAATGCACATATGACATCATCAAACTGTACACCTTAAATATATGCAATAGAAAGGAAGAGAAGGGGAGTGGAGAAAAGGAAAAGGAGGAGAAGGGACTTGAAGGGAAGAGAAAGTGTTCTGGCAAGTGCACAGCAAGTGTAACAGCAAATGTTAACAGTGACTGACCAAGGAAAGAACCGAGCGGCACACAGAGGGTTGGAGAATCAGCCTTTATTCTGCTGGTGGGCTCAGAGGGGCACGCCACCAAGTTCTGAGCACTGCTTCCTTGTTCTCCTCCATTTTTATACACTTCTTGGGGTTACACACAACCAATCAACTATGAGCATGAGGAACTATCCAATCAGTGGTGGGATTCAAAGAGTATCCAATCAGCAACAAGCTTTACATATCCAATCAACAATAAGCTTTACATCCAATCAGCAACAAGCTTTACATATCCAATCAGTGGTGGGATTCAAAGAACATCCCATCAGCAGATCAGTTCCGCCATGGGGCTCCGGGGTGGGCTTTTTCCCTATCAAAAGGAAGGGAAGAGGAGAGGTGGGGGAGGAGAGGGGAGAGGAGGAGAGGGGAGGGGAAGGAGGAAGGTGCTAATAGCATCATCTGTGGGAGTGATGTGACCAGGAGCAATGACACTCAGGGACAGGAAAGTTGCTATAAGTTTTCCTCAGTGTAGGGCTGGATCTTTCTGATTAGCTGGGGGCTTCCCTTTGATTTATCTTTTATTCCAGGAGGACCAGGTGTCCCTGAATGCCCTACAAATCCTCTTCACCTAATATCTCCCATTTTTCCTGGATGTCCCTTCAGCCAGGGTACCCCTTGATCACCTGAGGAAGAAAGATGTGTTTTGCAGACTCCCGGGTGATATATGTGTTACATTAACTGGGAAAATCACCTATGTCTTAATATATGGCTAAGTGAGAACGTTATTTTATTGCCTTTTCTTCCTAAACTGCTTAAATCTGAGGAGAGAAAAATAACTGTAACCTCAGAAGGACAAAATACACTTGTGAATGATTACATTTGCCAATTATGATTTTAAATTTTTTTCTTTTTTTTCCTGAATTGGTAGCAAAAAGATTCATTAAAATGTTATGCTATTTTTTTTTAAAAAAAGAAGACAACTATTTCTCCTTTTTAAAAGTAAGAAATAAATTCAAATCTCTATAAAAATGCTTTAACATTATGAATATTTATTTTTAAGAAACATGAGTTTATCTTTAAAAACTTTAAGAACTAAGGTCCTTCATTATTAGCCAAAGGGCATTTTTTTTTTTTTTTAGGATTGGACTTCTCAGCATATGAAAACTGTCTAGAATATCAGCTAGCTATTTGTGTCCAAATCCAGCTTGCACTCTTCCTCCCCCAATGGTGTTCCCCACAGATGGTGCTCTTCATCTTAGTTTGTTTGCACTGTGCTTATTCAGGAAATGACAGATGTTACTGAGAGACTGACTGCTTACTCTAATCACAAACAGCTTTATACACAGAGCAAAACATAAATCATCAGACCCTCTTGAGTCAAGATCAGAGATTAGGTGAATTAAACATCCTTAGGTCATCAGCAAAACAGAAGAACCAAACATTTTTTACAAATTAGCTTATTACAGTATGATTTATATGTAATAAAGCTCATCAGTTTTAATCATACAATTTGATACATTTTTTTTTTAAATATATGCAGTCCTATAACCACACTGAGGGAAAAATGCAAGTTCCTCACCAGACAGAGAGAATACCCACCAGGCACATGATGATCGTACTGTGTGTGCTTGCTTCGTTTGGATGTGAACACACAACGGTACAATGCAACAGCTCTGCCACACTCACAACCAAGGGATTTAAGGCAACCCACAGGGTGGGCAGATGCAGATTTTACTAGCAAGAAAGCTGTGGGAGAAGTTCTTGAGCCACCCGGGAGCAAGCGCTCTGTGGAAGTGACATCTGATAAACGCATCTAACTTGCCAAGCTGGACTTCTCTGAGTCACCTTTTTGGTCCCTCAGCTCCATCTCAGGTTGGGGGATGGTTTTTTCTATCCTGTCCCAGTATTTTCCCAAAATACACACTCACCGTCGTGATCCATTTCTATCACTCCAGAACGTCTCCTCGTCGTCGTGCCCATGGCAGTAAACTCCTGCTCCCCAGAAAAAGAAAAAAAAAAAAAAAAAAAAGAAAGAAAAGACTTGATAATTAATATATTATTTCAGTTATATTATGGAAATATCCAGGCATTATTATACTGATGCCTTGGCCAAAACATTTTTCTCATGACATGATGATGAATCTACTATTCCAAAATCTACTATTTGGAATCTACTATTCCAGAATCCATAAATGATTTTAGTCCCTATCCTACTAGTTGACATAACTCTTTCACATTTAAAAAACCTGTGCATGAAAAGAGGCAGCAATGACCTAGGATTTTATATTAAATTTCCTTGGTGATTCTAAAAAAAAGAATTTTATGATTGCGCGAGAGTCCTCAAAATAATGTGAAGTGGTTCCATTTCATCTCCAGTGTGTACTGCAATAATCGCAGGTCTATTGCAGGCTTTTGCCACTATGGGGCACTACCGTAGGTATAGCAATGACAGCAGAACTGTTAACTTGCCAGAAGCTCAAAGGGAGAGAAAGGTCTCCACATCTATTCCATAGCCGGCAACTGTAACCATTTCTCAAGCCGGATAAAAGTTTCATTTAGGAAATCACGATACTTGGGAACTCTGGCATGCACATCACCCTTTCCCTCTTAAACAAAAAATGTATTGTTTCCCCCCTACTCTCTCCCTTTATTATAAAATTCCAGCTGTAAAATGGCAGGGAATTAGACTGAAGTTTTTCAGTAGTTTTTGTCAATTAAGAAACCACTGGACCGGAATACTTAAATTCTACCAATTCCTCTTTCCGCAAGTACCACAAAATATTTTTAATCAGGAAAATTTGGGACTTGTATGCGAGCATTCACTTACACTCGGGTGGCCATGGTTGAACAGTACTTTAGTCTTTGGCTGTGCAAACTAAACGTGCAGTCTCTTCCCTTATTTAACCTTCCACGTTTTTGTAGCTGTAGGGTTCTTCTAGGGAGACCTTGGAGATAACATGGTAAAATGTACAAATAGTTTGCATATCTGCAGATTTTTGCTTTTTGTGGTGTTTTGTTTTATTGCTATGGTTTGTTTGTGCTTGTTTGCTTTGTTCCTTTGATGGTTTGACCCACTGTTGTCTGCCAGGACCCAGGCTGTCTTAGATGTTTTGCATTATTACTGGCTCGGACAACAGTGTCCAAAACAGTCTCAATTATAAGGGGTGATCTTCCTGTGCCAGACCTTCAGTGGCTATGACTAAATCCAAAAGTACTAAACATGCAAGAATTTCTAAATTTTAATGTTACTCAACAGTTCATTATTAGGAGTAGCAATATTTTTTTTTAAAAGGAACAGCATCAATAATGCACATTTTTTGCTCCTCTTCATTGGCTTCCATTGGGTAGTAGGAGATCAGGGTTGGTGAGCCATTAGGAATCTTGGGGCAGTACAGAAGGTCTGACTGGGCTCTAGCTGTACCATGTTTCCCCGAAAATAAGACAGGGTCTTATATTTATTTTTCCTCAAGAAGACACCCTAGGGATTATTTTTAGGGGATGTGTTATTTTTTTAAAGTATAGTACAACCATCCCACATTGATTCAAATAGAGTTGAGTCGTCTTCTTCTGGAACATCATCCTCACTCTCCAAACCCCGAATCCCATCCTGAATGTCTTGCGACTCTGTTTCCTTTAGACCCACTGGCCCCAATCTCTCCTGTGGAGCACTAGAGCTCTCACGGGGCAGATGAGAAGGGCTGCTCGTGTTCTTTCCCGCTCCGCGACGACACGCATGGGTTGTGCAGATGCGCTGCGTAGCCACGCCCATCACTAGGTCTTATTTTCGGGGTAGGGCTTCTATTGAGCAAATGCTTAGAAATCCTGCTGGGGCTTATTTTATGGGTAGGTCTTATTTTAGGTGAAACATGGTAGGTTCTGAGGAAGCAGTTTTCTCTCTGGCACACCTTTGTAAACCTTCCTCCTGGCTCACACAACAGTGCTCTTTCGTCAGATTATCTCCCTTGACCAGTAATCCTGCCCTCTTTGTCTCTAACAGGAGAATTTCTATTCCTCATTAAGGCCAGCTCACATCGTGTGAAACCTTATAACCCCATAGGGGATATAAGGTAGAAATGTTAATTAATTGCTTTATCAGCTTGGCAATGGAAAAATAATTTAGTGACTTAAACATTTCAGGTCCACAATTTTGTAAATTATAAGGTAAATAGTCACACCTTTGAAGAAACCAGAAAGAGATATAACCCCGTGCTTTTGTTTTCTATTTCACTTTATTCCCTGAATATGTCTCTGAATTTTTTTAAGAAGTTATATTTTCCTTCTGTCACATGGACATTCTTATTAGAACTTATAATTAAATATCTCTTCAGCTTTGTAACTAAAGGAGCTTGAAGCAATGTACAGCAATGCACCCAATTTCCATTAAGTTGTCTTGCTCACAGCTTTTAACATAAACAGAGTAACATATTTTCCTCAAGCCATTTGCATAAGTTTTCTCCAATTTACAACTTCAAGAAGATGCATATGAAATTCATAAATGACCTGCTTGCCAGTCTAGTGGAAATCCAGGGTTTTCAAAGCAATTTAGATTTTATTCTATTTGACAACTAAATTTTATTTTAATCTAAAAGGGTGTTTGTGAGATTGTTTTACTACACTTCAAGAAATTTTATGCATGCATGATGTTATCATTATCCATATTAAGAAAACAAGTTCACCAAACTGCCATAGTCTTTGCATCTGATTAAACTTAAAAATTTTTTAAACTGTCATTTCTTTTATAAAGAAAGTTCTAAAGAAATATAATTTGATATGAGAGATAATGCATATTAAGGATAAAAATTGTATCCATAAATTATTTTAAAGCTATATGTGTAAATGTGAAGATATTATTAAATTCTATGCAAAACTTGAATATTTATGAAGCTCTTACTTTTAAAAAATCACTTAAAATACTTCTTGAATACCTACTATGTAGACCATAAATCTATTACAAGTCTTTTTCTGATAAAAAGCTGAATGTTTTATTTGAAAATACAAACTCTTACGAAAACTGAAATTTATTTTGTAATACATTATTTGATATAAGCAATTTTAGTACACATTAACCCTTTACCCTTGAATTAAATATATTTGTAGCACATTTTATTCAAAATATTTTATAAGAACATAAAGAAACATTTCTTAGAAAAATATTAGAGTAACATAATGTGAAATATAAAACAGTCTAATTTAGGCAAATATCCAGTAAATGCTCCAATATAACAAGGAGTTGAATAAGTTGCCCATGGATATTTTTATCCTTTAATATTTTAACTTTTATTTTCTTCACTAAGTTAGCTGCCAATCCCAGTTTAATACTAAGAAAAGCAACCTCCTAATAGTCCCACGCTTGTTGGGACTTAGATATCTGGAAAGTGAGACAAACTTTCTTCCTTCCCTGCTTGCTCACCTGTAAGGCTAGAAGACTCTAAATATACACCATAGTTATTTTCCTTTCTAGCCAATTAAGTATAACACCTCTGTCAAAATGACGTGCTCCCAAACCTTAAACTGCTTGACGACTATATGAAAATTATTCACAGAGAGGATTTCCAGGCTTAGCATAGAGCATGAGGGTGTCTAATAAAGCTCAATATCTTCCTCTTTTATGGCTGGATCCTTAAAAGCACAAAATGCCAAAAGATATGAAGTTAAAGTAGAATCCAAGATAAGACTAGCCAAGGGCAGAGGTAGGCATCCTTTTGGTAAGGTTTCCTCTAATTATGACTCAATTTTTTAAAAAATTTTTCTTTATTTCTTGTTTTTTAACGTTCTTTTATAATTTTTTTTTATTTTAGCATATTATGGGGGTACAAGTCGTAAGGTTACATATATTGCCCATGCCCTCCCTCCCCCATAATAAGAGCTTCAAGCCTGTCCATCCCCCGAACGTTGCACATCTTACTCATTGTGGTTGTATACACCCCTCCCCTCCACCCCCCTCCCTCCCTCCCGACACCCGATAAATGTTACTCCTATATGTCCACTTAGGTGCTGATCCGTTAATACCAATTTGCTGGTGAACACATGTGGTGCTTGTTTTTCCATTTTTGAGATACTTCACTTAGTAGAATGGGATCCAGCTCTATCCAGGAAAATACAAGAGGTGCTGTATCACCGTTGTTTCTTATAGCTGAACAGTACTCCATGGTATACAAATACCACATTTTATTAATCCACTCATGAATTGATGGGCTCTTGGGTTGTTTCCACATCTTTGCAATTGTGAATTGTACTGCTATAAACATTCGAGTGCAGGTGTCTTTTTCATAAAGTGACTTTTGATCTTTTGGGTAGACGCCCAGTAGTGGAATTGCTGGATCAAATGGAAGATCCACTTGTATCGCTTTGAGGTATCTCCATATTGTTTTCCACAGAGGTTGATAGAATCTTTTTTTCTTTTTTTTAACCATAAAATTGTATCAGGATGTCCAACGGATTGACTAAGTATTAAAGTTGTTATGCTCGAAATTCATCATCACATTTTACACTTTTCTCCGATTTAGGAGTGGGAAATTCCATGTGGACAGTGACGCCTTCGAAAATTCTAAGGACGGATCATTCGCATCACTGCCAATGCCGAGCCCTGAAATAATATCATTTCTATTCGAAATTGTGGTTGGCAAAGATTTAGACCATACCATGAATTCCGCCGTTGACAGTCTTATCACAATTAACCGAATCCCACAAGGGAAAGTGACAGCTTTGGGTGGAGTCTAGGCCAAATAGAGTGGATTTGTTCAGAAAAGAGTAAAAATATGAATCCACTCATGAATATAAGAATAAAATTAAAAAAAATAAAATGCAAAGTGTGTAAAAGAAAATCTCTTTCATTTTTCTCTGTCTCTCATATTTAACTATAAAAACTCCAAAAATGTGGTTTTTCTTTGATTCTGAGCTTCTCAATCCTAGGCTGCAGCTACTTGCCACAAAAATATTTCTTTAACAGCCGGACATGGTGGCACATGCCTGAGGTCCCAACCACTCGGGAGGCGGAGGCAGGAGGATGGCTTCAGCCCAGGAGTTTGAGGTTGCTGTGAGCGAGGCTGACGCCATGGCACTCACTCTAGCCTGGGCAACACAGTGAGACTCTGTCTCAATAAAAAAAATATATATATTTCTTTAACAATTGTTTTAAAATTTAACTTCAGCACAAAGATTTATTGGTTAGAGATGTGAGAAAGGAAATGTAAAACCTAAGGAATCAAAGAATTTTAGCAAATGTGTTTTTTATAAAGTATCCGTTTTAATTGTCACCATCCCATCGAACTCGGTTCTCTTGAGTTTGTGAGAAATATCTTGCTTGCCTGTACAACTGTAAAATTAGGTGCAATTGAGGATTCCATAAATATTTATCTGTCAGGGTTTTTTTTTTCATCTTTGGCACTGGGATGTTATTAAAATATGTCATGATATCTGTACAAGATACTCTTTTGCAGTGGTGTTGAGAACGTTAAAGAGGAGAGAGGGAAAGAAAACAATTGGAAGAGGAACTTAAACATAGGAGGTGATTGCAGGAAAAACATTCAATTATTTCTCCTAAGGACAAAGATTAAAGAGTTTGAAATTAGGGACCTAGGTCTGTGTTAGCATTGAGTGTTTTCACGGACTAGAATAACATGCTAAGATTGAGTATGAAGTCCCTTTGTAGGGATTCCTTTAGGAGTGAAAAAAGGATGGCCAAGAACCTATTTTAGTTACAATTTTGGCTAAGGTACGAGAAACAGACTAATTAACCCTTCAAGGTCCCTTTGTTCTAATCTTTAAATGACCATTTTAAATGAAATCAAGAATTAAATGCCTGCTATGACTTGCGACATCTTAGCGCATTGACCTGGGCTTTGTAACTTAATATCTAGAAGTCCTAATCAATTTTAACTAGATGGGATCAGGAAAAAAATGGATTGCAGGACATGTTAATGAGATCAAAGATCTTGATATATCTCGCATGTTCCCAACACCCGGAAAATCCAGGAGGAGGAGGAATGAAGTGTAAGAGAATGAAACGAAGCATCATTCAGAATTTAGCCGTTAAGTGCAGTCGCCGTGGCTGAGGGACTAAACCTAATCGTATTTTACTGTGTGTGTGTGATGAGAATATACTCTAGTTGTAAAAGCTCCTTTCTATGGGTCATTACAACTGAACAAAGTTGCATTTCATCTGAATAAAGATTTTATTACTTTAATAGGACCCAACAGTAGCTGTTTCTAATTACGAAAATCATCGTCTGAATAGCAGTGATAATTTCTTGCCACTGTAATTCTTACAAAGAAATAAGCACCCCTGACTTTGATTGAAGTCCTTCACATCAGTAATTGAGTAAAATTTTTAAAAACTAGAATATTTCAAAATTCTTTGTTAGCCATCATTCGTATTATGGGATTATATATATATATATAAAGAATGAAACTTCAGTTGTTGGAGATATTATTAATTAACTCAGAATATCTCATGAATGTTTAAAATACTTCACTACTTAATTATTGGATTAACTTCCTTCAAATGGACCCGACTTTATTATGTTTACTATGTGGATAGTTATAATAATTTATCTTAACATTGAAAGATTAAACAGAATAATTGGAATTTGAAAAAATAAGTTGGAGGGAGGTGCAAACGCTAAAGAAGGCTGTACAAGTGAGAGGATATCAAATTAAATATTTATATCATTCCTCACTAAGCTCGGCTTGATTGTGTGTGTGTGTGTGTGTGTGTGTGTGTGCACACATGCATGTAAATGGACCATGTACTTTTTATCATTAAGAATTCCAGCTATACATTCTATAAAAAAGACATCTGCACTCCAATGTGTATAGCAGCACAATTCACAATTGCAAAGTTGTGGAAACAACCCAAGTGCCCATCAATTCATGAGTGGATTAATAAAATGTGGTATATGTACACCATGGAGTTCTACTCGGCCACAAAAAACAATGGTGATCTAGCACCTCTTGTGTTTTCCTGGATAGAGCTGGAGCCCATTCTACTAAGTGAAGTATCCCAAGAATGGAAAAACAAGCACCACATGTACTCACCTGCAAATTGGTATCAACGCATCAACACCTAAGTAGACACATAGGAATAACATTTATCGGGCGTTGGGCAGGTGGGGGGGAGGGGATGGGTTGGCTTTATACAAACATAATGAGTGAGATGTGCAACATTTGGGGGATGGTCATGCTTGAAGCTCTGACTCAGGGGGAGGGAGGCAAGGGCAATATACATAACCTAAACATTTGTACCTCCATAATATGCTGAAATAAAAAAAAAAAGAGAATCCCATCTATAGAATGTTCTCTCAAAGGGCGAAGAACAACATGTCTCTAGATCGAATTTTTAAGTTCAGCCCAGCTCCTTGCATGCCCACCAGCCTAGAGTTCCGCTTCCCTACAAATTTTTTTCTCTTTTCTTCCAATGTTTCTACTGCCCCAATTTTACCTTTATTCCTTTATCCTGCCATCATCTAGGGCCTGCGTCATCCACATCTGCATCTCATCGCTTCATTTTCCTTTGCACAAACAGACCTCTACCTTCTTACAACCCGAATACGCCAGCTGCCCTGCCACAGTCCGCTATGTCTGTCACTTGTGCAAAGCCAGTAACTGCCATCCTTGATTGCGTGCTCTGTGCCAGACATTGTTTATAACCTTCACAGGTATCGTTTTAACTTTCACAGAAATGATCTTAGATAGGTAATATTATTATTTTTATTCCATAGCTGGAAAAAAAAAAAAAAAAAACAAAACGGGGGAACGATAGTGTTGAAGTAACTGGGGCAAGATTACTCAGCTAGTAAGTGGTAGAGCCGGAATTGGGCACCTTGCAAAGTTCAGTTTGTTGCTTCTTCTTACCCCACTGCGCTTTACGCTGCAGATTGCTTGCTGCCTTTGAGAACACTTGCAGACACAATTTCCGTCGAAGGACTAAAAGCTCAAATGGGGCAAATGATTGATCATGAGTTGTATCTGTGTGAACCCAGAAGACAGTCAATTCCCACGCTTCAATCTAAACCGTTGCCCCCAAGAATTTAGCTTTCAAATGCTTTCAAAAGTTGCACTCAACTCTCTTCCGAAGATCGCTTGACCATAACTGTTTCCGCCATTTTCTGCTCATTGCGCTATTTCCAATACTCCTTTTATCGCCTGTCTACTAATAATTCATTTCACTCCTGGACTCTTTAACGAAACCTGTTTGTAAAAACTCTTGGGAAGGTAGTTCTATATTAGCATTTGAAGTTATTTCTATTGTCATTTTGAGGAGACAGTGAGGTCTGGAGGTGAAGGCATTGGATTTGTAATGGAAATCCGTGGATTTTTAAAGTTGAGCCTGCCCCCAAGGGCTGGGTAACATGAGGTGGATGATGTCCCTGAGACCTAAATGTCCACCTGGAAAACACAGATAATATATATCCTACCCGATAGGACTGTTGTACATTTCAAATTCACTAGAGCACACAAGAAATATACTAAGAGACTAATAAATTTCAGAGTTATTCATTGGTCTTGTTATCTTGCTATAGGTTATCTTTGCTATGTGATTAATTTGATATCAATCTGTTTTAATCTTTGCCAAAAATCTACCTTTTTTTCTCCAAATTCCATGGGTTCAAATATTGTTAGGGTTACATGTCTTGCCCCTGCCCCCAAAAAATCTAACTTTTGATGACACGGGTTTCGGCTGGGCGCGGTGGCTCACGCCTGTCATCCTAGCACTCTGGGAGGCCGAAGCGGGAGGATCCCTCAAGGTCAGGAGTTCAAAACCAGCCTGAGCAAGAGCGAGACCCCATCTCTACTAAAAATAGAAAGCAATTAATTGGCCAACTAAAAATATATATAGAAAAAATTAGCCGGGCATGGTGGCACATGCTTGTAGTCCCAGCTTACTCGGGAGGCTGAGGCAGGAGGATCGCTTGAGCCCAGGAGTTTGAGGTTGCTGTGAGCTAGGCTGATGCCACGGCACTCTAGCCCAGGCAACACAGTCAAAAAATAAAAAAAAAAAATAAAATAAAACAAAACAAAGAAAACACGGGTTTTTATGTGTGTGTTGCATCAGGGTACCTAAAATTATTAAAGGAAATATAAGCATGGAGTAATATCTCATTTTTATTTTTTACAATGCAGATAGGAATATGATGATCCAGCTAATTGGCTTTCTGAATCTAACTTGTCTAGCTGTGTATTGATTTATGTCTTTTTTTTTTTTTTTTTTTTTTTTTTACTAGGAAGTTGTGGAAGAATTGAGTTCGTTTGGAAACTTGGTTTGGTTTGCAGAATTATATATATCTGAATTTCCAAAAAGCCAATGTTAAGTGAGTTAGCAGGCATATAATACTATCAGAACATTTTCCAACTGTTTGTGCTATCCCAGGTGGAACAATTAACTATTGCTTTGAACAGTTTTACAGGTGTGTTTTATTTGTGTGTCACACTCAATCGCGGTTCACTCACATTACCTTGCTGTTCACCAACCACTATCCCTCGACACACTGAATTTTGTAATCCAAACTGAACCATCTGTCATGCACATAAAACTGGATCTTTCTGAAATGTTTTCAACTCAGAAAAAAAAATGAATGTTTACAATTTACTGAAAAGTGCGAGTGATTTGCAACTGTCATTTAAAATCTGTTTCTATAAAGCTGTAGTGTATATACAGCAAGTGGATTTTGGAGTGTGCTAACTATTCTCGCAAATTATTTATCTTCGCAAGTGCGAGAGTGATTCGAGAGCCCTCCAAACGAGTTTCAAAGGACAAGATATCAACTGTATCAGCCCGGCTGTTAATAAAAATATTGCTATCACGGAAGCTCACTTTGAAAACTCTGGGAAGACGAACAGAAGCAAATACATATGATGCATCATAAAAACAGTCAAAATTAAGGTAGATACAAAGGCAGAGTGGATGACAGAATTGGGGTTTTTTATTGAAGGGGCGAGATGGGAAATCACTTCTTAGGGTGAATCCTGAAGAAAGTAGTTCAGGAGACAAGAAAACATGGTTTGCTGAGGAGAGGAAATGAATCTTGGGTAGAAATGATCATTAACAGAGATACTAGCTTTGTATTTCTCCCAGAGTTGATACTGAATTAAGAAATCCAAGTTGTATTTTTGATATATGGATTTCCCTTCTATTCCAGCCCTGACTGTACATTTATGGCTCTGATAATCTCATTTTTAGGATATGATAATTTCTTTCTGCCTTGTCTCCTAGTCTGCAGCCTTTGCTCTTTTCTGATTTAATCATTTTGACCAAGTCATTATCTTGTTCTAGCATTTCAACAATTAAACTTCACTACTCACCACTCTTCAATAACCACTCATTGGTTTTTCAGTTAGTGACAGTCCACCTGTCTCACTTTGTAATTAATGCTTGTCATTTACCTGTAGCGCTCAATTTTTGGTAAACTCTGGGAGGCAAATGACTCTTGTTTACAGTTGTAATCCTGTTATCTTTAATGGTGTCCAGCATGTAGCAAGCACTCAAATCCGTTTTGGAAAAGATCGTCCTTGGTTATCTATCTCTCCAACAGATTCAAGTTCACGTCTCTCCCACTGATAAAAGTATCTATTTTTCTACCTTTATTATTAGTTTGTCCTGTTTCCATGCTAGTCCGGACAGTCACCATTAATATGAAAATAATTTTAACCTAGAAGAATCCCTTAAGAGTGAAAAGGGTTTCTGTGGTCCAAAGTTTAAGAGCCTCTGCTCTAGAGTGAATTTTACTTTATGCTAAATCTAACAAACAGAGCAGGCCTGCATCTTGTTCCATTGCCATGAATTGCAAAGTTTAAATAGACTCTTTGGGCAAAAAAAAAAAAAAACAAAAAAAAAACAACAACAAAAAAACCAGTGGAATATTCCTACATTTTCTCATTATTTTAATTGAAATTATTTTATTCTCTTTTTCCACATCTTTTTTTAACTCTTCTTAGGTTTACCTAAGTCTACCATCTATATTTCTCAAGTCTACTATCCATATTTCTATAACTTGATTGATATTGCTTTTTGGTCTTGTTCATATACACACACACACACACACACACACACACACATATATATAGTGATTATTTAGTCAGTATCCTTCCCAACTTGCCTATTCTCCAAACAATTCAGATCTAATTATTACCAACATTTAATAATCTCAACACTCTTTTCCAAAACTTTCCCAAATTATCAATTTTACCATTTCCTGAAAACGAAGTGTGAATGCAACTATGGTTGTTTCTTTTTTCTTCTTCTTCTTCTTCAATTTTTTCCCTAATTTTCTCTGAGATGCAACTGACATCCATTCCCGCCTGTAACCCGGCTACCTGCGAATGTTGCTGGCCCGTTGGAGGCACCACACGCCCTGCTTCCTAACAAAAATCTTTGTAATTTCACAGAACTTGATTTGTAGAATATTAAAATACTAAACTTTGAGAGTCGTGAAAGATAAGAGAGAATGGACGTAACACTTTCAGCCTTTTTTTTTTTTTTTTTGAGACAGAGTCTCCCTTTCTTGTCCAGGCTAGAGTGAGTGCCGTGGCGTCAGCCTAGCTCACAGCAACCTCAAACTCCTGAGCTCAAGCAATCCTCCTGCCTCAGCCTCCCGAGTAGCTGGGACTACAGGCATGCGCCACCATGCCCGGCTAATTTTTTTATATATATATCAGTTGGCCAATTAATTTCTTTCTATTTATAGTAGA
Organism: Microcebus murinus; assembly: GCF_040939455.1. NCBI lineage: Eukaryota > Metazoa > Chordata > Mammalia > Primates > Cheirogaleidae > Microcebus > Microcebus murinus. The sequence goes on along the minus strand of NC_134129.1, from coordinate 20,225,406 downwards.
GACAGGGTCTCGCTCTTGCTCAGGCTGGTTTTGAACTCCTGACCTTGAGCAATCCGCCCGCCTCGGCCTCCCAAGAGCTAGGATTACAGGCGTGAGCCACAGCGCCCGGCCACTTTCAGCCTTTTGCTTTAGCAAAACAGCTTTCCCGCCTTTTCTACGGCGGAGCTCATGGCCGACTCAGGGCTTCACGTCAATCACATTTGCGTTTTTGCCCCTTTGTTTCCTTTCTTATTTACCTTCTCTACCACACTGTAAGTATTTTGGGTTCGTGCATTGTATTTTCTCCATCATTTAAGTCCACATCCTAGTACGGAGTTTGGAATACAGGCAGAATTCCACAAGCATGAACAGATTCCATAAGCAAATGATGAACCGATGAAAAGTGAAACTCAAGAGAGCTGGAATGAAGCACCCACTGTCAGAGCCGAGACGATTTCTGCATATTTTTTTGAGGGTTTTATTTCCTGAAACTTTCCTTGGCTCCTTTTTGGGTTTACCTGCCACAGCAAGAACCCGACCAATGCACATCGAGCGATTGAATATGTTCTCAGCAGCCAGGTATTGGGTGAAAGGCACACACTGCCCTCATTTCAAAGACCCCTAGAAACCAAACACAAATTTCCCATCCAATGAACATTTCGGGTTTTTTTTTTTTTTTTTGCTTTGAAAGTCATTGAAATTAGATCTGAGTGACCTTCGAGTTTATTTTATAGTTTTGCTAAATAAGCTTTCTAAAGGGACCGATGAATCCCTTCGTATTCTTGTCTAGTACTGCCTTGCTCTAGACTTCATTGTTCCTTCTTTCCACCGTGTGTGTGGACTACAGTAACATAGTCTTTTTTTCAACAATTAATTATTAAGCAAATAGTACGTGAGAATTATGGTACTAAGTACTGCGGAATAATTGGGGAAGAAAGGCTGGAACCTAACTTGAAATCAGTCTCCTTAACCTCAAAGGGAACTTATACAAACCTCGGGCAACTTAAAAGTCCCCATGTCCAGTCCGTTTTCCGGACCGATTAGATTGAAATATCAGGAGGTTTAACTCCATGATCAGCATTTTTAAGTCGCTCGAGTGATTCCGACGGTCAGCCGAATTTGAGAGTCCTGAGGTAAGGGAAGAAGGGTAAAAATTAACATCTTACGTCCGGTATCTTATAACTGAAAATGTACACCCTGAGTTTCAATGCAGGCCTGTCTAGAACATATATGCTACACCTCTGCCATTCACAGGGAAAGTGAGAACAGAGGGACAGAGATACCCGTGCTCTACTACAAGGTAAAAAGCAATGGACTTCATGAGAAGAACATAAAACTTATTTTAATGGCTGGGTAAGTGCTATTATTTTGGCTGTATCACAGAAAGCTTTACATGTATAAGATAGTAGATTGGTAATTAAAAGAAAATTGCATTTCTGACACTCTCAGTACTTCTGACACCAAATGTGTTGTTTTTTTTTCTGTAGACCTGATAATTCTCCAGTTCTCTGCAGACACCAGCTAGGTGTCCTGTAATTAAATTCAATTCGATGGAAGCATCTGCCTGCAGTTGGCATCAGATCACACAAGTTAAGGGCTGAGTCCCACACGACTGCCTCATTTCAGTTACCAAACAACGTCCAGTCTTCCCTTCTGATGATTGGCAATAAATCAGGGGTCGCCACAGCCCCCTTGTCAGGTTTGATAACTTGCTAGAATGCTCACCAGACTCAGGAAGACACTTGACTTAGGTTTGCTACCATGTTTCCTTGGAAATAAGACGAGGTCTTATATTTATTTTTCCTCAAGAAGACACCCTAGGGCGAATTTTCAGGGGATGTGTTATTTTTTTTTTTTTAAGGATGGTACAACCATCTCCATTGATTCAAATAGAGTGAAGTCGTCTTCTTCTGGAACATCATCCTTACTCTCCAAACCCCGAATCCCCTCCTGAATGTCTTGCGACTCTATTTCCTTTAGAACCACTGGCCCCCATCTCTCCTGTGGAGCACTAGAGCTCTCACAGGGCAGATGAGAAGGGCTGCTCGTGTTCTTTCCCGCTCCACGACGACATGCACGGGTTGTGCAGATGCGCTGCGCAGCCACTCCCATCACCAGGGCTTATTTTCATAGCCACGCCCATCACTAGGGCTGATTTTCATAGCCACGCCCATCACCAGGGCTGATTTTCATAGCCACGCCCGTCACTAGGGCTTATTTTCGGGATAGGGCTTCTATTGCACAAATGCTTAGACATCCTGCTGAGGCTTATTTTATGGGTAGGTCTTATTTTGGGGGTAGGGTTTCTTTGGTGCACATGTTTAGAAATCCTGCTGGGGCTTGTTTCATGCGTAGGTCTTATTTTCGGGGAAACTCGGTGGTTTATTATAAAGGGTGCAAATCAGGAGCAGCCGGATGGAAGCAGACTGCAGGGCAGGGTGTGGCGGGCTTGGGGGCAGGTCAAGGAGAGGGTGTCAAGGAGTTTCCTTCCCCTTTGCAGTCACGCTGCCTTCCCAGCACTCACTGTGCAACAGCTCAGGAGCTCCCTGACTTCCGTTGTTCATGGTTTTCGTGGGGGTTCCTTTCCATGGGCATAATTGATCAAGTCATCGGCCATCGATGACGACTCAATCTCCCTTCCATGGAGGTTGGGAGCGAGGCTGAAAGTTTCAGCCACCTAATCACAGGGTTGGTTCCTCTGGCAGCTATTTCTCATCTTAAAGCCATCGAGAGGCCCCAAAGTTAGTCCATTTCCTGCCCGGCAGAGCCAGTCAGCCCTTTAAAGCATAAATCAGATCGAGTGGCCTTCAGGGTCAGACCCCGTCAGAAAGGCTTCAGGTTTCATTAACAAAAATACTCAGGATCGGGCTCGGTGGCTCACGCCTGTCATCCTAGCACTCTGGGAGACCAAGGTGGGTGGACTGCTCAAGGTCAGGAGTTTGAAACCAGCCTGAGCAAGACCGAGACCCTGTCTCTACTAAAATTAGAAAGAAATTAATTGGCCAACTAAAAATATATAGAGAAAAAAATTAACCGGGCATGGTGGCGCATGCCTATATAGTCCCAGCTACCCGGGAGGCTGGGGCAGGAGGATCGCTTGAGCCCAGGAGTTTGAGGTTGCTGTGAGCTAGGCTGACGCCACGGCACTCACTCTAGCCCTAGCCCCAGGCAACAGAGTGAGCATCTGTCTCCAAAAAAAAAAAAAAAGAAGAAAAAAAAAAGTACTCAGAATCCTCACTTCAATGCTATCACCTGCCTACCCTTGTCTTCTCTCCCCCTTTCTTAGTAAAGTCACTCTGGTCTTTTTGCTGCTTTTTAAAGAGGCCAAGCAGGCTTCCATCACTAGCTTTGGCCCTTGTTGGAAGGTTACTCCCCAAAATATCTGCAAGTTTCACCCCTGACTTCCTTTAAGTTTCTGACTAGATGCCAGCTTTTCAGAAAGACAAAGGTTTTTCTTCAGTTTCTTTTGTAAAATAAATATATATATATATATATATATATATATATATATATATATATATATAATTTTATACTCACCTTGCTCTTCATCTACTTACCAGGCTTTATATTTTTTCCTCGTGCTTGCTACCGGAAGACAGGTTATTCGGTATGTCTTGGTGCATATTCGTTGTACTCCTTGCAGCATGGAAGTTCCCCTAGTCAAGGATTGTGTCTGTTTGCAGAGAGTTGCATCTCCTCCCAGTAGAACAGACGCACTGTTGGCTCTTAGCAAATATTTGTTGAGGGAATGAGATATACCTTTGCAGTCTTTGCCTTTTGATTCTCAAAATGATTTTTACGAAACCGTAACTATCGAAACAAGCTTTTTTTTTTTTTTCTTTCTCGTAAAAAATGTTGACCGAGCTCTTGCAGGTGGAAAACGCCTTCGTTTTCGAGACTCGCCAAGAGTGCCATGAAGTCTGATGGGGAGGTTCTGATCGTTTTTATCTTCTACATTTATTGGGAGTTTCCACAGAGTCTGGGATAACCTGAGCATCCAAGCTAGTAGTACTAACTCATTACCGACGTTTCTTTATAGTCTCTCCTTCTTGGGGTAAATAAGTGCCCCTCAAGCAATGGATACCACTAGACCATTTGGGGAAGGTGTGAAGGGCAACATGAAAAAGAAATGCAAGAAATAGAAAGTTTCCGGGTGCCGAGAAAACTACACGAGACTGAGACGGCTCTTTCCTAATTCACTGGTGGAGATTCCAGTTCGAGGTCAGTTCCACCACCACAGAGGCTGGGAAAATTACAATTGCCAAAGATCCCCAATTCCTGGAATTCAGGAGGAATGAGGTTCTGACACAGCAGACTTTTGAGATAAAAAATTTAAAAAAAGTCTTCACTTGTACTCTTCCCAGAGCATCCTCCCATTGTTCTGATTTTACGCAGCGTGTAAATACCTTTAAGGATAACAGCATGTGTTCATTCATGTGGAAGACTGATGATAATTGGCTTAAAATCAGCATATATGAAAGCATCATCGTCCTCCACTTAAAATATTTGATCGGGAGAAATATTGGCACCGTCATTTAACTCCCTAGTTAACTACCAGACATTTGAGTCCAAAATGAGTGTATAGAGAAGTGACAATCAACCTAAATGGAAATTCTCTGGTGTCCTATTGTGTTAATATATCTCCTCTTTTGCTTTAAAGCCAACTTGGTTTTATTTTTTTTTTCTCTTCTCTGTTAATAAACCGTGATGGCGTCTTGGAATGGATAAACCCGTAAACCATCTGGCAGCTGTCTGGCGGCTCATTACGCGCTAGGGGCCACTCTGAGAAGCCACCTCAGGTAACATTTAAACCGGTGCATGCGGAGAAAAATCACTTTTCGTTATCAAGACCGTATTTTGGGAAAGAGCTCTCCCTCTTCTTTTTTTTTTTTTTTTTTTTTTGAGACAGAGTCTCGCTTTGTTGCACAGGCTAGAGTGAGTGCCGTGGCGTCAGCCTAGCTCACAGCAACCTCAAACTCCTGGGCTCAAGCGATCCTTCTGCCTCAGCCTCCCGAGTAGCTGGGACTACAGGCATGCGCCACCACGCCCGGCTAATTTTATATATATATATATATTAGTTGTCCAATTAATTTCTTTCTATTTATAGTAGAGACGAGGTCTCGCTGTTTCTCAGGCTGGTTTCGAACTCCTGACCTCGAGCAATCCGCCCGCCTCGGCCTCCCAGAGTGCTAGGATTACAGGCATGAGCCACCGCCCGGCCTCTCCCTCTTCTTTATATCAATATTTAAGATGAAGCTGTGGCTAGTCAAATAGTAATGCAAAAAATCTCATTTGGGTGTTGTAAATTACAATTTTCTGCCTATATATATATATATATACACACACACACACAAATACACACACATATATATATTACATGAGCTAAGAAGATAATGTGCACATACATATATATATGAGGGCTGCCCGTACATCTAGCACATTTGCCATTTCTTAATTATTAATGACGTATTTTCATATTACCACGTTGTTAAGTAAAGCGCTGTGAATATTTCATAGAGACTAGGAACTAAGAGTCTACAGGGGCATTCTGACATTCTTCCCCGGGTGAATCTGTTACCCTAGAGACCTTCCCATCATGGACAGGGGAGCACCATTAGCTCCTTTCCAAGATATGCTACCACGTATTCTATTTTGGGCTTAGACCTTCTACTTTTAATACTGTGCTATCTCCTATGCATGATCTAGCCTCTTAGCAAAAAAAAAAAAAAAAATCACAATTAGTGCTCTAAATGGTAATCTGTCACTCTGCCACCAATTCACAGCAAGCTGACTGTGGCCGGGGGGTACCGTGTGGACACAATATTTTCAGTGAATAAAGCTTAGATGGGAAAAACCATCCCGTGGTTCATGTGACACAAATGAGATCTATTCAACTCAAAATTCCGTTCAAGGCAGACTTGGTCATAATTCTGCTCTGTGGCTATGAGATCCACAATCCAGGAATATGAGAGCAGCCCGCAGAGTGCATTGCGTAATTAATTTGTTTTTCCATTTTTGCAATGCAAATAAAGATTTTGTGTCATTGTGTTCTTACCAGAGAGACAGCATTAACTTTGCTTGATTGATGAAACTCAGAGAACAGACCATTTAAAGAAATTACTTGGGTGTAATAAGAAGAATTGAAAAGTAACTTTGAAATTTCAGGGAAGGAGATCTTGAACAAAAGTTGTCCCCTAAAATGTTAATAAATGTTCAAAGACGGCAACTTAATAACTTCCTCAAGATACACTTCTATTTTGGTTTGTCTGATGGGACAAAACTTGAAATAAGTACAGTTACAAGAAATGTTGATACATGACTAGAAGGATTTTGGCCAATCTAATAAATACTGGAAAGTAGTAACCTTGAAGGGAATAGTTTACAATATGGGGGGAAAAAAACTGAATGGCTGTCTTTTAGGGTTAGGCGGTACATTTACATTTCTGTACTTTTTTGGTAATAAGATTTGGTACCAAAAAACAAACCCCGGAGCATGAAACTTTAGACCCCACATTCTCTCTTCCTTCCTCCGTGGCTTAGGTAAGTCACGCAGACTCTACAGGACTCCGTTTTCCTTCTCTTCGCTCCTTATGGAGATAGTACTGTATCTACAATGGAGATAGGTACTTCACAGATTTCTGGTGAAGTTAGTGAAAGTAGTTTAAAGCGCTCTCAAAGAGTCAAAGCAATGCTTCAAAATAAAATGTGGGGAAGCAGATGCATTGGTTTCAGTTCTGGTTCTGTCGCTTAATCGCTTTAGCCTAATTATGTAAAAGTGTGTGTGTGTGTGTGAATATAGGTATATTTTTTCACGTTGTCAACATAATGTTCAGCCTCAAATGCAAATCTAAACATGGCATTCCCACATTTTCCCTTTAAAAAAAAAAAACGCCATATTAATTAGTATGCTAGGGTAACACCTTGTTCTGAGTCTTGTCCACATCTGCAGCTTCTTCTCTTGTCAAATCTTGCACTCCATCTGCCTGCCAGTTTGCTTTTCACCAAAATGACATGCTTCTACTGATCTATGTATCTGAAACCCGTTTTATAAAGTTCAGCGTATCTGTCATATCTCTTGAACCCCCAGGCGACTGGAGACACAATGCAAATTTGGATAAGTGTGATTTCAAACAGTATTACACTTATCCAAATTTGCATTGTGTCTCTATCAGATTCTCAGTTCCTTGAAGGGAGGATGCACTTTATGTTTGCATCTTTCCTTCAATTCAATGCTGAAAGGGGGAACACAAAATTCTAAGAAGCGTTCGGTTCTTTTTATCTTTCTCCCTCTCCAAAAAAAAATATATTTTAATATTATTTCTAAAATCTAATATAAGTTTAGGCAGAAACTCCATGAATGGGACACTGCATTGAAGGTTTTCTTGTGTGTGTTTGTTTTTGATGTACTTATTGGGATTGTTACAGTTCATCTTACTGCATCAGAGAGAGAACATTTAAAAAAGCCCCCATAATATGATGAAATAAAAAAAAAAAAGAAAAATGGGTATAATCTTATTTTTCAGACTGCTCCAAAAGGAGGAGGAGACTTTGACTCCTAAAAGTTTCTATGTTCCACATGGTCAAAAATTCATAACAAAGTGACTATGATCATCAATAAGTTAGGGGTACACTTTAAAATAACCAAAAGAGTGGAATTGGAATGCTTTTTTTTTTTTTTTTTTTTTTTTTTGAGCCAGAGTCTCGCTTTCTTGCCTAGGCTAGAGTGAGTGCTGTGGCGTCAGCCTAGCTCACAGCAACCTCAAGCTCCTGGGCTCAAGCGATCCTCCTGCCTCAGCCTCCCGAGTAGCTGGGACTACAGGCACAAGCCACCATGCCCGGCTGATCTTTTATATATATATATTAGTTGGCCAATTAATTTCTTTCTATTTTTATGGTAGAGACGGGGTCTCGCTCAGGCTGGTTTTGAACTCCTGACCTTGAGCAATCCGCCCGCCTCGGCCTCCCAGAGTGCTAGGATTACAGGCGTGAGCCACCGCGCCCGGCCTGGAATGCTTTTAATACAAAGAAATAATAGATGCCTGAGGTGGTGGTTACCCCCATTACCCTGATTTGACTAATTCGCATTGTATGCCTGTATCAAAGCATCACAGGTACCCTATGATGACATACAACTATTATGTACCCATAATAATTAAAAATAAAAGATTTAAATAAAAATAAATTAAAAAAAAAACAAACACGATTCTGAACGTGTAAGACAACTGATCTGGTTTGCAACTTTACAGTCTTAGGTGGATATTTTATGTGGATTCTAAAAGTGCTGTCTCTTACACTTTATCTCATACCTTTTTCTTGGTGGGGATTAGTTGCTTCTCTGAGTCACAGATGGAGATTTCTACCTGAGCACAGCTGCTGCCAAGAAAGTCCCACAGAGAGCACATTCCAACCTTGTGACTCAGCAAGAGATTACCAAGCCCTGGAGAACAGTTTGGAGCATTTGGCTGAGGATGAGTAGCTCTGAGTTACAAGGGGTGCCCAGAAGCAGGTTTGTTTGTTTCCTTCAACACTGTCAAGCAAAGACACTTGCTTATGAGCAACCTACCTATCTTGAGAAGTCAAATTAAACAAAGCCAAAACCCTGCTAAAGTCAGGTCATTGAAAATTACACTTCATGATTAGGTCTCCAAACAAGAGGTGGAGAATTACATGGAAAGGCATTTAAGAAAAAAAAAAAAAAGAGGCATAAATTGAGTCTCTAAGGCATGGTGGGAAAGTACCAATAACTTTAGCAAGTGTGGTGGGAGTCTTCAAGTAACTTATAATAACAATGATGGGAAAATCACCCAATAATGTATCTGGTAATTGGTGAGTCATTAGGAAACACTGCATCCTATGAGGATATTCTATCATTATAAAACATTTAAATATATGAAACATTTAAAGATATTCCTATATAAAAGAAATCATCAAAATCTCCCATTGGGAGAAAATATTTGCAAAATACCCACCTGACAAGGGATTAATAAAAAGAATATATAAAGAGCTCCAATAATTCAATAGGGAAAATATTCAATAATCTGATTTAAAAATAGGCAAAGAATCTGAACAGACATTTCTCTCTTTTTTTTTTTTTTTTTTTTTTTTTTTGAGACAGAGTCTTACTCTGTTGCCCAGGCTAGGGTGAATGCCGTGGCATCAGCTAGCTCACAGCAATCTCAAACTCCTGGGCTCAAGCAATCCTCCTGCCTCAGCCTCCCGAGTAGCTGGGACTACAGGCATGCACCACCATGTCTGGCTAATTTTTTCTATATATATTAATTGGCCAATTAATTTCTTTCTATTTATAGTAGAGATGGGGGTCTCGCTCTTGCTCAGGCTGCTTTCCAACTCCTGACCTCAAGCAATCTGCCTGCCTCAGCCTCCTAGAGTGCTAGGATTACAGGCGTGAGCCACCACGCCCAGCCTGAATAGACATTTCTCAAAAGAGAAGACACCCAAAGGGTCAACAGGCATATGAAAAAATCCTTAACATCATTATTCATCAGAGAAATGCAAATCCAAACTACAATGAGATATCATCTGACCCCAGTTAAAATGGCTTTTATTCAAAAGACAGGCAACAATGAATGCTGGTGAGTAGGTACAGAAAGGGGAACTCTCATACACATTGGTAGGAATGTAAATTAGTAAAACTACTATAGAGAATAGTATGGATGTTCCTTAGAAAACTAAAAATAGGACTACCATATCACCCAGGAATCCACTGTTGCCTATATATTCAAAGGAGAGGAATTTAGTGTATTTAAAAAATACTGTACTACCTTGTTAATAGCAGCATCATTCACAATAGCTAAGATTTGGAATCAAACCTAACTATGCAACAATGGATGAATGGAAAAAGAAATTGTGGTACATAATATAGACAAAGAAAATAAAATACCTAGGAATATAATTAACCAAGGAGGTGAATGACCTCTACAGGGAGAACTACAAAACACTGAGGAAGGAAATAGCAGAGGACGTAAACAGGTGGAAAACTACACTGTGCTCATGGGGCAGTAGAATCAACATTGTTAAAATGCCTCTACTGCTCAAAATGATCTACAGATTCTATACAATCCCTACTAAATACCAACATCATTTTTCACAGATCTAGAAAAAATAATTCTATGCTTCATAAGGAACCAGAGAAGACTCCATATAACAAAAGCAATCTTAAGCAAAAAGAACAAATTGGAAGGCGTCAATCTATCAGACTTCAAGTTATACTACAGGGCTATAGCAACTAAAACAGCATGTTATTGTCACAAGAACAGAGACATAGGCCAATGGAACATAACCGAGAACCCAAATGTAAAACCAACCTCATATAGCCATCTGATTTTGACAAAGCAGACAAAAATGTACACTGGGGAAAATAATCCTTATTCAATAAATGGCACTGGGAAAATTGGATAGCCACATGTAGAAGACTAAAACAGGATCCACACTTCTCACCTCTCACAAAAATCAATTCATGGTGGATAACAGACTTAAACCTAAGGTATGAACCTATAAGAATTCTAGAAGAAAATGTTGGGAAAACTCTTATAGACATTGGCCTAGGGAAGGAATTTATGAAGAAGACTCCAAAGGCAATCTCAGCAACAACAAAAATGAATAAATGGTACCTGATCAAATTAAAAAGCTTCTGCACAGCCAAGGAAACTATCACGAGAGCAAACAGACAACCTACAGAATGGGAGAAAGTATTCACATGCTACAGATCTGATAAAGGGCTGATAACTGGAATCTATACAGAACTCAGGAAAATAAGAAAGAAAAAAATCAAATAACCCCATTAGTGAGCAAAGGACATGAACACAAACTTTTCAAAGGAAGATAGATTAATGGCCAATAAAGACAAAACAATAATCAACATCTCTAATCATCAGGGAAATGCAAATCAAAACACAATGATATATCACTTAACTCCAGTGATATTGGCTTTTATCAAAATGTCCCAAATAACAAATGCTGGCGTGGATGTGGAGACATAGGAACACTCCTACACTGCTGGTGGAACTGCAAACTAGTTCAACCTCTGTGGAAAATAGTATGGAGATAACTCAAAGAGCTACGAGTAGATCTATCATTTGATCCAGCAATCCCATTACTGGGCATCTACCCAAAGGAAAAAAAGATATTCTATAAAAAAAGACATCTGCACTAGAATGTTTATAGCAGCACCATTCACAATTGCAAAGGTGTGGAAACAACCCAAGTGTCCATCAATACATGAGTGGATTAATAAAATGTGGTATATGTATACCATGGAGTTCTACTCAGCCACAAAAAAATAATGGTGATCTAGCACCTCCTGTATTACCCTGGATAGAATTTGAACCTATTCTACTAACTGAAGTATCACAAGAATGGAAAAACAATCACCACATGTACTCATCATCAAATTGGTAATTAACCGATCGACACTTATGTGCACATATAGTAATAACATTCATTGGGTGTTGGGCAGGTGGGGGCCAGGAAAGAGGAGGGAATGGGTATATCCATACTTTATGGGTGTGGTGCTCACCGTCTGGGGAATAGACATGCTTGAAGCTCTGACTTGGGTGGGGCAAAGGCAATATATGCACCCTAAGCATTTGTACCCCCATAATATGCTGAAGTAAAAAAAAAAATGTTAAATGCCTGAAATGATAAATATTCCAATTACCCTGATTTGATTAATTCACATTGAATTCCTGCATCAAAACGTCACATGTACCCTATAAATATATATAGGACTACAGTGTACCCATAATAATTTTTTAAAATTTCCTTATCATCGAGTCCATAGCTTTGTCACAGCACAGCAATCATCGTTTGAGTACTTAATAGATACTTTAGATGCCAAAAACAAATCCCATTGGAAGATATACTTTTTCTCCTTATTTTTAAGCATACAAATTCTTAATGGAGATGTACAGAGGTGCATTTACATAGAGCAAAGAGACATAGGCAAAAGCAGCACACATCGCATACACACATACCCCTAAACCCAGAGCTACATTCTGATTGGTCCAGGTGAATCTCCAGCATGGCGGCGTTCTAATGATTCTTTCCCACTGGCTTCAGACGGCTGTTAAGAGCCACCATAAATCCTCGTTCTCGGGCATAAAAGCTAATTACCATCACGGGCCAGGAATCAATTTCCCCCTTCCCTCTGAGCCATGGCGGGTCATTAGACAAATAGCTACAGAAAGGATATTTTTATTCCTGATCTCAGAGCATTTGCACTTGCCCATGGTAAGAAGCAGCTACATGTACTTCTGGTCAGTTGTTTCGTGGTGATTCTCATATGGACAGCCGAGCATATCACCTATGCATTAGTGCGATAAAAGTGATCGGAAAGAAGGTCCTAGGAAACAAACAAACAAAAAAAAGGAAAATTGCAAAAAATGAAGATTTATAGTGCAAAGAGCTCACATGCCTGGAAGAGTCATGAAATAAGTCTTCATTTAGAGCTGCTTGAATCTGTCACTCGATGTCTTAAGTCAGTTTTGCAAAATTCCAAGACAGTGTCTCTACCCTATTTCTGTTCTCTGCTTCTTCTTGGACTTTAGAAAAAAACTATGTTAGCTCTTTCATTAAATTGCCTATAGCTATGGCACTTTTTTTTTTTAATTTTTATTTTCTCATCCCACTTTCATATTGGGCTTCAATCTAAGTATTTCTACAGCCCCCTCTTTCAGTATAGTAAGCTTTTTTTCTGCTTTATTTAATATATAATTAAAGCCATCTGTGGAGCTCTTCATGTTAGTCCTTTCACTTTTTAGTTGTAGAATTTCCACTGAAGCCTGTGCATAGGTTTCATTGCTCTGGTGAAATTCACAATATTGTCTCTATTTACTTGAACATACAAATCAGAATTATTTTGATGTTCATGTCTGAAAACTCCTGTATCTGGTTTATCTTTTTTAAGTTATTGTCTTTTTTTTTTTTTTAATCTTCCTTTTTGATGCTGTCTCCATAAATGCCTGGTGATTTTAGATAATTGTACAACAAAGCACTGCAGAAACCCTAGGTGATGTAATATTGCTCCAAAGAGAATTGCATTTTCTTTTAGGAGCTCAGTCAGCTGTAAGCAGAATACCTTGTACCAATCTGGGAGTAAACGACTGGACGTAGGATTTACTTTATAGAGCCATGATCAATTTCCAGTTTGCTTTTGCTCCTAGAGTGTCTCCTTTCAGAGGTTGCGGTGGAAAGCCTGGGTATTTTCTGAAGCCCTTTCCTCTTGGCTGGCTCTGAACTCACAACTGTTTCCTCCTCAGCACTACAAGACCAGCTCTGCTTAGCTTTGGCCTCTCTGTTTCCTCTCTCTCTCTCTCTCTCTCTCTCTCTCTCTCTCTCTCTCTCTCTCTCTGTCTGTCTCTCTCTCTCTATATATATATATATATATTTTTGACCTCTCCTTCCATTCATCTTCAGCATCTGCAAGCACTTTGAGGAGAATAGTAAAGTAGAATGTCTGTGGTTTCCTTTTCTGCAGAATCTTTCTTTCCCAAAATTCCTAGCTACTTTGCAGCCCTGAACTTCCAATGTTCATCTTAGTCTTGGGAGACAAACAACCACCCCCAGCCCATGCTCTCTGCTCAGCTGGGCCCTACGTTGCTAAACGTAACAGCAAATTCCTTGTCCAGCTACCATGTTTCCACGAAAATAAGACCTACTCGTAAAATAAGCCCTAGCAGGATTTCTAAGCATTTGCACCATAGAAGCCCTACCCCGAAAATAAGCCCTAGTGACGGGCGTGGCTGCGCAGCGCATCTGCACAACCCATGCGTGTCGTCGCGGAGCGGGAAAGAACACGAGCAGCCCTTCTCATCCGCCCCGTGAGAGCTCTAGTGCTCCACAGGAGAGATCGGGGCCAGTGGTTCTAAAGGAAACAGAGTCGCAAGACATTCAGGGTGGTACTCGGGGTTTGGAGAGTGAGGATGATGTTCCAGAAGAAGACGACTTCACTCTATTTGAATCAATGTAGATGGTTGTACCATACTCAAAAAAAAAATAACACATCCCCTGAAAATAAGCCCTAGGGTGTCTTCTTGAGGAAAAATAAATATAAGACCCTGTCTTATTTTCAGGGAAACACGGTAACCGCAAGACATTTCTGTTCTTTTGGAACTTGGCCATTCAAGTCCTGACTATCTTGAGTAGTCTCTGATAGCTACAAGCAACCGTTTTGCTGTTTCTGTGATTTATACGTCATCTCTAGTTGCTGCTTTCAGAGAGACATTGATCTGGTAAAATATAGTCTGTCATAGTCAGAAATGGAAGTTGTAAAGGAGTCTCCGTAAAAGGTTCTAAATAAGGTTTTTGATTAAGAGTGGTATAAAGAGAAAAATTTCAAAATAAGTGGGGGACATGACAAGTGGAAAGACAGACAAGGGGTTTCTAGAAAAAAAGAGGACAGCTTTAAGGTGTTTTACAGTGCACTGGAGAACCAATTCACTATTCCAAGGATGTGGAAACAACCCAAGTGCCCGTCAATTTGTGAGTGGATTATTAAACTTTGGTATATGTTCACAATGGAATATTACTCAATTCTAAGACACAAGAGCAAGCTAGCACTGCTTACACTATCCTGGATTGAGCTTAAGCCAATTATCCAAAGTGAGGTGACACAAGACCTGAAGAATGGGCTCCACATGTGCTCGCCATCAAATTGGTACTGACTGATCAACACTATGGTGCTCAAAGGGTGGTGGGGTTCACCAGGGATTTGGGATTTGGGGGGGGCATAGACCCACATCTGAGGGACGTGGTGAGTATTGTGGAGGGGAAGGGCACACCTCTAACCCTTGCTAGGGAGAGGAAAGGTAAAATGTAACCAAAATGTTAAAAAAAAAAATTATTGGGTGTTGGGCAGGTGGGAGGGGGAGGAAGGGACGGGTATATACAAACACAATGAGTGAGATGTGCACCAACTGGGGGATGGACAGGCTTGAAGCTCTGACTCCAGGGGGGAAGGGAGGCATGGGCATTATACATAACCTTAACGTTTGTACCCCCATAATATGCTGGAAATAATAAAAAAAAAGCAATTGAAGAGCTAAATATATGGATAAATCTAAATCAATATTGACTATATAAAAGAATAATGGCAATTGTGGATTTTTAAATTTATGTAGAAATAAAATAAATGATGACAATAATGAAAAAAAAAGATGTTTTGCAAAACAAATCAAATTGAAATTTTTAAAAGTGTTTTGCTTTGGGAAAAAAAATCAGTTAAAATCATAAATACTTGTGTGTATTGCCATTCCGTCAAGAAAAACGCATTGATTTTTATCTGTAAATTGTTATTGACTGTGAAAATCAGCTGGCTTCTGTTTTTAGAAGTCAGAACACAGTGCATTAGGCTGAATAAATGTGTTGCCTAGTAAACTTGCACGGTGCTAAATTGCATTTAACTGGTGAGTAGTTTAATGATTTTTTTTTTCTCTCCCTAAGATGTGAACATGTGAGTATTTCTCAAATGGTGTGTTTTACTCGGTCAAATTTGTAGGCAGAGAGCTTACAAGCCTCACAAAAAGATAAGAGAAGTCATAAAAGTGATGAGGCAAAGCAGATACCCAAATGGCAAAAGTGATCTAATTTATCTGTGAACATTTAACTGAAATTAATTCTTAAATGATTGATCATATTTTTTGATGGCAACTGGAACCGCCTCTATGCATGACTTAGAGTCATTCATTGTGGGGATTATAAAGATGATCAATGACTTGGCTTTCTGACAAGTGAAATCACAAATGCATTAAAATCCCTTGTGCCATTCATGAAATATCTACCCATGTGTTCATTGGGCATCCAGAATTTTTAGGTATATATATATATATATATATATATATATATATATATATATATATAATTAAAAGACCCATCGAATTCAATATAACTCTATAAAGCATTGCTAATCAATATTTATTAGGTGTCTGCTATGTGGCCAATTAGCTGTGTGAACATGTGAATAACATACGAATTTGTGAGGGAAGATGCCTCCCACTATTAGAAGGAAAGACAGTGACGTCTAAAAAATCATTTGTTGAACAAAACCGACTGAACATGTAAAATGTCTCTGGTCTCTGGTGATGAGAATAGAGAGACACCAATAAATCACTCAACCTCGCTGTGAAGAAGCGTATAGTATAGTTAGGATGGCAGAAAAATAGATCAGCATAAATGGTAAGACGTGATCAACGCTATTCATCGATTTTGTTAACACATAATTTTTGAGCACTATTACACACTAAATTTAAAAGAATAAACTTTGAGGGAGTAAAATGAGAAAAAAAATGTATAAATGCAAAATAAATATTAGGATAGACACCCGCAAAGTTTATTTACAAGATCTCAGGAGAGAGACATTTAAAGCAATTTGTGGATCTGCAAGAAGATTCTCTGTGGGAAAGGAGAGCTTAGCCCGATTAAGTGATAAAATCGAGGTAATGTTTCTCTCCAGGCAGAGCGGAGGGTTTGGACTATGACAGGTTTGCTAAACAGGAACCAAATAATCCAGAACTGCTTTCCCTGGATGGCAGAGTCGGGCAAAAAGAGGTTCAAGTGAGATTTGGAAGACACAGGTGGAGCAGCAGCAGGCATTGCCTGCATTGCAATGACTTATGTTGCTGGGGTTCGAGGAAGGTTCTGATTTGTCCTTGTGGATACCAGTTAATTCTCAGGCGTTCTGGTCTGTCCTTGATTTTCCTTTTCTGTTTTACTTAGAGCTTTTCTTCCCGGCTGCCCATCTACGGACCAATGCAACCTCTTGCCATCGGTCCAACACCAGATACAGAGGCAACTACTTCCATAGACTTCTCCGGGTTTTTCCTCATGGTCCCAGGTGAGTGATTTTTTGTGAATGCGCCAACCATTGCTGCCTTCTGTGACTTTACTTCCCCCACTTCCCCCCCACAATGTGTAAAGGCATAAGTTCTTCCCATAAATGCCTTATTTCATATCACTCAGAGTCGTTCTGGTTTCGTAACTGAATCATCACCAATATTTACAGCAAAGAATATTTTTTTAAGTAGTCACATCTAGCAGCTATAAATATACCATGTGGTCGGAAGAAAGGATGGATGTGGAGAGTAGCCGGAAATGAAGACAGGAAGGGACTCTCTTCAGATCTTTCTGGAGTAGGATGCACATTTAGGTTTCCGTTTTCTAAAAACCTCATTTGTTGCTTGTGAAAATGGATTGGAACAGCTAGATCTAAGACAAGAATAGAAAACAGTAGATGAGTCTATCACACATTCAAGAGGACAGTGTTAGAAATATGTGCACAAGGTGGGAAGGTGTGGAGAGAAAGGGAGGGATAAGAGATAAGTAAAAATAAATATCAATAAATGTTTTAAAGACTATTTGTGTTCTTCCTGTCATTAGTCTTTGCACTACCAATGGGTTTCCCAAACTCAAGTACTTGGCTTTTTTTTTTTTTTCTAACTGCCTATGCCATAAAACTGTAAAGAGTTTATAGAAGAATAAAGTAGCCTATAATGGAAGATTTAAGAGTGCATTGCAAAGTGAATGTAAGTATCAATCATAAAACTTGTTGAATATAAGCATTTATGTATGTACTGAATAAAAATATTATTTCTCAATGCATTTTGATCAGGAATATTTGAAGTCCTCTGGTCTTTGGACACATAGACATGGAGGTCACTTCGTGAAGGAATCCAAAATTTTCATAGTGAGCACTTGACAAGGTAGATCTCAATAATATATCAAAAAAAAAAAAAACAACAACAAGAAAGAACAGCTACAGTGAAATAAATATTGATATATATTCAAATGAAGACAGAAGATAGCTATCATTAGTTTCTACTCTTAAGACTTATTTAAGTTGCTGCATCTACATTTGGACATCTGTTAACCATGCCATTTTCTCTTATATTAAAAAAAAAAGGAATAAAAGCTTTTAAAAATTAAAAGGGTAGTATGCTTGTTTTCAGGCCAAATATATTTTCCCAAACTCTCCCAAATTTGTTACTGTCATGCTTGTACTTTCAGGTAATCAACAAATTGAGTCATACATAAAATCAGAATTATTTATCTGATGATTTGAAAAGCAGTCATTTTCAACACAGCTAATTGTTACTCTATAGTATCTTTACAAATTAATGTGGTATCGTGTATGCTGAAATTCCAATGGAAAAGTATGTATGTTTTAATGGTAAATTACTCAGGTAAATATCCTGCAGTCATCAAAGTCAATAAATGTTCAATAGGAAATACTTGTGTAACCAGGCATGATGACAAACTGTATCATTTTTTTTTTTCTGGGTGATTTTTATTTATTTATTTTTAGTGCTCAAATGTATTTTTCAAAATTTCCACAAAGAAGACCTATTCCTTTTATAAAGGAGGGGAAAAAAAAAACAATTGGGAAGCCCTCTCTCGTGGAAAAAGAACAAACATTTATATAACACGCTAATTTATAAAGTTCTTTTCAATACATTCTAATTTCATCCTCTCAACCGTGCATTCTGGTGATGATTTTGATTTATGCGTCAAAAAACAAACTCCGGGAGCTTTAGAAATTTCCCCAAGGACAAGCTATAGTGCAAGTGGCCCGGCTGGAAGTGGAGCTCGGTCTTCTTGCTGTGGATCTCATCTTCCATGAGGATCACTGAAGTCCCAGGATGGGACTTCAGATTGGAGGCTGAGGAAGGCAGGAGTCCAGGGTGCATGATGAGGGCTTCCCTGCCCTCTGGCTGCCAGTTGGATTTTATCCCAGGGAGGCATGTGCAGATGTGGCTGGCAATGGGAGGAAAGCAAAATCTGGAACATTCCCCCCAGACCCTGCCTGCTGTATCCCAATGGGCCTGAGTGTATTCACTCCTGCACCAAAGGCTACATACAACCCTATGGAACTTACAACCCAGTTACCCTTTCTGGGTTTTGCAAACAGTTTCTTTCGTGTGTCCCTCCTGACCTGACTTTGTAATTAATGTCTCCCCTTATCCCTACCCCTGGGTACCGAATTATCCTAAATCAATTTCTCAAAACGTTGTGCACACCTTTTTTTTTTTTTTTTTTTTTTTTTTTTTTTAACAATCCTCGAATAAAATCTTCTCAAACTGCCAGGTCTGAATGTGCCATTTCCTGACATTAAAAAAATATATATTCTGAATGTTCCTAAAACGACTTCATGCAAAATGTTGGACGTTAAGGGTGTTGTACATATTTGGTTAAGGTATCAATTTGTTGTCATTGTTAATGAAACGTAGTTAATGACCCCTGAGAGACGTTAGATGCCAATAGTCACGGGTGGCATGATGGATGGCACAGTGACAGGAGTTACGAGAGGTCATCAGCATTAAATAAATGTCATTGGAGCACTGCAGAGGCAAGAAGACCCGATTGTTTTAACGTTAATAGGTTCCGACAGGCAATGGCATTGTGAGTAACACTAGCATTGCTATGTTTTTTTGTTGGTTTTTTTTCCCCCTCATGGTTAAAGGTGTGAACTTAGCTAGGAAGATTGCATTTGAAAATAAAGAATGTGGAAAGGTGATTCCTATATAATAGCAGAAAATGATGGTGGTTGGGAGCTAAGGAGAATTTTTATGTGTACTCACTGGAAAATAAACACATACAAAAGTACCACTTCCTCCCCACACACACCCCATTATTCTTAATCTTCATGGACACAAGCCAGTTGTCGGGAAATAATTTTTAAGCAAATTGTTTATATGGAAAGAGCTCTCCAAATATATGTGTCTGTTGTCTACACATCCTAAAGAAGATTTTGGTCAGGACAGCAGGAAAACCCAGTACCACTGAGCGAATTAAAGCAGAGGCAGATGGATGGGTCCAGAGCCCTCTTGCTCCAATCCTTCTTCTTTTTTTTCCTTAACAAAGAAGTACAATTATATATTTTGGTTACTTGACAAATGCATGCATATGACGTCAGGCAGTAGTTCTATTTTCTTCCAAACAAATTTAAAACAAACCAACCAGATTTACCTCTAAATTTTATACTAGACTTCTCAATGCAAAAATGTGAAAGCCATAATAAAGTTTTTAATAATTTATTTTAAAACACCATATTCAAATATTACTTTCTTTAATCATTAAGCTACTTAAATCGCCAGCAATTTCTCGTATTCATAAATCAATGAGCATCCATCGCTAGTATTCAAACTTTCAAAAATAGCTTATGATTTTTGGGTACATTGTGTTCACTGTTCATACATTATCCATTATCAGCAATATGTAATATGTAACAAAATAATTCTATGTAAATCTGTTTTCCATACCAATAGGTGGCACTAAAAATGTGTATATTTCAGTAATAAAGTATATTCACCGCTATGTTGGTTTAAAATGACTTCTCCTATAATGTAATTTCAGCTGTAGCATGGGTTAAGAATATCTATCAACCATAAAATTACTCTGATGTGAACAAGAAAAAGTGTCATTCGGCAAATACAATATAAAATGATTATAATGATAGACAGTTACATGAAGAATATTTTCCTTTGTTGGTATTGTAAAATTTGGGTGTAGACCAAATAAGATTGTATATTATTTAGTAAGTGGAACACTACATTTTTCTCTAATATTGCATTATTATTGTCTCATAAAATATTCATTCCCACTTTAGTTAGGGTGGTTGATATTGATGATAACAACGTCTCCTCAATGTTATTGAGTATACATATTGAGTAAACAATGCATTTAGAAGAATCTTACAGAATTTAGAAGCATCTTGGCTTTGCTTTGACTGATAATAAATGGATAAAAGTAGGAGCAAGTATCTGAGTATTTATAAGTGTACTAATTTTATTAGCTGCACTCTTCATTTCACCGGTGTTTACATAGTCAAAAGTCTTCACCTCCCGGTATTAAAAAAAGTCCAATATCTCAGTCTTTTAAAGTACTTTTAAATCTAGTTCATACAAGAGGTTCATTTCAACAACTCACGGGGGGAAAAATCATCTACTCATTGTACATTTTAAGTAAACGTTTTATTAAAGTGATTTATTGCCGTAAGACAGATCTTAATCATATTCCTATTTTGTAGCTGTATTTTATTCTGGGCCTGTTTGGTGTGATTTATTCAGATTTTCTAAGAAAGTCTGAACCACTGTGTAGCTGTAGCTATTATTTGGCAAATGTGTTTTATTTTTGTAATCATAAACTTACATTTTTCATACTTGAACTTTCCAATAATCAGATATTCTTGAGCAGTTTCAGTGCTTTTATTGAATCCCACTGACGTCTTATTATCTTGTAAAATTTGTCTCAACTCTGCTTCTCCCGATCCACATTATTTTTTGCTCTGAAAGTCTATGTGGGGAGATAGACTTAACCTGACACGGGGCTTTCCTTAACTCTATTTCCAGGGTCTCATTTCTGATCAGAGACAGCTCAATAGGAAACTCTTCTCTTAGTCCTCTTTGCTGGCAGGAATTCAGCTTAATTTTATTTTTTTTCCTGAGTTAAGGAAACCTTATTTCTTTTTTCTTTTTCTTTTTTTATTGAGACAGAGTCTCACTCTGTTGCCCAGGCTAGAGTGCCGTGGCATCAGCCTAGCTCACAGCAACCTCAAACTCCTGGGCTCGAGCGATCCTCCTGCCTCAGCCTCCCGAGTATCTGGGACTACAGGCATGCGCCACCATGCCCAGCTAATTTTTTCTATATATTTTTAGTTGGCCAATTAATTTCTTTCTCTTTTTAGTAAAGATGGTTTCTCACTCTTGCTCAGGCTGGTTTCAAACTCCTGATCTTGAGCGATCCTCCCGCCTCAGCCTCCAAGAGTGCTAGGATGACAGGCGTGAGCCACTGCGCCCAGCCCGGAAACATTATTTCTTAATGTCCTCCACCCCACATGACAAATTGTGGAGACTAACACCCACCCAAGAGTCCCCTGCCTTGACTACCTCTTCTCTTCCAACCACCATGCTCAAATAATATGGTTTTAGGGTGTATAGAGTAAGACAGGCAAAAACCTCAATTACCGAAAGAGAGAAAAAACTTAAAAGAAAGCAATCCCATTACTGGGCATCTACCCAAAAGATCCAATGACACTCTACAAAAAAGGACACCTGCACTCGAATGTCTATAGCAGCACAATTAATAATTGCAAGGCTGTGGAAACAGCCCAAGTGCCCATCAGTCCAAGAATGGATTAATAAAATGTGGTATACGTATACCATGGAGTACTATTCAGCTCTAAGAAACAACAGTGATATAGCACATCTTATATTTTCCTGGTTAGAGCTGGAACCCATACTACTAAGTGAAGTTTCCCAAGAATGGAAAAACAAGCACCACATGTACTCACCAGCAAACTGGTATTAACTGAGCAGCACCTAAGTGGACACATAGGAACTACAGTAATGAGGTATTGGGCAAGTGGGAGGGGGGCGGGGGGCAGGGGACGGGGGGTGGGTATATACATACATAATGAGTGAGATGTGCACCATCTGGGGGATGGTCATGCTGGAGACTCAGACTTGTGGGGGGAGGGGGGAAAGAGCATTTATTGAAACCTTAAAATTTGTACCCCCATAATATGCTGAAATAAAATATATATATATATATATATGAAAAAGAATATGAGTATATGAATCTAGAAGTAAAAAAAAAAAAAAGAAAAGATACGTGTTACTGGATTTTAAAATGCAGGAAAGGATTCAGCCATAGTCAAATGTCCATGCATTTAGGACCTTCCAGTCTCTGGTTGCCCCAGAGGGCTTCCGGAGATCTCTGCTTGCCTCAATCCGCACTCTGGTGTGGCCCCCTCCCACACTGTACCAGGGTCGGTCTGTGTGCCCAACGGCACACAGCAGAGGTGATGACCCTTTACTTCTGAAATGATGTTTATGGAATTCTGTGGGTTCTGTGTCCTGGGCATTCGTTCTCTTTCTTGCTCACTGTGTCTCTCTGTTCTTTGCTGCTCCAAGGGAAACCACACGCCATGTCTGGGAAACTCCAGGTGGGAAAGGAATGAGGTATTCAGCCAACAGACCCCAGAGTATGGGCACCTGCCCCCAAACCAAGCGGTGAGCTTGGAAGCAGACCCTCCAAGCCCAGCGAAGCCTCGTGAGAGACTCAGCTCAGCTGTTTGTGGATTCGTGACACACGGAAATAGAAGGGGTGATAACTGTGAGTCGTTTCAAGTTGCCACGTCTTAGGGTGGTGGGTTATGCGGCAACAGGTTACTAACGCAGATCTCGAATAGTATCATGAGACCTCTGTCTGCATCTCTCTGTTCTGGGCTCTGATTTCATCAATTTGCATCGATTACAGACAGATACAAATGAATTCAGGTGATCACACCGATGCAGTTGTGATCCGTCTCTTTATCACATGGATTCTGTAAATCACAGGTTTGCAAACTGCAACTTGCTGGTCAAATTGGGCCTATGATCTGTTTTTGTGAATAACTTTTTATTAGAACGCTGCCACTGTAATGTGTTTACATTTTGTCTGTGGCTGCTTTCATACTAAAATTGCAAGTTGAGTAAGACAGAGGTCAATTGTCCCTCAAAAAAACCCCAAAATACATACTAGTTAGTCTTTTATAGAAAAGTGTGCTAACTCCAGTTCTACGTGGTGGTCAGTATATACCTTGGCTTGCATCCTTCCAAATTAGTAGCAACTGCAGAAAGAAAAATTTAAAAAATCGTAATTTCACAGAAAAAAAAAAAAAAACTGAAGAGAGAACTGTGATTTACCTGTCTCGGACCCTATACCTTTTCTGCCAAATATGTGGCCAGGTGGAAGTGTTACCATACTTTGCCCAAACTAGGACATGTGGCCATCCTTGCTATTGAAGGAATAGGATGAGAGCTACCCAAGCCAGGGGGAATTGGTTCTGAATGCAGTTACTAGAAGAAATGTAGTTGTATCTGAACAGATGTCTCTTAAAAGAAGAAGAAATAAATGGCCAACAGCCGTATGAAAACATGCTCCACATCGCCAATTATCAAAGAAATGCAAATCAAGCCCACAATGAGATATCATTGTACCCTAGTTAAAACGGCGTATATTAAAAGCACAAAATATAACCACGGACCCTGGCAAGGATGCAGAGAAATGGTAACACTTATTCACTGTCAACGGAAGTGTAAATTATTATAGCACAGCCACTTTCGAAAACAGTGTACACGTTCCTCAAAAAAAAAAAACTAAAAGTAGAACTACCGTATGATTCAGCAATCCCACTGCTGGTTATATGGCCAAAAGAAAGGGAATCAGTATATCGAAGAGATATCTGGCACACCCATGTTTATTGCAGCACTATTCACATAGCTAAGATATGGAATTAACTTAATGCCCAGTAGTGAGTGAAGGAGTAAACAAAATGTACACAGACACAATGGATTATTATTTATCCATAAGAAAAAACAAATTTTTCTTATGCATTTGCAACAACATGGATGAATCTAGAGGATATTATATTAAATATGGTAAGTTGGCCGGGTGTGGTGGCTCATGCCTATAATCCTAGCACTCTGGGAGGCCAAGGTCAAAAGGCCCCCCAAAACCACAAATACATACTATTTAGTCTTTTATAGAAAAGGGTGCTAACTCCAGTTCTACATGATGGACAGTGTACACCTTGACTTGCATCCTTCCAAATTAGTAGCAACTGCAGAAAGAAAAATTTTTAAAATCGTAATTTTAAAATTACCAGGCGGGAGGATTGCTCAAGGTCAGGAGTTCAAAACCAGCCTGAGCAAGAGTGAGACACCGTCTCTACTAAAAATAGAAAGAAATTCATTGGCCAACCAAAAAAATATATAGAAAAAATGAGCCGGGCGTGATGGCGCATGCCTGTAGTCTCAGCTACTCGGGAGGCTGAGGCAGGAGGATCGCTTGAGCCCAGGAGTCTGAGGTTGCTGTGAGCTAGGATGATGCCACGGCACTCACTCTAGCCCGGGCAATAGAGTGAGACTCTGTCTCAAAAAGATAAAATTAAAATAAGATAAAATAAAATATATTAAATATGGTAAGTCAAGTAAGCCAGGCACAGAAAGACAAATATCACATATTGTCACTTATATGTGGGACCTAAGAAATGTATCCCATGTATATAGAGAGTAGAATGATGGTTAGCAGGGGCTGGGAAGGATAATGAGGAGAGGGGGATCAAGAGAGAATGGTTAGTAGCTACAAAAATACAGTTGGATGGAAGGAATAAGATCTAGTGTTCAGTAGAACAATGGGGCTGCTATACTTAACGGCAATTTATTGTGCATTTCAACATAACTAGAAGAAGGGAATTGAAATGCTCCTAACACAAAGAAATGATAAATGTTTGAGGTGATGGATACCCCAACCGCTCTGATTTGATCATTACACATTGTGTGCTTGTATCAAAATACCACATGTATCCCATAAATATGTACAATTATGTATCCATAAAAAATTAAAAAAAAATAAAAGTATATGATTCTAACAAGAGCATTTAAAGATATCAGGCCATACTTGAAAGTATGCAAACAGAAACCATGACAATGGCACTATGTAATTATCAGGAAAACTATTTTTGATTTCAGTCTTCTGAAACAAAAAAAAAACATGTTTATTTAAACAAAACTAACAATACTTAATGCTTATTTATATACTAAAAATGTACATATTTTAAGTGTTCGAAATGATACAAGTGGACAAATGTATGCACATATATTATTACTATTCCTTAAATCATTTCCATCATCCTAAAAAATTTCCTCTTTCTCTTATGTAGGCAGTTCCTCTCTTCATTCACTACTCCCAGATGCAACTACTTCTCTACTATTTTCGTTTCTATCACCATAAGTTTTAGTTTTTCCTGCTTGTGAACTCCCTATATACGATCAAACAGTGTGTATTTTTTCCATCTGTCTTCTTTGGCTCAACATAATGTTTCTAAAATTGATGTTGTTAGACATACGGGTGCATCATTCTTTTTGTATTGATGAATCATTACCCATTATATGAATATTAGATGGTTTGTAAATTCAATCTATGGTTTGATCTACGGGTCGAGGGACATTTGATTTCTTTTTGTTGTTGCTGCTTTTTTTTTTTTTTTCCTCCAGTGTCAAGCTGTTATGAGTAAAGGTGTTATAGGAATTCCTTTACAAGTCTTTTTGTGGACATATATATTTATTTCTCTTGCATTATGTATCTAAAAAAGAAATGGCTGAGTAACTGTAGAAGCATATTTACTTTCACCAAAAACTGCCAAAGAAATTTAACAAAATGGTTGGACAGTTTTACAATCCTACCAACAGTATATTAGAATTCTGGCTGCTCTACCCCTTTGCCAATTTTAAATTTTATCCATTTGGATGCTGCGAAGTTGTAGGTTGCATGCTCATGGTGATTAATGATATTATGCATCTTTTCATGGATGTTATAGCGATTAACTTTTTTGGTGAATTGATTATTTAGCTCAACTTATCAAGCAAACAAAAGGAAAAACCACAGATGGGAAAGAGTCTTAGTAATACATATAATGCACATAGCAATTCCTCTTTTATACAGAATACATAAATAATACCTACAAGTCAATAAGAAAAACATAAGTCCCTCCAATAACTGGGCAATGGAAATGAACAGAAACTTTTCAAAAGAAGACAGAATAATGACCAGCAAACATATAAAAAAAAAAAAAGCTCAACATCTCTAATCATTAGAGAAATGCAAATCAAAACCACAATGGGATATCACCTAACCCCAGTGAGACTGGCCTCTATCAAAAAATCCCAAAACAACAAATGTTGGTTAGGATGTGGAGAGACAGGAACACTCTTACACTGCTGGTGGAACTGCAAATTAGTGCAACCTCTGTGGAAAAGAATCTGGAGATACCTCAAAGAGCTAAAAATAGAAATACCATTCAACCCAGCAATAGCATTGTTAGGCATCTACCCAAAAGAGCATAAGACGTTCTATAATAAAGACATCTGCACCCGAATGTTTATGGCAGCACAATTCACTATTGCAAGGACGTGGAAACAACCCAAGTGCCTGTCAATCCATGAGTGGGTTATTAAAATTTGATATATGTAAACAATAAAAAATATTTCTCAATTATAAGAAACGACAGCAAGCTAAGCACCGCTTATATTTTCCCGGATTGAGCTTGAGCCCGTTATCCGAAGTGAGGCGACACAAGATCAGAAGAATGGGCTCCACATGTACTCGCCACCAAATTGGTACTGACTGATCAACGCTATGGTGCTTACAGGCTAGTAATATTCTGCAGGGATTGGGGGGGGGGCTGTTGGAGGGTAAAGTCACATCCAAAGGACACAATGGGCATTGTGGAGGGGGAAGGGCATGCCTCTACCTCTCGCTAGGGAGAGGCAAAGACATAAAATGTAACCAAAATGTCTGTATCCTCATAATACCCTGAAATTTTTTTTTTAAAAAAAGAAATTATGTTAAATAAAACAACCAAAGCTCAGAAAGAAAAAGAAAAGAAAAAAGAAAAAGACAAGCAACACAATTTTTAAAATACGTATATTCTAGTCCTCTCAAACGTACTTTTAATGCTTTCTTTCTTTTTTTTTTTTTTTTTTGAGACAGAGTCTCGCTTTGTTGCCCAGGCTAGAGTGAGTGCCATGGCGTCAGCCTAGCTCACAGCAACCTCAAACTCCTGGGCTCGAGTGATCCTTCTGCCTCAGCCTCCCCGGTAGCTGGGACTACAGGCATGTGCCACCATGCCCGGCTAATTTTTTTTATATATATATCAGTTGGCCAATTAATTTCTTTCTATTTATAGTAGAGACGGGGTCTCGCTCTTGCTCAGGCTGGTTTTGAACTCCTGACCTTGAGCAATCCGCCCGCCTCGGCCTCCCAAGAGCTAGGATTACAGGCGTGAGCCACAGCGCCCGGCCTTCAAACGTACTTTTAGATAAGCCTTCACGTGGAAGCCGTTGTTTAGGGATCAAAAGTTTAGATGAAAAGTGGAAAGATGCTTGTCTTAGGAGGTGATGGCCCTGGTTGAGGATTCTTGAGTGTCTACGGTCATGCTAAACAACTCTTAATCTCTCACATGCCGTTGTTGTTCGTCTATTTGCATTTTATACTTGGTGCTGAGTGTAAGCCCGTTCAGCAAGGTTTATAAACACCAGCAGGCACTGTCATCAGTTTTCTACTACAGTCAATGTACCATGGCTGCCTTTCTCCAGCATAATTGCAAAGCTGACTCCTACCTCATAAAGCATCTTCATCCGCGGTGAGTTTCAAATACCTTCATCAAGTTTGCGTCTGCTCATGTAGTACCTTCTTTGAAAATTGTGAAAAAATTCATGCCAACACAGACATCATTTCTAGAGACCAAATAATGGATTGGCATGCCATTTTAATTCTGCAAAAAAAAAAATAATAATAACTTGCTCAAAAAGATTTGAGAGAGGGAAGAGAACAGGCGGTATCAATAATTTACATGTTTTGCAGACAATTGGAAATTGGCATTCGGTGAAATTCTCGGCTCTTTTACAGTGGAATTTTTTTTTTTAACCCCTGAAGCCCGGTCTGAGCACTATTCCATGTTTTTTTTTTTCCTCATTTCAGCAGTTTTTTAAGTAATTGTGCCAATGCATGTGTCATTTGCCCCCAAAGACACACAATGCACGCATAGAAATAGGTACACAAATTAAACCTGAGTCTTACAAACAGTTTATGTATTACTTAAAGTAGCCTTGTGTATTTAGCACAAATCTTTTCTAAAACCTATTCCTGGAGCTTTAGTCTTTTTAATGAGATTAAAATTTAGAGGGAGTTGTTATATGCTAATTCCTATGCAACTAAAATAGTCAATTCTTTTTAGAGTTAATTTTAATCTGTTTTACCTAATAGTTTCATCATGTATTGTTTGTCGGAAGAACCAGTGATGAATGTTAAGACTATGGCACTTTTTAATGGATGATAAACTTTTAATTGAAGAATTATAATAATGAAGCTCAGGATTCATGATATTAGATTAATTCAAAGCTCGTGTTATAAATACAAAGGCATTTTTCTAAATAATGAATTCCTTTTCAAGGGTTTTTTTTTTTTTTGGTTTAATTTTATGAAACAATGCTGATTACTTGAGATTTTAATTAAAAGAGCTGCTTTGATTTTTCTTCATGGGAAATTCAAATGGCAGGATACAAATGTCATTATTAAACATTTGTTCCAAAAATGATGTTTCTCTTAGTACTCGCCTTAGTCACCCAGAGACGTATCAAATTAGACACTTTGTAATAAAGAATTCACTTTATACGACCTAATTTTAAAACTTATGTCTTCCGCACCAGAAGGGAAGTGAAAATTTTATTGGGATAATAAAGAATTTTTAAAAATTAAAGACTCATCCTAAAATTATAATGGCGCTATTAGTAAGCTGTCCACATGAGTACATCTGAAAAATTAAGTTTTCATATTGAGAAGATGAAGACCCGAGAGTGAAATAACCAAACATTGTTCATTTAACAAAGTTACATTTGGTCAATGATTTTAGTGTTGGAGAACAGCTTCCATTTTATATTCCAGAACCCTGAGTGTCATTGTGAAAATGTCACACCTGAACCAAAGATGAGAAGAAAAAAAAAAATAATCAAACAGTACTTTGTAAATTAATACTTTTCATTATTACATGTGGCAGAAAGGAAAGTAGAACATCCGGAGACCAATTTTAGTGGTTCATAACAGGTTGGAAAAGAGGGGATTAGGAATACCAAAATAACCTGGTCAAAAGCTTTCCAGACAATGCCTTCCCTATTGTTCCACCCACTGAATACTTTCAGTCAATATTTCCACATCTCTAAAAACTTTCCCTATGAAATAAGGAGATCTTCATCTCTGTTCCTTCTGCCTTTTGTCCTAGTCCCATCATCTGGGACCAGAAAGATCATGAATTGTCTTACTTCCATGACATTCACATTGGGCTTCTTCTCCAAACCTCCTCAGCCAAAGTTCTACTTTGCACTCATGTTCAAAAAGCGGTTAGACAGGTTACTAATGCGTGGTCAAAGAGGAGCTTGAATATTTATGATTTTGGGGGTGAGAAGTCTCATCTGTTGATGTCAAGGAAAAAAAATACATATATATATATATATATATATAAAGTAGCCTATGGTAACAATGTCAGAATGTAAACACTAGCCCAAATGAATCATTCATCTGACTCAGGATGGCATTTTGGATGTTTCTAAACCAATATGCCATATTAAAATATTAACCAAGCATCTGATCTATAATTCAACCTAAAGGGGCTATCAGTTGTGATGAATGATTAATGGAGTTACTGAGACAGTTATGTCAGTCTTAATTGCTTGGCATAAAGAAACAGTGGCATAAGGTGCTCAGTTTTCTTCAAAGTATTTTCATTTGTAAAGCTAGACATTAAAAAAATGTATTTTAAGATTATATATATATATATATATATCCTAGGAAAGTGAGCTTTCCATTATATATTTTTAAGAGACAGGTTTAACTAATGTATCTATCCGCTCGTGCCTTTACAAGGATAAGAGCTACAAAGAATAATTCAGCTACTTGTGAAATATCTCTTAGGGGCTGGTTCGTTTTGATGAAGATTTTTCTAATTCGGGAGTCTCAATGTAATTTAATGTCCGTCTTCCACAAAGCGGCCAGTGTTCTCGTTCAAGCTGTGAACTGGAAAAGTGTTACTTCTCTGGGAATAAAAAAAAAAAAGAAAGAGAAAAGAGGCATGCTGCTTTCCATTCCCGTTATCCAAAGTGCAAGATCCCTGGCTTGTCCTTTGGCAGGTAAAGCATTTTGCAATCCGCTTCCAAATCACTTTTCTAGTTTCATCTCCACGTTGCTCTCACATTGTCTCCTTGCAACAGGCCATTGTCTCTTTCTGAAATATATTTCCTCCTTTTCTGTCTGCACAACTCATGATGCCGTGGAGTCAGCCTAGCTCACAGCAACCTCAAACTCCTGGGCGCAAGCGATCCTCCTGCCTCAGCCTCCCGGGCAGCTGGGACTACAGGCATGCGCCACCATGCCCGGCTTATTTTTTTCTATATATTTTTAGTTGGCCCATTAATTTCTTTCTATTTATAGTAGAGATGGGGTCTCGCTCTTGCTCAGGCTGGTTTCGAACTCCTGAGCTTGAGCGATCCTCCCGCCTCGGCCTCCCAGAGTGCTGGGATGACAGGCGTGAGCCACCGCGCCCGGCCCTCATGTTCATGCTTTTGAGACCCAATCCGAACTTTCTCACCTCTCCGTAAGCATCAGCATTCTCCCTCTCCTCTGTTCCCACAAGCGCTATGGCTCTTCCAAACACCATATTTAACTAATAGTATAGTTACATTATACCATACTGAGAGCCCTTCAAGAGCAGGGCATCTGCACATTTTCTCTACTCTTTGATGTCCCGTGTAGGGTGCCAGATATCATGAAGGATCTGGACTTGGAGATTTTCACCTTGGCACATAATCTTATCTTTGTCTTTAAAAGTAACTCCTTAATCTTGATCAAGCCCTTTAACCCTTTTGGGCTTGGAGTCCTATGGTCATGAGGACGCACACCTTCAGACAATAGGAAGGCAATAAGATGTGACAAAAGAGCATAGAATTTGGAGCAAGAGAGTCCTTTAGTGAGGGTGTTAACTTCCTAAGTTGAATCCTTTGGTATCTCAGTTGTCTTTGGCAGAAATATAAAAATGAATCATAACTACATCATAGATTTGTGGATAAGAGTTGCATTAGGTATACCATGTACAAACCTATCTAACAGAGGTTTAACCAGATGGCATCCAAAATACCTTAGGAGCTCTGATAACCTAGGGAATAAAGAAAACCTTTTAGAAAATTATGCCTAAGTACAAGAAATTTATTATTTTATAATAGTCTTTTTTTTTTATCAAGAGAAAGGTAGTAAAATTGAAGCTTGTCAAAGCAAAGCAGTAAAAATTCTGAACTGCTAGAGGTGATGGCTTTTTTTTTTTGTTTTTTTTTTGTTTTTTTTTTTTTTGTTTTTTTTTTGAGACAGAGTCTTACTTTGTTGTCCAGGCTAGAGTGAGTGCCGTGGCGTCAGCCTAGCTCACAGCAACCTCAAACTCCTGGGCTCGAGTGATCCTTCTGCCTCAGCCTCCCAAGTAGCTGGGACTACAGGCATGCGCCACTATGCCCGGCTAATTTTTTATATATATATATCAGTTGGCCAATTAATTTCTTTCTGTTTATAGTAGAGACGGGGTCTCGCTCTTGCTCAGGCTGGTTTAGAACTCCTGACCTTGAGCAATCCGCCCGCCTCGGCCTCCCAAGAGCTAGGATTACAGGCGTGAGCCACAGCGCCTGGCCAGGTGATGGCTTCTTAAAGTACTAAATTGAATTGTACAAAATTTAGATTTAATGAAACTGTTATTAGCCATAAGAATTTAGAAGATTTAAATAAGAAAAGAGAAGAAGAACGTATTAAGAGCTTTACATTTGTATAAGAACTATAGACCAAGAGAAATCTTTTAAAAAAAAATACTATGCTGTGAAAATTGACGGTCCGGTCTAGAAGTAAAAGGGATTCCGCATGATATAGGTATTGCAGTAGATACAGGTTGACATATCTTGATATGCCTATTGATATAGGTATTGCAGTAGAACCTCAAAGAAGAAAATAGTTTTTTATTAGAGAGCTGTGTAATTCTTTAACCATTGCTATGGAAGGTGAGACCTAGACTTTAAAATTCTAATAGATTCAACTTTAAGGCATAAATTACAAATCCAATTACTTAGGTTGAATAATATATAGTTTGCTAGAGTATCACACATTTTCCAATTAACACTCAAATAAATCAGTGACTTGTTCTGACGATAACAATGTTGTAGTTCTTGCTCTTGAAAAATCAATTTTCTCTACTAGCAATTATTTTTCCCTTTCCATTAGAAGAATATATTTGAACTGTATTTCAGCAATATATTTATGAAGTGCTTTCTAAAATCAATAATATAGTAATGGTGATTGCACTGGTCTTATTCCGTGCTGAAATTTATTTTGAAGACATACACTTTTATTCCTTGTGTCCACGTGAAAAAAATTTCTAACCATATATGTCACAGATTTTTGGTTAAGAGAAGAATCGTGTGTGTGTGTGTGTGTGTGTGTGTGTGTGTGTCTATCATCATCCTGCCCCTCAACACACACAAACACACATAATTCCTATTTCATTTCCAAATATATTATGATATTAAACAATCTGGGCCCGGAAAGACATTGATGGATTATTCATTTCAGCCCTACCGATCTACTGGAAGTGTATCATAGCGAGACATTTGCCAACAGTAACAACATATCGCAACTAAATTAACTTTCCTTTCATCATTTCAATGCTCACATCAAATTCCAGTCATAGACTTAAAGAATAATTATGCTTGTAGAAAAACTTTTAAAAGACCTACTTGTTTATTTTAAGCTGTAGGGTGACAATTATAAATTCATATCTCCTTTCTGTCCACATGTTTTGGTTTAAACAATTTATCACACGAATATTTAATCTAATGCCACCCCGAAGGTGGGTAGCGTCTAGGACCTTATTTATAAATGCTATATTAGGTTAATACATAACTACATAAGTTAAACTATATTGATTCTAAATTTTTCTAAAACCTAAACTTATAAGTAGAAGCACATTAATATAGACGCCAAATGCCTACTTTGGTGATCATTTTATTTTACTGTAATAAAATATGTAATGCAAATTTCATATAAGCTGGACTACATTTAACTATAAAATCTGTTTTTTATGAAGATAATGTTGTGCTGCTCCATAATTTTTCATTCAATTTACAGTTTAAAATTTTGGGGCCGGGCACGGTGGCTCACGCCTGTCATCCTAGCACTCTGGGAGGCCGAGGTGGGAGGATTGCTCGAGCTCAGGAGTTCGAAACCAGCCTGAGCAAGAGCGAGACCCTGTCTCTACAAAATAAAATAAAATAAAATAAAATAAAATAAAATAAAATAAAATTTTTGTAAACTGTTGTTGCACCTTAAATATACTTATTACATGTCAAAATAATGCTGATTTCTGGATGTGCACAACAAAGGTTAATGAAAAAATGCAGATTATTTGTAAACTGTAAGTATGGTCAGAAGAAGCTATTATAAGAAGGTATGTTAGTTAACAATACGAAACAGCTTTTTAGGGAGACTAAACATGCCACGGAGAAATAGGAGATGTGAGATCTAGTTATGGCTTCTGAATTAATTATTGATTAACCTTAGAAAGGCTGCTTAACCTTTAAGGCTGCTTAAATTCTATGAGTCCCCTTTGCTTCTTACATGAAATGTAAATGAGAAGAAGACACCTCAGTCATGGCAGGGAACTGTAATAACCACCTCAACCGGTAGATACCACATATTTGGCAGTAAAAACTCTCATTTTGGGATTTCCTGAAGATAGTGGATAATGAATTCCCAATAATAATAATTAAATTTATTGAACCTCTACATTATTTAGGAAATATGAAACTCCGTATATGTTCGTTCATTTAATCTTCACAAAAACACTCTGAGAGGTACTGTTATCATTTCACCACCAAGGAGCCTGAATTTCAAAGGTTAAATAATATCACAACATGATCAGACTCCCAGAGAGAAAAATAATAAGGTTGAGGCTTAAATGCAGGATGATTGATTCCAAAGCACAGATTTTTGACCATCATGTTTCAACTTTCTCAACATAATGGTTTTTAGTATTAAGAAAGAACGTCAGCTTGAGTTTGTAAAAAGTGAGTGGTGATTCAAGATAGATTAGATATAGATATAAATGGAGATAGAGAAATATGGTGAACAATTTAGTCTATATATGGTATGGCAGTTGTGCACTACTTGGTGATATTTGTGTGTCCGGCATTTAAAGATAGATTTTAGACTTGAAACAATTTTACAACATGCAGTTATGTGATTTGACAGAGTCAGTTTATATGTCCACTCATCTCACTTGAGTGAGGCTTATGGACCACACTGCCAAAATATCCATTTTTAGTTCTAGAAAAAAAAATATATATATATATATTAGAGAACTGTGGAGAGAAGGAACCAGAGTCAGTTTTGACCTGAAATTGTTCTAAGCTGGGAGTTTTTGCCCCTAGGAATTTTAAATAGATATAGATCCACTCCTCCATGAATTAGAAACATTTGTATTTTCCTTCATAATGCAGACCTGATGAATTTTTTATTTTTTCTGTTCTTTATTCCTTAATTAGAAGGAGAATTACATTGAAAGGATCCTGAGAGACCTAATGGCAGATTGTGCTTTCTAATATAGCTGCAACAGTCTCTCCCCTCCCACATGCTCAGCTACAATATAATTTTATCTTTTTGCAAACTGAACAGGATTGGAGCGTGCGCAGAGAAAGTTGTGCATGTTATATGTTACCTGTGTCAGCCGTCAAGTGAGGCTACAGTGGATCACGATTTATTTTTTTTTCCTTGTGTTCATGGATCTTATGCTCTTACCTCAATTGTAAGTTATTTGATGTATTATTTTTCTGTTTCTGATATTCACATGGCAAATTGTGCCATAAGGACTTCAAAAAAAAAAAAAGGAATCTTTTTCTCTAAAATATAAATTAATAGCAATGAAGGATGCTAACAGTGAAGAGGATATAACCTAGGATTACCCAACGGTTTGTCTCACTATTGCTGTTTCCACACAAATAAGCACAACAAAAACACAGCAAACTTCCAGGCAGGCCGAACTTAAAGACCATTGTCAGCATGCCACATCTTAAAAACCCATCTTTCTTTGCTGTCTTCAATCTATTCAATCTTTTTTTTAAAAAATTTATTCATCATACTATTTTACATATTTATAGGACACATGTGATATTCCGTTGCATGCATAGAATGTGCAATGATCAAGTCTGGGTATTTGAGGTATCTATGATCTTGAGTATTTATCCTTTCTATGTGTTGGGAACATTTCAAATCTTCCCTTCTACCTACTTTGAAATGCACATTGCTGCAGTAGAGTATGTGATGTTGTGATCTAGCCCCGTCAGTAGAAATTACTATGTATTTACTTTGCCATATTTAAGTCCTGGGATGATCCTCACTATCTTTACAATGTATCCAAGTGCATTGCATTTTGTGTTCACCGTGGTCTCAAATATAAATTCTTTTCCATCTTCATGAACACTTCGTGATATAGAATAAAAATATGTTCTTTCTAAGTGCTTTAAGAAAAAAGCATTAATAATTTACAGGTAGTGTAGCCTTTCAAATTTCAAATGGGCTTTTCCAGCTTGATAAAATATATATACAGTGCCAGTTAATGTAGACCTGAGACTTATACTAATAATGATTGATCCGCTACACATCTCACTTGATTGATGAGACCAGCCTTGTACATCCATAATGATGAATAATTATACTCTATCGTTCTAAGCTAATTCTCGAATATTCTTTACATAGAGATATACAGTTCAATTGCTATCCCTCTTTATTTTTTATTTAAAAAAAAAAACAAAACAAATCCTATGGCTTCAACAAATTAGGGGTTTTACTATTATTGCATAAAACGAAGTCATGAGATGTGCCATCCAGAGCTGATATCATCCAGGACTTCTGTCTTTCCAGCCAGTCCTCCTGAGATTACCTTTGTTGTCCTTGTGGTCATGGGATGGTTGATCCATATCCAGCTTCTGGCCGGCGAAGACCTTCTGAAGACGTGATAACTGAGCTGGGCTCTCCTAAATTGTGACAGAGAGTTAGCCACGTGACTCGTTGGAAGAAGAGAATTGCGACCAGAATACAGAGATGAAGACGAGCTGGAATGTTGGGAGAGAAAAACAAGCAGCCCAGTATGACGGACCAGGCTGATGGGTAGGAAGTGTGATGTGATAAAAGATTAGAGGTCAGTAGAAATCTAGGCACCATGATAAGAAAGCTGATTTCTGTCCTAAGTCCAATAAGATGTCAATAAAGACTTTTTTTTTTTTTTGACACAAAGTCTCCTTCTGTTGCTCACACTGGAGTATCGTGGCATGATCATAGCTCACCGCAACCTCCAACACCGGGGCTCTGGCAATCTTCCCACCCCCGCCTCCCAAGTTGCTAGGACTACAGGTGCACGCCACTATCACTGGCTAATTTAAATTTTTTTTTTTTTTTTTTTTTTTTTTTTGTAGAGCTGGGGTCTTGCTGTGTTGCTCCAGCTGGTCTCAAACTCATGGCCTCAAGCGATCCTTCTGCTTCAGCCTCCCAAAGTCCCGGGATTACAGGCGTGAGCCATCGTGCCTGCTCAGAGAAAACTTCCAAGCACAGCAATGGCGTGTTCTGATTTGCCATTGTAAAGAGCCTCTTGGCATCCCCATAGAGGACAAAAGATAAACCGTTAAAGACATCACTACTATGAAAAAAAAATCAGGTTAAAAATGTGGGAAAGAAGTAGTCAAGCTCACAGGAGAGTCCATAGCTGTGTTAAACTGCTAACCTTCTCGTGATAGAAAAAAGGGCATCCTTCTTTCCTCCTCCCAGATTAAAATGGATATTTCCCTTCAGTGTTTACAAGGACACCAAGACATGATCCGGATACAGACAGGATAAGAAAACAGAGAAGATGTTCTGCAAACCTGTTCGTAATCTGCAGCCCCTTCACCTGGCGTTGCTCACTCAGGTGGTTTTACAATAAAACTATCACGGCTGGGAGAGAAAATGAGGAGCCCAGATCTTAATGGTTTTTGAAAAAAAAAAATCTTCTTACTTGGAGCAGGAACTAAAATCCCAAAGCTTGTTCTGTGCTAACTTGTGTTCTTTTTTTTTTTTTTTTTTTCAGGTCCTTTCTGTCTTAACAAACGTTCCCCCCCCCCCACAATTTTACAGATCTGTCGTTTTCATTTTTTTTTTCAATATAACATGTACCTTTACTAACAACTAATCAAATAATCATAGTGTCCACTTATTAAATGACGGTGGCTTTCTAGCCACGATGCCAAAAAGGCTTTGTAAATGTTATCATACATGACCTCTTTGGACATAAACCCCCTGAGGATGCCGAGGTTAATCGCTTTTGCTCGTCTCAGCCTTCCAGCACCGAGATATCGGCACTCAATAATTATCTGCTGCATACGTGAATCGAATCCTCGCGACACTCTGATGCGTGAGATATCACTTGACCCTCTTGACTTGTGGGGAGACTATGGAGTAACATGTTTTAGCCACTTGCAAAAAGCTGGACAGCAAGTGACAGGGTTCACAGTGACACCCAGACCCCTCATTCCGGGCCGATATCCACAAGTTTTGCTGCCTCCAATGTCCAGTATGCATCACATTCAATATTTTCAAAATCCTGAAAACATCTGTAGAATAGATGCGTGCTCACACGTGGCTCACTGGATATTTTAAGTTTGCCATATAATTATCCATCGTAAAAGTAGATTAAAAAATATATATATATCCATGGACCTGAAGCATTGGCGGTCATTACTCTGAAGAAATGGTATTGTCAGTAATTATTTGTTTTGAAATAGAGGCAACCACTCTGTGAAGGTCTGATATTTGCCAAAAAAAAAAAAAAAAAAAGTTTCACCCATTGGTATATTTACGTTTTACTTGAAGAGACGATTATTTTTCCAAAAATAATAGATATTTTCCTCAGAATGTATGTTTTCTCTTCTGATTAACTCTCAAAGGAAATGGATTTTAAAAAATATATAACCAGATAGTGCTATGTGGCATATCAAAGCATGAATTTTTCCCAGTATCTAAGTCTGTCTTCAAAAAAAAAAAGGCAATACATCACCCACCCAGAAGGCTTTTATTTTGACAAATGGCTTAACTAAAAAGAAATATCATTGGGGATATCTTCTAAGTATTCATCTTATTTACAGACACATAGACCAATGTTAAGCACATATGTTCTCTCTCTCTCTTTCTCTCTCTCTCTCCCCATCTGTAAACACAAACACATGACATTATTAGGGGAGTTATATATTCTCTATGCTTTTAGGCATTAGGAAAACCCAATTGATTTTTTTTTCTTGCAGTGTTTATATTTGTAAGTTACATAACATACTTTTAGGAATCCTAAGTTCATTTTTTTCCCCTAAAGTTTCCAGCTACAATAATAATGCCTGCTACAACGATTCTACTTCCAAATGGAGAAAGATGGAGCATGATGAGCAGATGATGGAAGCTTTGCACATCCATCAATCACAAAACTCTCCTACAAACTCGAACATTTCACAGTCTCTAATTCCAGCAGAGCAATGTTACTGAGGCATGCAGTTTTGCGATTCTTAAATTGAAAAAGACACTAGACACTCTGAGCCGAAATATAATTTCAATGTTTTTTATGGAGTAAATAACCATCTCAAAGGTAGTGCTTCCTTTGTCCTTTCCTTTGAAAGCTACATGACATATGTTTAGTGCATTTTTGAAAGACCTCATATTTATTGCATTTTTATTCTGTGTTAATATTCATATAACTTCTAGGCACTGTAAAACTACTGCATATAAACTTTCAAATATTTTAATTTACTATGTTTTATTGTAGCTCTGATAACTATTACCCAACAGTTAATAATTATTTTGATGGAATCCTAGGACTGTTGAAATAAAATGGCTTTCCGGTACGATCCATTCCTCCAGTAAAGCCAATAGCTAAATTATGCCAACTAAGTAAATATTTATCTCAATCGTAAAGAGCTTTGAGAGAGAATCCCGGTCTGTATCCTTTGCTAAACAGCCTTTTCGTTATTTTTACTCCCAAAGAAACTACTCACCAGTCCTTTCTGACTTTCTTTTTATGACTTTTATTTTTTTCCTTTTGGCAAGACCACAACTTTTTATATTATCTCAAAAAACTGAAATCATGGAAACGAAGCCCTTTTTTCAAGAATGCATTTGTTCTCTAACCTCCTTCCACAAAAGATGTAGTGACGCTTATGTATATATAATACAAAGATAAAATAAATAGGGATGGAATTTAGATTAAAGGAAGATGGACTCAAGGAAATAATAAGGATTAGCATAGAGAATTAGAGAATTCATAGCGAGTGATCCTCAACACAGTTGCTAAAATATAGGTCACAAATGTACTCCATGCTTCAAAGATTGGCATTAGGATAACCTGAATTCATATTTTTTTTTTTTTTGAGACAGAGTCTCACTTTGTTGCCCAGGCTAGAGTGAGTGCCGTGGCGTCAGCCTGGCTCACAGCAACCTCAATCTCCTGGGCTCAGCGATCCTACTGCCTCAGCCTCCCGAGTAGCTGGGACTACAGGCATGCGCCACCATGCCCGGCTAATTTTTTCTATATATATTTTTAGTTGGTCAATTAATTTCTTTCTATTTTTGGTAGAGACGGGGTCTCGCTCAGGCTGGTTTCGAACTCCTGACCTTGAGCGATCCGCCCGCCTCGGCCTCCCAAAGTGCTAGGATTACAGGCGTGAGCCACCGCGCCCGGCCTGAATTCATATTTTTACAGCTTCTGATTATGTTGGTCATCTCTAGGCTACGTACGTGGTAGGTGGAATTCCAAAATAACCCCCCAAATTTTTGGCCCTAGAGTACCCACAACTGCTCCCACTTATTCAAAGAAATATTAGCCTACATGTTGCTGTGAAGAGACTTTGTGGATGAAAGAAGGTCCCAAATCAGCCTTAAAGTACGCAGATCATTTTGCTGGGCCTGACCTAATCACACACGCCCTCTAAAATCTGGGTCTAAAGGCCAGAGAATTCAGAGATGCAAAGTGTGAGGTCGATCCAACGCAAGGGAGATTCTTTGAGCGTGCTACAAGGAATGTAGACAATTTTTAGGAGATGAAAGTAGCCCCTAACAGATAGCCCCAAGGAAATGGAGACCTCAGACCTGCAGCTACCAGGAAAAGAATTCTTCCAACAACATAAATAAGGTCAAGGTGTATACTTACCTTGAGCTTTCAGACACAAACTCGGCCCACCTTATGAAACCTTGAGTACGGAACCTAGCCATGCTGCACTGATCTTCTGACCTGCAATGCCGGGAGCTAAGGAATGAGTGTTATTTGTGGTCATTTGTTACACAGCAATACAAACGATGATGAATGTTATATCCGTATGTGCACATATGTGTTGATCGATTAGTTCCAATTTAATGGTGAGCGCATGTGGTGTTTGTTTTTCCATTCTTGGGATACTTCACCTAGTAGAATGAGCTCCAGCTCTATCCAAGTT
Organism: Microcebus murinus; assembly: GCF_040939455.1. NCBI lineage: Eukaryota > Metazoa > Chordata > Mammalia > Primates > Cheirogaleidae > Microcebus > Microcebus murinus. The sequence continues at coordinate 20,184,298 of NC_134129.1, read as the reverse complement.
AATAGAAGAGGTGCTAGATCACCATTGTTTTTGTGGCTGAGTAGTATCCCATGGTATATATATATATATACACCACATTTTATTAATATACTCAGGTATTGATGGGCACTTGGGTTGTTTCCACGTCTTTGCAATTGTGAATGAATTGTGCTGCTATAAAAATTCAAGTGCAGGCATCTTTCTTAGAGAATGTGTTTTGTTTTGTTTTTTCTTTCTTTTGGGTAGATACCCAGTAGTAGGATAGCTGGATCAAATGGTAGTTCTACTCTTAGTTCTTTGAGGTATCTCTGTACTAGTTTCCATAGAGGTTGCACTAGTTTGCAGTCCCACCAGCAGTCTATGAGTGTTCCTATCTCTACACATAGATGCCAACATTTGTTGTTTTAGGACTTTTTGATAAAAGCCATTCTCACTGGAGTTAAATTATGTCTCATTGTGGTTTTGATTTGCATTTCCCTGATGATTAGAGATGTTAGCATGTTTTGTATGTTTTGGGACATTAGTATATCTTCTTCTGAAAAGTTTCTGTTCATGTCTTTTGCCCACTTTTTAATGGGGTTGTTTTATTTTTTTTTCTTGCTGATTTTTCTGAGTTCTATCTATATTCTAGTAATCTGCTCTTTATTGGATGTGTAGCATGCAAATATTTTCTCCCATTCTATAGGTTGTGAATTTGTCCAAATGATTGTTTCCTTGGCAGTGTAGAAGCTTTTTAATTTGATCTGGTTCAATTTATCTATCTTTGTTGTTGCTGTGATTGCTTCAACTCATGATGGATAACAGACTTAAACCTGAGGCATGAAATCACAAGAATTCTAGAAGAAAATGTTGGAAGAACTCTTCCAAACGCCGACCTAGGCAAAGAATTTATGAAGGCAACCCCACTAGCAACAAATTTAAAGGCCAGTTGTGAATTTCCCCACCCTTCCAATAATTCTATAAGCACTAATTTCATTTTTAAATTCTTCCCTTTTTGAAATATCTTGACCTGATAGTTTTTCTGACCAAATCCTGCCAAATCCACATAGTAAGGCAGTTAGTGAAAGTGGTCAAGAACATTTTCTTTCTCCTGCACAATCATTTATTCAAATCAATGAGTCCTTACTTGGGCCCCACCCTGCTGTGAGTCTTCCTTTTAATGTCAGTAGCTATTATTGAAGCCTCAATTAAAATACTTTAAAACTCATCTTTTCTGTTTCCCCATTTAAAGTGTAGGATTCAGAAAGCGTGGTGCTCATTTAACCCATCTATTCCTAATGACCCAAAGTCTTTAAGGGCATGGTCATGTGTAGCACCAGGCTATACACTTCACTGGACATATCAATTAGATAGATATATTTCTGCTGTCCATTGAACAATATGCCAATGATCCTGGATTGTCCAATTTCAAACAAACTTCACACAAAGACATTTGAGTATAGATATTCAGGATCTCATCAACCCATCTGAATGGAGCAAAAAGGTTAAAAAAAAGTATTAGCCCTGTAGGATCTGGATATCACTTGTCATTACAATTTCGAAGTACCAGTTGAGTTATCGATCCTGAAAAAGTAATGACTGTAGGTGGTTTTGTAACTTTCCTGAAGTTTGCTTTCTTGTGGTGCACTGAGACCAGAAATCCCAAAATAGCTTTTTAGAACTGACTCTCTTCTAAAAGAAAAGGGAGATATGAATCATAATAACCTCTTCCTTGTAAAAGTTATGGTTTCTCCTATTGATCTTTCTCAGTATATTCCTCTAAGAAGTACAAGGAGTTGAAAATGAGTTCGGGATAGATGTAGTGCACTCCAGCATAAACTGTCCCCAAACAGACATTTGTGTAAAAATGAGACAAAAACAAAACATTAAAGAAAAAAAAAAAACAGCAACAACAACAACAAAAAAAATCCAGCAGCATTAAAAATAAAAATTGTTCGCAAATCTTGTTCCCCTCTCATATTAGTTCCCCCAAAGTACTGGTACTTTATCAACAATTTCAAGTCTATCCATTTATAAGTTGAAATGGCACTTTCCTAGTTAGCGTTTTTAAAAAATTAATCAGTTTGTTTAGCCCCCAGATTTAGAAAATAACTTCAGAAAAAAATTCATCCTATTACCGTTAGCATTATCAATATTCATTTCAATTGTCTCCTAAAAGGAAATTATTATTATTAAGGTTTTAGAATAGCCAGTATAATTTAAATGAAATAAAGCTCAATTGAGTTCTTATTTTTTACAGGTTAAGTTTATTCACTAAAACATCTAGAGGCTATTTTATTATAAAGCCAGTTGACATTTGCCGGACACTGGCAACCTGTAAGGTGTTTCTCATGAGTTATCTCAGGTAATGCTCATGCAGACCTGTAAAGTGTTAGTGTGATCATGCCCACTGTACAGAGAAGAAAACTAAGGTGTGGAAAAACAAATTACTTGTTTAGGATCACACATCTGCTTGGAAGCCAATGAAGGATTTGAACACAGAAAGTCTTGACAACAGGCTTCCATTTTTTCAGCATGACACTATACTGCTACCCACCATATGCATCTATTTACCAGCATGCTCCCTGTTTTCAGTTAGTGAAGGAATAGAGATTAAAAAATATATCAATACAGTAAATATCTATTGAGCATCTGCTAAATGCAAGACATTTTTATCAGATGTTGATAATAAAACCTAGAGGCATACAGTACAATCATAGTAGATATCTACGTCAACCCATTTCTGGGAAGTTATGATTCTAACTTCCACATAAGAGGCTCAGAAAATGTGACTCTGCTTCCTACAAACACTCAATTTGTGTATCTACTATAGAGTTCCTGTCCCAATCCATTTTGCATTACTTCCTCTTGCCTCTATATGATTGACCCAGAGTCAGGAAGCTAATACACCTGGGCCAATCAGCGATATTCTCTAGAAATATAAATTTGGAGTAAAGGGTTCTGGCTCTTTGCTTGAAGCAACTGCATATAAGATCAAGAAACCCTGGTGGCTACTAGTTTTCTGCTGTTATTCTTGGAAACAGCCTATCTGCAGATGAAAAATGAAGTAGACAAGCAGCAAGAAGCAAATAAGAAAGGTGGAGAGATGTGATGGCTTATTCCTAATTGTTTCTGAGGTCCAGCTGCATCTCTGTCCTTGGATTCTATGAAGCATCGCTGTACCCTATTACAAAAAAGTTTTCCTTTTTGCTTAAGTGAGTTCAAGTTGGTTCTCTATTAAGGTCAATCCCAAAGTCTCCAACTATAATAGCAGAGAAGATATGGCTTTTTAAGCCATTAATACCTGCACAGCTCAGAGGTTTTGTTGTGTTTTTTTTTTCCCATTCTTCTTTCTGATAAGAGCGTGAGGAATGTGTAAAACTATAGAGCAAACTTTTTCTTAAATGTCAAAATTCATTAACATCTGGATAAGAGGATAACAACTACTGATTGCACCTCTTAGCGTCTTCTACAAAGCTCTCTAACCATGAAACTCAATCAATTTTCATTTTCCTACATTCTATCACATAATTTACCCTTGGATAAAATAATTTGGCTTATCATAAAACATCATTCCTCTCTGCGAGGTTGATACTCAGCTGGTATGTACTGCTGGGATGGTTTGGTTGATATCTAATCTGATTAGTCTGAGGTCCATTCTCATGGGTCAGTGTTCATGCGATAATGTTTAATAAATATTTTAAACTTTTCCCTCAATTCACAAGTCTGACCTGTGGGGCATGTTTTCCTTCATTTTTCTGTGTCATTTCCCACAAATTGGCTCAGTGGCCAATTCCTATTCATTCATCCATTCATTTATTCATTCATTCATTCATCTATTCATTCATTCACTCATTCAAAAAATATTGAGCACCTCAAATGAGAGATGCGATCTTTTCTGCATTTGGGAGACTAGTGCATTGCATATTTTTTTGGACTCTATTAAAAATAGAATTTTATTGTTAGCAGTTTCAGGTTCACGATAAAATTGAACATCCGAAGTCCGTGGTTCACGTTAGGGTTCGCCTGAGAAGTAGCCACATCTAAATTCTCCATTATCTGGAGCTGTGACTTGTTTCCTAAATTAGCTAACGTTTTGACAGTGGAGAAAGACTAGCTTCCTCAGTTTAAAAAGGTTTCCCAAATACAAAAAAAAAAAAAAAATACTAGCAGAAAAGATTAAGTCTGGTGTTCAGCTGAGCATAAATACATATCTGCATCATTCAGTACACCTTAGATAAAGTCCCAGAGAAAGATGCTAAGATCAGAACCGAAATACCCACTTTAGTGCATTGTAATTTCCTGCTACTGATTTGGCACTTAAGATATTAGCATATTACTGTTTTTCCCTGAAAATAAGATGGGGTATTATATTTATTTTTCCTCAAGAAGACATCCTAGGGCTTATTTTCAGGGCATGTGTTATTTTTTTTTAAGTACGGTACAACCATCTACATTGTTTCCAATATAGTTAAGTCGTCTTCTTCTGGAACATCATCCTCACTCTCTGAACCCCAAATTCCATCCTGAATGTCTTGCGACTCTATTCCCTTTAGAACCACTGGCCCCGATCTCTCCTGTGGAGCACTAGAGCTCTCACGGGGCAGATGAGAAGGGCTGCTCGTGTTCTTTCCCGTTCTGCGATGACACGCATGGGTTGTGCAGATGCGCTGCGCAGCCACGCCCATCACTAGGGCTGATTTTCATAGCCATGCCCATCACTAGGGCTGATTTTCGAGGTAGGGCTTCTATTGCACAAATGCTTAGAAATCCTGCTAGGGCTTATTTCATGGATCGGTCTTATTTTTGGGGAAACATGGTAGTACAGATTCAGAGGTTCAAGACCTAAAAGAAATTGTGAAACTTAATGCAAACCAGGAAAGGCATCAGGTAAAGATTTTCTTTTTTTTTAATTTCGGCATATTATGGGGGTACAGATTTTAAGGTTTCAATAAATGCCCTTTCCCCCCTCCCCCCACAAGTCTGAGTCTCCAGGATGACCATCCCTCAGATGGTGCACATCTCACTCATTATGTATGTATATACCCGCCCCCCTCCCCCCTCCCACCTGCCCAATACCCTATTACTATAGTACCTATGTGTCCACCTAGGTGCTGCTCAGTTAATACCAGTTTGCTGGAGAATATATCTGGTGCTTGTTTTTCCATTCTTGGGATACTTCACTTAGTAATATGGGTTCCAAAGAATGGATTAATAAAATGTGGTATATGTATACCATGGAGTACTATTCATCTCTAAGAAACAATGGTGATATGGCACATCTTATATTTTCCTGGTTAGAGCTGGAACCCATCAGGTAAAGATTTTAAGGCAAACCAAAATGGTTGCCCTTTGAACTGGTAATAAATCACTTTGACCTGATATTGGAGACTCATAGTGTACTAACTAGGAATGACTAAAGATAATCTTACTGAAGGATTTAAATATTTTTGAGGAGTCATTTCCAACTGTAGCACCTGACATCCCCTGTGATTTTTACTGCTTTGAAATTTATTAGTCAGTGGTAAACCTCTACTCATATTTACGTATCCATCTCTCATGGACCAAATGCAGTATCTGTCTTCTCCAAGTCAGGGGTTTTAGCCAGTCCAGTTTGTTGTATGACTGTTGATTGAACAGTCAACATTGTTGTAAGTTTTCCTGCTGAAGGATCCTTACTTTTCTAGTCTTTTGCTCCAGATGGACTCAGCGTAAAGCTACGTATCTTCTATAAACTTCCTGGACCAAAAATCCAATGAACAAACAACCGAAAAAAGCAAACATACAAAAAGGTTGTTTTTTTTTTTTCTTTAAAATATTTTAATTTATCTTTTTTTATTCTCAGATGAGTAAATGAAACAGGCTATAGGTTTGCTTGTTCCTCACTTCATCATTGACTATAGCATACATAGCCATGGGAGGGAAGTTTGGTGATTATTTGAGTTGAACATGCAGCTTTGATCAATTAGAAAAAAGTAAGTTGTGGAATGAATTAAATAAACCTCAAAGCAATTATGCAGCTGAAAGCCTTACTCTACATTTACAGCTTTAGTTTTCTTTTTTTCTTTTGGTCTTTAATTTTTTATGTAGTATAATTATTATGTATTTATAATAATTAAAACTCTAAAAAATTTTTTAAATTTAAAATTTTATATGAACTCTTACTATATGTATCACATAATGTGGTGGCTTAGCTGCTAAGCATTATTAAAACATAAAAGGCATCATTTTCAGGATCAGATATGTCTATTATTCGTGAGAATAATTTAATTTTCTCTTAATAAAACAAATGAGAAAGTTGTTCTAACATTATTATGTTTTAAATTATTGAAGAATTTAATACAATTTTTAAAATAAAATTCTTAAAATCCTTACAAACCAATCAACTGGTCAATCTTTTATTAGAGGCAAGCAATGGAAAGAAATGATTAAGAACTCTCATGTGGCTAATTATAATACAGCAAAAATGCTAAATTCCATGTTTGGGTTCTCCACAGAAAGCAACTGGTAAAAATAAATATCTGGGTCTAGAGAGGCACAAAGAAATGTTTCGAGTATGCAGAAAACATCTACTTCTGAGATGAACCTTATATATATATTGTATTCTGCTTCATGAATATTATATTTTATATATCTTCATGGTTAAAAGTTTCATTTTCATTATAAAATCCCTTAAAATTCTAAGACATGATACACAAATCCTTAGTGTAATTATTAAAAGCAAAGAGCCTGGAATCAAGTTTCTTGGTTTTAAAATGTTTTTGTCTCATTTATGAATTGTCTGACGTATAATAAAGTAATTTATTCTCCTTGTGACTCAATGTCCTCAAAAGGAAAATTAGCATAATAATACTTAGCTAACAGGGTTATTGTGAGGATTAGACAACATTCCAGAAAACGTTGTATTAATGCTTTTCAATTCGTGTCGTTGAATATGTAGATTGACTATATAGTTAATGAATATTTTATTAACAACTATTTGCAACAATTATTTTCAGGAAAGAAATGTATTTGTTTGGAAAATACATTGATAAATCTCTTGTGAATTGTCAACAAGGTGCTATTTATGAGATTTTTTAGGAAATGAATGTATTCTACTTCTGAAATGCTGGAGGAGAGAAAACCAAGAGAGGGAGAAAAGAAAAGAGCCAAGGAAGTTGTGAGATGTAAGAGTACATGGGGAAGTGATCAGTGGGCTTTCTTATAGTCTGTGTTCAGAACTCTTTAGGACCAGGGATAAATGGTGTTGAATTTGTAGTGATTTGTTTGCTCCAGTGTAAATCTTTCTCTATGCAGGAGATCATCCCAACCAAATAATCAATAAAGGCTACCAAACTCATGAATGCTTTGTGTGACTTAGTTTACTATTTTTTTTTTCAGTGAAAAAGTGAGAACTGGCTCACATTTTAAGACATACTACAAAACAGACCTTTCTTAACAGAGGAAGAAGCAAGAAGGTAGCCAGCCCTCAGGTGTTGGAAGAATTCCTGGGGGCTGCTTTAGATTTCCATGGAATATGGTGTAGGAGTTTGAATTAATAACATCTAGATGTAAAGGAACAGGACATTCCCTACTTGTTATATTGAGTTTATAAAGATGCTCAGAACCATTACATGTTCAAAGTACTCTATGATTTCCCAAGACCTTTCGTACATTATCTTACTGTTCTTTTTGTAATTTTTATTTCAGCATATCATGGGGGGTACAAATGTTTAGGTTATGTGTGTTGCCTTTCCTCCCCCTTCACCCCTGGGGTCAGAGCTTCAAGTGTGTCCATCCCCCAGATGGTGCACATCGCACTCATTATGTATGTATACACCCATCCCCTCCTCCCCCCTCCCATCTGCTTGACGCCCAATAAATGTTATTCCTATATGTCCACTTAGGTGCTGATTGGTTAATATCAATTTGCTGGTGAGTACATATGGTGCTTATTTTTCCATTCTTGGGATACTTCACTTAGTAGAATGGCATGGATGTGGAGAGATAAGCACACTCCTACGTTGCTGGTGGGACTGCAAACTAGTTCAAACTCTGTGGAATGCAATATGGAGAATCCTTAAAGTGATACAAGTGGATCTACCATTTGATCCAGCAATCCCATTACTGGGCATCTACCCAAAAGAACAAAAGACACTCTATAAAAACGACACCTTTACTTGAATGTTTATAGCAGCACAATTCACAATTGCAGCGATGTGGAAACAACCCAAGTGCCCATCAATACAGAAGTGGATCGATAAAATGTGGTATATGTATACCATGGAGCACTATTCAGGTATAAGAAACAATGGTGATATAGCACCTCTTGCATCTTACTGTTCTTCACAAAGCTCTACAAGGCAGGCAGGGCAGGCATTCTTATTTCTACCTTGAAGAACAGGAAACCGTGCCTAAGAAGATTAACCAATAGGCCCAAGGTCTTGCAAGCTAGTAAAACGAGGAGAGGTAAAAATTTTTCTACCTTTCTCCCCTCCTATGTGCAGGATAGGAACCTACAGATTGGAGAGCAGGACATTGGGTGTCGTGATCTTTCATTCTATTTTAGGTAAAAGAGAGACATTTATGACACTCGAGGGAAGGAGGAGAAGTGTACCCTCTTAGGAAAAAATTAAAGTATACCTTTTCCTCAAAGTACAGTTTTAAAACATTTTCCAAAAGGTCGTTCTGTTGGTCAAAGTAAACACTACCCCAGATTCCAAGTGTGGGGCAATTAAAAGTCACAGGGAAAAAATGTTGAAGGCAGGGAGAGCATCAATTAGAACTGTCAGTATAATCAACCCACTACCGTGGCTACAGAAGAAAGCACAAAAGTTTGCACGAGCCTCATAATATGTAACCACAAATGTGGTCTATAACTCTGATTATTTTCTGTCTTGAGAAGCTCTGCTCTATGTCATTGTCCTAGTCCATTCGGGCTGCTACAACAAAAATTTCATAGGTGGCTTCTAAGCAACAGAAATTTATTCTGCACAGCTCTGGAGTCTGGGAAGTGCAAGATAATATGGCGATAGATCCCGGGTTCTGGTGAGGGTCCACTTCCTGGCTCACAGATGGCCACTGTCTCCCTGTGTCTTCACAGGGGGGAAGAAACAAGAGAGCTCTGCAGTGTCCTTTTTATAAAGGCAAAAATCCCATTCAAAAGGCCTCTGCCTTCATGACTTAATCATCACCAAAGGTCCCACTTCCTATCACTTCCTACCACCTTCACATTGAGGGTTAGGATTTCAACACATAATTTTTGGAAGAGCCCACACATTCAGTCCACAGCTATCATATTCTGCCAAAGCCAACATTAAAAAAAAATTTTTAGGGGGGCGGAGCAAGATGGCGGACGAATAACACCGCCAGACAGAGGGTCTCTGCAGAAAAGACCGATTCTAGCAGAAACTAGAGAAAAGAAGCAAGAAGACGAGCATACAGCGGACAAGGGCCGGAAGGAGGGGTACCTGAGACCCCGGGAGACTCCACGGGAGGAGGCTGCGGAGGAGAACTGGAGGCTGAGACCACCGGAGCAGCCCGGAGACCAGCGGCAAGGGTAGGTGGATTTGCTATTTCCCCTCCCCTGCATTCGGGACTGCTGGTGGGCTCCCCAGCGGGTGGAGAGACCTGCGGACATCAGCCCAGAGACTGCCGCCGCCTGCCAACGGTGAGCCTGTAACAGACGTGGCACCAGGTTCCCAACTTCCTCCGGGCACCTCCGTGTGCACGGACCCAAGCCGCCCGGCAGGCGCCATATTGCCTCCTCCTCCTCTCCGCCGACCCTACCCGCGGCTGCCCAGAGAGACAATACAGCCACCAGCCAGAGGCACCTCCAGGGAACGGGACCTTCCCGTTTGGGACCCCGCCCGCCCTCCCAGGTGCTGCTGGCACCTTGTTCCCAGGAAAACGGTGCCGACTCAGAGGCTGAGAGACATAGACCCAGCTTGGGCTCCCTGTGGGTGAATTAGGACCGGAAACCCTCTCCCTGGTGGGAATACAGTTTGAACTCTGGGACCCAGAGGTCGGACCTGCAGACCAGATCCCCTGCACCGAGGGCTAGCATTGCCCGGGGCACAGAAGGATTATACGTGAACAGCCTACTGAGGGCTGTGTGCCTCCAGGGGCGGATCGGAGTCCTAGAGGTCTGTGTGCCTCCAGGGGCGGATCGGGCGGAACGTCCCAGGAGGAGGCCGTGCGCCCAACCCAGGTGGCGTTCCTGTGCAGGGAACCTCCCCGCCGGCATCACAGTCCGGGGAGGCCTGGTGGCTTGTGGTCTGGCCTGCTGGCAGAGGCTCAGGAGTAGCTGCGGAGTTGGGGAGGGTGGAAATAAGCGAGGCCTGCTGTAGACTGTGGGTCTCAGACAGCCCCACCCCCACACCCAGACTTTCTGGCTGAGCGGGACCATCCCAGCCCCGCCCTGACAGCAGAGAACAGAACTTTGACCCCTGCTAACGGCCTGAGGGCAGGCTTACCCAACCCAGCTCCGCCCAGAACGAGAGCTGATTACAGGACTCAAAATCAACACCATAGCCTGTTCCTCCAAGCAAACGCCACCTACTGACAGGGACAGCATCTTGCACAGCCTTTCCACGGCACCCACTGACTCAATATACAGGGAGTGGTCCAATTTCACCCACAGGCACCACCTAACGCCTCAGAAACTAAACAAGGTGTGTGAATACCCAAACAATAACCTAAGGAAAGAAACAACAACTGATCGACATGGGAAGAAATCAGCGAAAGAACTCAGGAAATATGAAGAACCAAACGGAAAACACACCCCCAAGGAGGAGCACCAGCCCCCTAGAAACGGACACCGACCAAAATCAGGCAACCAATATGACAGAAAAGGAATTTCGTATGTGGATCATAAGAACACTCACCCAGCTGCAACAACAACTCAATAACCAACACCAAGAAAACACAAAAAACCTCCAAGAAATGGAACAAAGGTTCAACAAAGAGATTGACACAGTGAAGAAAACTTTAACCGAAGTCCTGGAGATGAAGAATCAACTCAGAGAACTACAAAATACTGTGGAAAGTCTCAAGAACAGGGTGGATCAAGCAGAAGAAAGAATCTCAGAGCTTGAAGATAACACCTTCCAATTAAATAAATCAGTCACAGAAATACAGCAGAGAAACAAGAGAAAAGATCAAAGTCTACAAGAGCTGTGGGATTATGTGAAAAAACCTAACGTGAGGGTCATAGGTTTAGCCGAAGGGGAGGAAGACAGCACTCAAGGGCTGGACAAGCTTTTTGAAGATATAATAGAGGAAAATTTCCCAGGTCTTGCTCAAAATCTCGATATACAAGTTCAAGAAGCCCAGAGGACCCCTGGGAGATTCAATGCAAACAGGAAGACGTCACGTCATGCAGTCATCAGACTGACCAAAGTATCAACTAAAGAGGCCCTTCTAAGAGCTGTAAGACAAAAGAAGCAAGTGACATACAAGGGAAAGCCAATTCGAATAACATCAGACTTCTCTAATGAGACTTTACAAGCAAGGAGAGACTGGGGCCCCATTCTCACTCTTTTGAAACAAAACAATGCCCAGCCTAGAATATTATTCCCTGCAAAACTAAGCTTCATATATGAAGGAGAAATAAAAACATTCGCAGACAAGCAAAGGCTCAGAGAATTCACCAAGACAAGACCAGCCCTACAAGAAGTACTTAAAACAGCGTTATGCACGGAACATCATAATAATAATCCACGGATATAAAAACAACCAAAACCCAAAGATATTAAAGGCCAGATATTACAATGGCTCAAGACACAAATCATAGCAACAACATCCAACCCAACAGAATGATCAGTAATCTACCTTACCTATCAGTTCTCTCAATAAATGTGAATGGCTTAAACTCTCCACTCAAGAGATATAGGCTGGCTGAATGGATAAGAAAATACAGGCCAAGTATATGCTGTCTTCAAGAAACACATTTAACCTGCAAGGATGCACATAGACTAAAAATAAAAGGGTGGAGATCAATATTCCAAGCAAACAGAAGCCAAAAGAAGGCTGGTGTGGCAGTTCTAATTTCAGACGATTTAGTTTTTAAGCCAACAAAAGTAGTAAAAGACAAAGAGGGTCATTATATAATGGTGAAGGGCACAGTCCAACAAGAAGAGATAACAATTTTAAATATATATGCACCCAACTTAGGTGCACCCAGATTCATAAAGCAAACCTTACTGGAGCTAAGCAAATGGATTAATAGCAACTCCATAATCGCCGGGGATTTCAACACCCCACTGACGGCACGAGACAGATCCTCCAAACAGAAAATTAATAAAGAAATAATGGACTTAAACAAAACTCTAGAACAATTGGGTCTGACAGACATCTACAGAACATTCTACCCAAAATCCACTGAATATACGTTCTTCTCATCAGCTCACGGGACATTCTCTAGGATTGACCATATCCTAGGACACAAAGAAAATCTCAAGAAATTTAAAAAAATAGAAATCATACCATGTACCTTCTCAGATCACAGTGGAATAAAACTAGAAATCAACCCTAACAGAAACTCACATTTCTACACAAAAACGTGGAAATTAAACAACCTCCTACTAAATGATTACTTCGTAAATGAAGAAATCAAGACGGAAATAAAAAACTTCTATGAAGAAAACGACAATGGAGAGACAAGTTATCAACTCCTCTGGGACACAGCTAAAGCAGTTCTGAGAGGAAAGTTTATCTCCATAAATGCCTATAACCAAAAGGCAAGAAGATCACAAATAGACAATCTAATGAAACGACTCAAAGAGCTGGAAAAAGAAGAACAGACCAGCCCCAAACCCAGCAGAAGAAGTGAAATCAACAAGATCAAATCAGAACTAAACGAAATTGAAAACAGGAAAGCTATTCAGGAGATTAATAAAACAAAAAGTTGGTTCTTTGAAAAAATAAACAAGATTGACACGCCGTTGGCTAAGCTAACGAAAAGCAGAAAAGAGAAATCTCTAATAAGCTCCATCAGGAATAAAAAAGGAGATATCACAACTGATCCCAAAGAGATACAAGATACAATTTATGAATACTACAAAAATCTTTATGCACACAAACTGGAAAATGTGGAGGAAATGGACAAATTTCTAGAAACACACAGCCTCCCTAGGCTCAACCAGGAAGAAATAGATTCCCTGAACAGACCAATCTCAACAGCTGAAATAGAAACAGCAATTAAAAATCTCCCTAAAAAGAAAAGTCCCGGTCCAGATGGCTTCACACCTGAATTTTACCATACTTACAAAGAAGAACTAGTACCTATCTTGCAGAAACTATTCCACAACATCGAGAAGAACGGAAACCTCCCCGACACCTTTTATGAAGCGAATATTACCCTGATACCAAAACCAGGAAAGGATGCAACAAAAAAAGAAAACTACAGACCAATATCCCTAATGAATATAGATGCAAAAATTTTCAACAAAATCTTAGCTAACCGAATACAGACACTTATCAAAAAAATAATCCACCACGACCAAGTGGGCTTCATCCCAGGGATGCAGGGATGGTTCAACATACGTAAATCTATAAATGCAATTCACCACATAAACAGAAGCAAAAACAAAGATCACATGATCCTTTCAATAGATGCAGAAAAAGCTTTTGACAAAATTCAACACCCTTTCATGATACGAACACTTAAGAAAATAGGCATAGAAGGGACATACCTAAAAATGATACAAGCCATATATGACAGACCCATAGCCAACATCATACTGAATGGGGAAAGATTGAAATCATTCCCACTTAGAACTGGAACCAGACAAGGCTGCCCACTATCTCCACTTCTGTTCAACATAGTGCTGGAAGTCTTGGCTACAGCAATCAGACAAGAAAATGGAATCAAAGGTATCCAAATAGGGGCAGAAGAGATCAAACTTTCACTGTTTGCTGATGATATGATATTGTATCTAGAAAACCCCAAGGATTCAACCAAGAAACTCCTGGAACTGATCAATGAATTTAGTAAAGTCTCAGGATACAAAATTAATACACAGAAATCAGAGGCATTCATATACGCCAACAACAATCTAATTGAGAACCAAATCAAAGACTCAATTCCCTTCACAATAGCAACAAAGAAATTAAAGTACCTAGGAATATATTTAACCAAAGAGGTAAAAGACCTCTACAGGGAGAACTATGAAACACTGAGGAAGGAAATAGCAGAGGATGTAAACAGATGGAAATCCATACCATGCTCGTGGATCGGCAGACTCAATATCATCAAAATGTCTATACTACCCAAACTGATCTACAGATTCAATGCAATACCTATTAAAATCCCATCAGCATTCTTCACAGATATAGAAAAAATAATTTTACGCTTCGTATGGAACCAAAGAAGACCCCGAATATCAAGAGCAATTCTAGGCAACAAAAACAAAATGGGAGGCATTAATATGCCAGATATCAAACTATACTACAAAGCTGTAGTAATTAAAACAATATGGTATTGGCACAAAAACAGGAATATTGACCAGTGGAACAGATGTGAGAATCCTGATATAAAACCATCCTCATATAGCCATCTCATCTTTGACAAAGCAGACAAAAACATACGCTGGGGAAAAGAATTCCTCTTCAATAAATGGTGCTGGGAAAACTGGATAGCCACCTGTAGAAGGCTAAAACAGGACCCACACCTTTCACCTCTCACAAAAACCAACTCACGCTGGACAACAGACTTAAACCTAAGGTATGAAACTATTAGAACTCTAGAGGAATAAGTTGGAAACACTCTCCTGGACATCGGCCTGGGCAAAGAGTTTATGAAGAAGTCCCCAAAGGCAATCACAGCAGCAACAAAAATAAATAAATGGGACATGATCAAACTACAAAGCTTCTGCACAGCCAAAGAAATAGTCATGAAAGTAAACAGACAGCCTACAGAATGGGAGAAAATTTTTGCATCCTATGCATCCGATAAGGGACTGATAACTAGAATATACTTAGAACTCACGAAAATTAGGAAGAAAAAATCAAATAACCCCATTAAAAAGTGGGCAAAGGACTTGAACAGAAATTTTTCTAAAGAAGACAGAAGAATGGCCAACAAACATATGAAGAAATGCTCAACATCTCTAATCATCAGGGAAATGCAAATCAAAACCACAATGAGATATCACTTAACCCCAGTGAGAATGGCCTTTATCAAAAAATCTCCAAACAATAAATGCTGGCGTGGTTGCGGAGAGAGAGGAACACTCCTACACTGCTGGTGGGACTGCAAACTAGTTCAACCTCTGTGGAAAGCAATATGGAGATACCTTAAAGCGATACAAGTGAATCTACCATTTGATCCAGCAATCCCATTGCTGGGCATCTACCCAAATGATCCAGTGACACTCTACAAAAAAGACACCTGCACTCGAATGTTTATAGCAGCACAATTCATAATTGCAAGGCTGTGGAAACAGCCCAAGTGCCCATCAATCAAAGAATGGATTAATAAAATGTGGTATATGTCCACCATGGAGTACTATTCAGCTCTAAGAAACAATGGTGATATAGCACACCTTATATTTTCCTGGTTAGAGCTGGAACCCATACTACTAAGTGAAGTATCCCAAGAATGGAAAAACAAGCACCAGATATATTCTCCAGCAAACTGGTATTAACTGAGTAGCACCTAAGTAGACACATAGGTGCTACAGTAATAGGGTATTGGGCAGGTGGGAGGGGGGAGGGGGGCGGGTATATACATACATAGTGAGTGAGATGTGCACCATCTGGGGGATGGTCATGATGGAGACTCAGACTTTTGGGGGGAGGGGGGAATGGGCATTTATTGAAACCTTAAAATCTGTACCCCCATAATATGCCAAAATAAAAAAAAAAAAAAAAAAAAAAAAATTTTTAATGGGGAAATTTCTAAGATTCTTGGCATATCAGAGGTGTTTGTAACCTAAATTCACTGTCTGTAGTCAATAGCAAGAGGAAGCCACAGCTTTTAATCTTGGAAATATACCAGGCAGCCCTGATGAGCAGCAGGGCAAGAAGCAACTCAGACAGATGTTAATGGGAGAGAGATGCACATTTGGCAATGAACCAAAGCGCAGAAAAAAATTCCTCTTACACAAGGTAACAAAAAGATAAGAGCTGCAGCTTAGAGGAGAGAGAGCATCCTCCCAGAAGGAGTGAGTCAGGTGTTTTCTGAAATGAAGCCAAAAATCATCAATAGAGTAGGATTCGGTATAAATGTCAGGTTGTTTTTATTTATTAACCACTGTTATTTATCCAAGTTAAAATTCCTGTGAAGGAGCTCCTATTTCCTTTTTGCAGCTGATCTAAGAACACATTAAAATGTGGGAAAGGGGGTGGAATGAAAGGTATTTATCCAGTCTCTCCCACAGAATCAATCCCCTGTTAAATCTGTGCCAGCAAAACCATCCAGTGAACCTGTTACTTGCTATGTTGTTTTTATTTACATTATCTCAGTAAATAATAATCATCAACATATATGGAGTAGAGAGGGGGAAAAAAAAGCAGCCACTGAGAAAGCTGACACATAAAAAAATAAAGGCAGAACACTAAGTTTCAAAAAATCTACCATCAAAACTGAAAGCTTGAATATTTTTTGAAATGTACTTTATTTTCTGTAAAAGACTACATCTTAGAATATTTTCTTAAAATTGTAGGTCTATTTAGAATAGTCCTATTAAAATTTTAGCTCTATCAATTGTGATAACTGCCCTTTCCAATTCTCTCTGACTTTTTTTTTTTTTTTTCCTGTCTCGATATTTTCTTAGTGTACTTCACATTCTGGATTCAGTCATTTGGATTCACACTCACTTTTTGTCCATGGATAGTGGTAAAGATTTCAGATATCCTAATCTCTGCACATTATGCCCCCCCATATAATAAAGGGCTTTACCCTATTATATAAATGCCTCCTTAATGTTCATAGAGGATGTTAAGAATAGCAGTGATTTCAGCAGCCCATTAGCAGGCTCTCAGAGAAAAACCTTATAAGAAACACCTGTGAATTGCTACCTACCACCAGCTGAAAAAGAAGGCTAAATTTGTTTCCATATATTTGCTAATTAATTGTCATATTGCCCTTGAATATATTTGTTTACTCCTATCATCAATATCCATTACGTTCAAGAAATCACAAAAGTTCTGTTTATTCAACTCTGGAATATGTCTCCAAGTCCAATGACTTTTCTACCCTCAAGCGTACTGTCTCTGTTGAGGCCTACGCATTCCTACCCCACATTACTCATTAGTCTGCTACCTTAACAACCAGGCTCTGGCACTGCTCTCCCCGCAAACTCTGGTTTAATACTCATCCTTCTACGTAAATTATCTAAACTTACTTTAAAATTGCTTGTAGAACCCTTTCAACGCCTCACATTCCATTGGATAAAATGTAAACTCCTTGTCTACTCCCATACCTGGCACAAGGAGGAATTCAAAGTATGTTTGAGAAATTTTTTAAAAATGATCTCAAATTTTTAAAAGATGCTCGTTTGCTGAGGAGGTTAAAAAGTATTAACGCTAGCATTGTCTTAGAAGAAAGGAGTCTTGTTTGCAGGGGGTTAACCTGTATTTGAACTAGCAGACTCACAGGTGATGGGAATAGGCAGAGTGAGCTCATTTTCATTTTGTTACTTATTTTTGAAAAAAATCAGTACAGGTCACCAAAACACAGAAGGAATTCTCTGTCTTTAAAAAGTGAAATTAGGGAGGATTTCAACTGTTGAGCTATCAAGAAGAAAATGATCACAAAGTCCAAGGGAAGTAGCAAGGGTTTTTTTATCTGCAGAATATAAATATGATAGCAGAACACTTAAACACTCACCCTAAGGCCACTTAACAAGTCAGAAGGGTGGCATCAAATTGGCCCCATTGATTAAATATATTTCTGGCATCTCTTCAAGTAAGATGTGGCTATCGGCAATGAAAAAAATCAACTCCTGTTAAATAGTCACAAGCTGATCAGTTTTTCCATGCCTAAGTGGATAAGACAGATAATATTTCCTAAGGATTATATATATATATATAAGATAGTTACTACCATCAATCACAGAAATCAGTTTAATAAAATAAGACATCTTGTTTGACATTTTAGATCCTAGGGTATTTGAACAATGGGAATGGCTTATGTAATCCTCTCTATATATGCTTTCATTAAATGGGATGATCAAAACTATAGAGATACAGACATAACATATCCCATTTTCTAGCTCTTTCCACTAGATATTTCATGAACATATGATTTACCCTTCCATTGAAATGATCTCTGTCCTGTGCAGAATTTGCAGCTCACGGAGCTTCGCCAACTGTTAGTGCTCATATACTCTGAACTAGATATGTAATTACTTGTCAAATTATAATTGAAAACACACATTAGGTGACCTGAACCAATTTTCAATAACTTGCCTTTGTGCTTGGATGGAGCTACCAGGAAAAAAATGCTCCAATATTTAGTGGTATGGATCCTTAATAAACCCTTAAGATAGATACATGTAACTGGGTCATTAAGCTAAAATTTAACCCAAGAATGGCTTTAGTTGTTCCAATTCCATGGTCAAAGCCATACAGAGACCACTGTGGATGAAAGCGTGCATTCCAAGTTACACAGGAAGCCAGACTGAAAGTGTGCTTCAGAGATTCAGTCAAGGAATCCAAAGATGCTCAAATACGATGAAATTCAAATCATGTTGACAAGCTTTTCACCTTACAAATCATAAAATTGGGGCAGAAATGTAGGCCTCTTGATAGATACTACGTTGACTTTTTAGTTTTAGCTATTGTGTAGCCCCAAAAATAAGACAGGGTCTTATATTTATTTTTCCTCAAGAAGACACCCTAGGGCTTATTTTCAGGGGAGGTGTTATTTATTTATTTTTTAAGTATGGTACAGCAATTTACATTGATTCCAATAGAATGAAGTCATCTTCTTCTGGAACATCATCTTAACTCTCCAAACCCCGAATTCCATCCTGAATGTCTTGCGCCTCTGTTTCCTTTAGAACCATTGGCCCCAATCTCTCATGTGGAGCACTAGAGCTCTCATGGGGCAGATGAGAAGGGCTGCTGGTCTTCTTTTCCGCTCCGATGACATGCATGGGTTGTAAAGATGTGTTCCGTAGCCACGCCCATCACTAGGTCTTCTTTTCGGAGTAGGGCTTCTATTGCACAAATGCTTAGAAATCCTGCTAGGGCTTATTTTATGAGTAGGTCTTATTTTTGGGGAAACATGGTATGTTTTGAATGTTTGTGTCCCTCCTAAAATTCATGCTGAAACTTAATCTTCAAAGCAATGATATTGAAAGGTGGGCCCTTTAGGAGGTGATTAGGTCATGAGGGCTATGGCCAAGGAATGGAATTGGTGATCTTATAAAGGCTGGAAGGAACTAGCTAGGCCCCTAGGCAATCTTTGTCCTTCCACCATTCTGACTTTTGATGACACAACCTTCCTGCTCTTTGGAGGATGCAGAAGGAAGACACCAGTTTGGGAGCAGAGACGAGCCCTACCAGATCGTCACTGCCAACGCCTTGATCTTGGACTTCCCAGCTCCAGAACTGTGAGAAATACATTTCTATTGTTTATAAATCAACCCAATCTAAGACATTTTGTTATAGCAGCACAAATGGACTAAGACAGGCACATAATGATGCCTCCCTTGATATTTAATTCCACAGTTTCTAGACCTTTGGGAAATAATAATTTGGAGATAGGTTATGAGCAGCTTGTTTTTTGATCCTTGAGGACATGGAGACAAATACAAACAATTGTTATCAGTTGCTTGAAGTGGTGTGGTGAGGAAGATGATGGAATGTCACCGGGTGTAGGCGAAAGAGTGCTGCTGGGGCTCGGGGGAGGCACTTGTGCCCCACCTGCCCTCCCTGTCCTAAAGCATCTGCAAAGTAGACATGTCTCCGATGATGCTCTCAGCCCCATCAGGAGGACAACTGAGGCAGAGATAGAAATCTAAGACTATCATTCTGGAGAAAGAGAGGTCCTTGCTTCACACGTTCACCCGTAGCCTTGCTTGTTCTTACAATTATAAATATATACATTAATATCCAAAAAGCACTGTGGGTGTGAGAGTTTGATTAATTCTGAGAATGTGTTTTATTGCCCTTGTATGTTGTAAGGGTCCCTGCTAGAGAGTTAGTTCCTAACTACAAAAAGACTGAGCTACTAAGTCTGCCAGCACAGAACCTACAGTTCAGCGGATGACCAGAAGATGAATTCAAATTTGTGGGTAGACATGAGTGTTATTGTTTAGGGAAGCAGCTTATCTTTTTTTATGTTTCCTGTTAAGCTTATGCATAACGTTATATCTGCCCTGAAATGGGAGTGTTAGTGGTGAGGAAAGGGAGATGACATTTTTTATCTTCTCAACTATAGTTATCCAAGGTGGGATTATTAGCCCATTTTCCTGATAAGGATTGTTTAGAGACCCTTAGTGAATAAATAGTATATACCAGTTCGAAGGCCCATAAATCTAAATTATTCCCATTAATGATAAATAACTATATTTAGGGAGAGAGGGAATGAGGCATGCCATTTTTATTAGCTAGAAAACAGTTCTTATTAGTCTAACATTTTTATTCATCCAAAATAGTTCTTTAAGGGGTACATACAAGTCCTTTACTAGTTTTTACCTAAGATTTGGAAACGTACTTATTTTTCTACCAGCAAGAGATGCCCATTCCCTAAGTACCTACGGACACAATTCCCTATCACTCTACTACGCATATTGAACATTGGGGAAATTAACATCATTTTCATTTAAAGTACGTAAGTTTGGTTAAGATAAATTTTAAAGCTAATGTCCGTGGATAGAGCCCTGGTTTCTTTTATGAAAGGGCAGGCTATCTCAAAGGCTGGCTATGATATTTTGTTGGAGAGATGCATTACGTAAACTTAATTACTGAAAACAAATTAGAAGTCATATTAAGCCTAGCTTCAGGAGTCGACAAAGCAAATTTAAGAGAAGTAGTCAAGACTTTATAAATGTCCTCTTTCACTGGAAAAAGCCACTGGGGGAAATTCATTGCACCGCACAGCTGTGGTGTCTTCCGTTTTGTCTGCAGCAGCAGCAGGAGGAAATAGCGCTGTTACCATAAGGAGCAGCCTAAATCTCTCTTATGCCAGAAGTTACAAGCTAAGATCCCGGGGGCATGAGTTATTACTAATAAGCCAAAAGAAATTTGGATGAATTTAATGTAACTACACATAAAAGAAAAGCAAGGTTAGAATAAGAAAATAGGAAGATTTGTTTTAAAAATATTACTAAGATGCATTATGTCTTGATTTTGTTCCAATCATGTGGGCTATATAAAATGTATGTTTTGCTCATTAAAATTAGAGGTCAAAAAAAAAAAAAAACGAGCAGTGGAAAAGTATTTTACATTCTCCTTATATCAGCTACAGACAATACTGAGCCGTCAAGATAACTGGATCATTAGATCACATACAAACATGAACGTACACTTTGAGAGAGGGATTATGATAGTGTATGAAGCATTAACATTCCAGCTGATCTATGGATAGATGGAACTCAGGCAGTAGCCATAATATTGGCTCAGCATTTAGGCAATCTCAAATGCCAAGTAGAAAAATTTAGAATTAACTCTATAGAAGGAGGTCCAGGAAATCAGGATGTAGCCTCTTCAAAAACATAACTAGAATCAGCATCAAAAGAAGAACTCAATTACCCCCACCACAAAAAAAAACCCACATAAATGAGAATTTGAATCAAGTATAAAAAAAAAGTAGAAAGTAGAAAAAAGAAAAAAGTAGCAACCGTTGTGTATGTTTAGCATTCATGGGCAGAGAAGGAAACGAAAAGTCATTGAGGATGTATCTATTGTCCCTCTTGGCATCAGAAATGACAATTTTAATTTATTTTCTGTTTGTAAATCCCAGTTGTTGAGTATCCACTTGAAACTATTTTAGAATGCAAGTTCCTCTCCTAACTAAAGCAACACACAAACACATATACACACATATATTTGGATCATACTTATATGCTTTAAGAAAGCAAAAATTATCAGTTAATAAACTATAAATTGTTTAAAATTTTTTAGTGAAACATAGAAATGTTAGTCTTTAAATTAGATTATTTAATCCATACTGAGTCTTTTGTTACTAAGCACCTGGTATGAAAAATAGGTGCAGAACCTAAGAATCAGCTCACTGAAAAATAAAAATCGATTTTGCCACGTTGTAATTATTGTAATCTCTGAGACATAATTTTTTAATCACTGGATCTCCAAAATCTATAGGCAATTTTGTCACAAATCTATATTGACATTGAATAACATAATATACAAAAAGAAAGACTATGATGCCTAGATAGGACCCTCTTCTCTATTTAGTCCAAAATTTTTTTTCACTCAAAGAAGAGTTCAGAGTCCATCCTGAATTTCCATAATAGAAGCACAGAATTCAAGCTTTTAAAATTATACCTCTAAAAACAACAATTTCATTTGGTTAGTTTTTGTATCATTATTATGTCTATTTTCATTGGATTTAAATTAGTAAAGATAATTCTACTCCTCCTGGATTTCTCTGCCTCTAACACTCTTTAAGCATAAGTATTAGTAATAATTTATATATATGTATATACAGTATCTATATTTTTATATATATTGCTTTTTTAGTAACTTTACAAGGCACTTTTTCTGATATCTCATATAAAATCCAATAACATTTTTCATTAATTCTCTTCTTTTGCATTACTCACAGATTCCTCATTTTCCCTAAATATTCCAAGTCTTTATCTGTCAATGATATCCTATTCTAAATCTCTTGTTCTGAACATTAGCCTTTATTCTATATCAGCATTTTCCAATAGAACTTTCTATAATGAAATTATTAATTTTTTCCACAGCAGTAGGATTTATATGTATTCTGTGCCTAGCTTTTTATACTTAACAACATGTCCTGAAACTCAATCAATATAAGTTGAGGGATCTATTTAATCCACCTCATGCTTCAAGGAGCTCAAATGTATGCATTTACCTTGGTATTCCAACTATCCTTTTATTGAGAGAGAAAAAGAGAGGAAGGGAGGAAGGGAGGAAAGGGAAGAAGGGAGGGAAGGAGGGAGGGAGGGAGGGAGGAAGGAAGGAAGGAAGGAAGGAAGGAAGGAAGGAAGGAAGGAGGGAGGGAGGGAGGGAGGGAGGGAGGGAGGGAGGGAGGGAGGGAAGGAAGGAAGGAAGGAAGGAAGGAAGGAAGGAAGGAAGGAAGGAAGGAAGGAAGGAAGGAAGGAAGGAAGGAAGGAAGGAAGGAAGGAAGGAAGGGAGGGTAATAAATATTTTTCCTAGCCTGTCGCTTAAATTTGATTTTCACATTTGAAATATCTGCTTGATATTTTCATTTGTATGAAATGAAAATACCTTATATATAAAATACCTCATAAATGACATCATATATAATTTTAACACTTAATAAAAGTAACTTTTTAATCTCTCCCTACACATAAAAACACACACACGCATACCTTTCCCACTCCAACCTCCAAACCCAATCTTCAATTTTCCTTTTCCTATGGATTCTAACTCTCCAGTCAATCAACCTCTAATTTTCCCAGAGTTTTCAACGTCAGTCACTTTAGATTCCTTTCTCTTTTTAAAATCTCTTATATCAATTTATTTAAATTCTGGTATTTCATTGCTTTGAATTATTCTCTTGCATCTACATTAGATTCCTTGTCACTCCTAATTATTGCACATGGAGGCAATGATTTCTGTGCTTCTAGTCATAACCTTTCAATCTGCTTTGCTCCGGGTTCTGTCTGCCTTCTTCCTCTCAGTCTCCCATTTGAGAACTTGCACAATCTGCTCATTTTCATTAGCTTACTTAGCTGGATATCCAAGTCCTCCACAATTTACCTTAATTTATTTTTCCCAAACTGCCTCCCAGTCCTTATAATCATAATCCTTTTATTTCAGCCAGCCTGCTTTTCTCATTATTCAGTAGGCTTTCTCAAATCCTACCTCTAAGCCTAGGCTCACACCTTTTCCCCTGGTTTATTCTTCTTCAGTCATGCAATTTCATTCACTTCTCGGTTTCAATCACAGCAGCATAAACAATTTAAGAAGTGGCATTAAAATGAAATTCAGGTCTCTGGCCATTTTCAAATCATGATCAAATAGTCCTTCCTAGGTGATGATTTAAAATGAAAAATATTCTATTAGTTTAGGATTTTTTTCTCTTAGTCCCTAAAGGAAGATTTTTATTAAAGCCAAAGATGGTTTATACTTTCTAATAGTAATAAAATCTACATAGATGATACCTGGTTAACAGTTTCGCAGATAATATAATTTTGCAGAAGAGATTCAGAATTCAAATGATATTAAATTAAAGCACATATAGTTACATCCTACTTAATTGAGGAAGATATCAAATACTATGAGAATAACAAAAGAAGGACTAAAGGGAATTAAATATTAGGGCTTATAATTTTAATTAAAGCGTTGTTTTATGGATAATATTGAAACTTCTATCTCAGGGTGAGAAAAAGGTTTCATATTTGGGAATGAACATCAACATGCAAGTTTCTTCTGTTTCTTCAGTTGATTAAAATGCTTTATTTGCTGCTACTCCATCAGGCATGAAATCCAAGGAACAACGAAAATGACATGGAGAGGCAGAGAGCCATTTGAGGCCATCAGGGTGACATTCTTCTTAATCACTTGGGATCTTTTCCTGAGAAGTCATGATATCACACCCACTAAATCTCAGAACAGTCCACAGTGACGGAGGGTGTGGAGAAGCAGAGTGGTGAATATACCGCGTTTCCCCGAAAATAAGACCTACGCATGAAATAAGCCCTAACAGGATTTCTAAGCATGTGCGCAATAGAAGCCCTACCCCGAAAATCAGCCCTAGTGATGGGCGTGGCTATGAAAATCAGCCCTAGTGGTGGGCGTGGCTATGAAAATAAGCCCTAGTGGTGGGCGTGGCTATGAAAATAAGCCCTAGTGATGGGCGTGGCTGCACAGCGCATCTGCACAACCCATGCGTGTAGTTGCGGAGCGGGAAAGAACACGAGCAGCCCTTCTCATCCGCCCCGTGAGAGCTCTAGTGCTCCACAGGAGAGATCAGGGCCAGTGGTTCTAAAGGAAATAGAGTCGCAAGACATTCAGGATGGGATTCGTGGTTTGGAGAGTGATGATGATGTTCCAGAAGAAGATGACTTCACTCTATTTGAATCAGTGTAGATTGTTGTACTGTCCTTAAAAAACAAAACAAAACAAAACACACACACACACACACATCCCCTGAAAATAAGCCCTGGGGTGTCTTCTTGAGGAAAAATAAGTATAAGACCTTGTCTTATTTTCAGGAAAACATGGTACCCTATCAGTTCCTATTTTTCATTGGTTAAATATCAAGACCACGGATAATTATTCTGCCCAGATTTCTGGGTTGAAAATCATAGCCTTTGGTTAGGTTCCCAAGGCATCTTGAACATTTATTAATACATTATTAACACTGTCTCCAAACTTTAGACAGGTTCCTCCAAGCCCTTCTCATCTGGTTCTCGTCCTTGGACAAGAATCTGCTAAGCCAGTTGAGTGAGAGTCCCAGCCATCCATACCTGATCACCTTTGATATCTCATTGGGTTCCTCATATTCCACCATTTCCCAGGTGCCATCTGACCACCCTGGCTTCCCTTCCTCAATAATCGTTGTTAGGTCAGTTTAGCCGGAAATCCTCCCCATGTTTCCATTTAGCAACTTTTTCTACCCACCGACCCCTCCCTGCTCCTCTGTTATAAATCCCGCTGGCCCAGGCTGCTTTCAGAGTTGAGTCAAGTTCTACAGGGAGGTTCCTTTCTTTTGCTGCAATGGAAACGTAAGCTTTCTCGCCACTGGAGCTACTGTCAGGCTCTGGCTTCGTTGAACAACATCCACAGAAAGTATGGAGTGGAAATGTTTTGGTGAGGTGTTGCCATGTGTGCCTGGTTATATAGTGGTGTCTGGAACAAGACACAGAAGGCTCCAGGAGGATCCGAAATGTTTCACAACAAGGTGCCTGACACACCTTAGGGGTTTAGTTCTCACCGTGTTATCACATGACACTTGTATGTAGCGTGTAATATAGTTTCCACTTTCATTATTTCCTTTTATGCTTATTTATACATCCAGGAATTTAATCACTCTACAATGTTACTGAAGCATTGTCATTCATTGAATTAGAGCTTGGATGGAATAGAGAACTTCTGTTATTTTTTAGGACACAGTGATGCCCCCTGATTTGCTTAGACTTTATTGTTTTCTTTAATGAAAACAAATTACTTTCAAATCATTTCGGAGGATACTCTTGACATTTTCTCTATAGCTACTAATATAAGCTGCTGCTGGGTTGCTTTAGACTGTTTCTTGGTTTAGAGTAACCACAAAGAACACATTTACAGACGTGTAATGTGTTTGACATAGTGCCTGACACACTGTAGGAATCAATATGTGAGCGTGATTAAGAAGCCACAATTAATAATAAGGCAAATTAGTTTTTAATTTCAATGGAAAGATTTAATTATTTTTAGATAAGTCTTATTTTATGTACATCAAATCGATTAATTGAGGGGAAAAATAAAGGGTAAAGTTAACTTTCCAGGAAAAAGATTTCAAACGTTCATTCTGTTCAAGTTCATATAATGAGAAGACAAATCAATCGAGGTGATTTTTTTTTAACAAACCAGAGTAAGTTTTAACTTGTTCCAATGAGAAGAGAATTTACTAAGAAACACAGTTAGAACACAACAAGGTGCTGATCTAGTGTCGATTCAGTGAGAAGTCTACAGATAGAGAAACTCAAGGAATGAAGTAAATGTATTAAAATTGAACAAACTGAAAAAAAAATAGTAGTTTTTTAACCTACAGGTCAAAGCAGCCAAACTGAGGACGGTTTATACATTTTAATAGAATGGGTTTGCCAGTCTCTCATGTATTTTTCCGTTTTATTCTGTTTTGTTTAGACAAACATTCCTCATGTACATAACAATGTTATCGCATTAGCTCTATTATCCTTCAGAATTAAAATTAAAGTTATTTTGCCATCATATTTAAAATATCATATTTTGATAACTTAATTGGCTTAGAAACAAAATGTGGTAAGATTACAGTTGAAAATAACTATTCATCATAATGTGTTGTAATTGGTATATTTTGATAGAATGAACTCAAAATTTGGGTAGCTTACACAGGGCTTTAAAAGCCTCTTGTCTTCTTAAAGCTTTTGTTTTCAAAGGCAATATATTTAAAAGATCAATAGGAGTGCTCAATAATCTAGGGTTTTGTGTGAGGTTGCACAAATGATAACAATAAGTTGTTTGGGGTTTTTAAAAAATCTATAAGGCATCTATTTTGAGGAAAACAATTTTGAATTTATATTGATTTAGGTTCACTATGACACACATCCATATAAATAAATTCATGCTCAGAATCATGACAGGCACTGCAACATCCCATCCTCAACTATTAAAAATATATTTTAATGCTTCATGTTCTCTACTAAGACGAAGTATATCTATATATTTTTAAGAGCTTTGTAGGGCAAGTGGAATCAGAGTAATGCCTGCGTAATAATTAGGTGACAAGAAAACATCAACACAGTAGCATCTGAATTCTGAGCAATCCCAATACTTAACTTACATTTAGATTAAAAAGAAAAGAGATCCAATGACACTCTACAAAAAAGACACCTGCACTCGAATGTTTGTAGCAGCACAACTCATAATTGCAAAGCTGTGGAAACAACCCAAGTGCCCATCAATTCGTGAGTGGATTAATAAAATGTGGTCTATGTATACCATGGAGTACTACTCAGCTTTAAGAAACAATGGTGATATAGCACATATTGCATTTTCCTGGATAGAGCTGGAGCCCATTCTACTAAGCGAGGTATCCCAAGAATGGAAAAACAAGCACCACATGTACTCACCAGCAAACTGGTATTAACTGAGCAGCACCTAAGTGGACACATAGGAATAACATTAATTGGGTATTGGGTGAGTGGGAGGGGGGAGGGGATGGGAATATACATATACAATGAGTGAGATGTGCACTGTCTGGGGGATGGGCACGCTTGAAGCTCAGACTTGTGGGGCGTGGGCAGGGGTCTTATTTGAAACCTTAAAATTTGTACCCCCATAATATGCTGAAATAAAAAAAAGAAAAAAAAGGAAAGGAAAGGAAAGGAAAGGAAAGGAAAGGAAAGGAAAGGAAGAGAAGAGAAGAGAAGAGAAGAGAAGAGAAGAGAAGAGAAGAGAAGAGAAGAGAAGAGAAGAGAAGAGAAGAGAAGAGAAGATTTAACTGCTTACTTCCATTAATCTTCGGTAAAGTATGTTACCAGATTGTAAACAGTAACAGACATGGGTGTCAGCGTTCATCTCTTTCTGAAAATTGGAGACTCGGCTTTTTCAGAGTAAGGAAGAAATTCAGCAAAGGCCTTCCCGAGCCCCAACCTATGAACAAGCCTCTTTTTGACTGCTGGCAGATCCTGACTGACTCCCCAGTCCCCCCCCATCCTTTCTAATGACCCCCACCCACATCTGGATCACTGACCCCCAACTCCGTTACTGCTGAGATGGACACCTGTGGTGATTTGAACGCTGAGGTCCATCAATGATCCATTCAGCCTAACTCAGTTTCTGGATCTCCTCGATGAACCACCGAAATGCCCCCAATGTTATCCCCTATGAATGTACCCAGTCTCAGTTTGGAACATGACGTAGATTGGGTGCCTGTTTCTCAAGTTCTTTCCCCAAAGATTGCCTCTATTTCCTATTCCACGTGTCAATTCAAACGGTGTCTCCTCGTTACATAGACCTTTTCCCTCTTTTCCCTGGCCATCAACTCTGAGAATGTGAACAATATCTCATGTCGTCTCCTTGGTAGTGCTCTTCAATAATTGTCATTTTTCTCATACATGTGTGTTTGTGTGTCCATTAGAAATGTCTCACGCTATACTGTAAACCCTGAAGTAAAATTCTTACATCTTTTATGGTGTCTCAGCAACTAGAACCAATTAGAAAAGCGTCTAACGTATAAAAAGGCACTCTAGATTAGATCTGATGAATTTCTTTCCTTTTTTTTTTTTTTTTTTTGAGACAGAGTCTCACTCTGTTGCCCAGGCTAGAGTGAGTGCCGTGGCTTCAGCCTAGCTCACAGCAACCTCAAACCCCTGGGCTCAAGCGATCCTCCTGCCTCAGCCTCCCAAGCAGCTGGGACTACAGGCATGCGCCACCATGCCCAGCTAATTTTTTCTATATATATTAGTTGGCCAATTAATTTCTTTCTATTTATAGTAGAGGTAGGGTCTCCCTCTTGCTCAGGCTGGTTTCGAACTCCTGACCTCGAGCAATCCACCTGCCTCGACCTCCCAGAGTGCTAGGATGACAGGTGTTGAGCCACTGCGCCCGGCCTAGATCTGATAAATTTCTGATTAAGGAAGAAAGAGATCGTTATCAGTTTGCTTGCTAAAAGAAGGAAGGAGAGGAGTAGAGTATATTGATATTAAAGATCAGATCATATGTTTTGCTGCTAACCCTTTCGTCTCCCAAAGGAAGAAGAGATATTGAATAGATAGGATCTATGCCTCATTTCTGATAATTTTGTCATGATCGATATAATGCCCAGCCCACTGTTAAGTGTTTATTTGGAAGCCCCCTTAAGAATTTCTAGAAATAAGTGTCTGTACAAAGGGATACAACTTTAGGGTTCAACAGATATTTCTAGAGGTCTTGCTATCCACTAAGCACTGTGTCAAATGTAAAGAATATCATGAAAGTCAAGAAATACCAATTTTCTCTCTTCACCGAACTTTATGGTATTAAGGTCAGTGTAGTTTTACAACTCTGGAATCATGGAATCCAATGTCATAAAGGATTTGAAGAATGAAAAAATGGGAAACTATGTATTCAGTACAGGTTAAGTAAGGTAAGGACTGAGAAGTGCCTATTGAATTCAATGACCAGGGAATGATTAGC
The DNA here is from genome assembly GCF_040939455.1 of Microcebus murinus. Lineage (NCBI taxonomy): Eukaryota > Metazoa > Chordata > Mammalia > Primates > Cheirogaleidae > Microcebus > Microcebus murinus. The sequence continues at coordinate 20,154,370 of NC_134129.1, read as the reverse complement.
TGCCCTAATAGGATCGGATTGGCACAGGTGTACCGTGTTTCCCTGAAAATAAGACCTACCTGTGAAATAAGTCCTAGCAGGATTTCTAAGCATTTGTGCAATAGAAGCCCTACCCTGAAAATCAGCCCTAGTGATGGGCGTGGCTATGAAAATCAGCCCTAGTGATGGGCGTGGCTATGAAAATCAGCCCTGGTGATGGGCGTGGCTATGAAAATCCGCACAACCCATGCGTGTCGTCGCGGAGCGGGAAAGAACACGAGCAGCCCTTCTCATCCGCCCCGTGAGAGCTCTAGTGCTCCACAGGAGAGATCGGGGCCAGTGGTTCTAAAGGAAACAGAGTCGCAAGAAATTCAGGATGGGATTCGGGGTTTGGAGAGTGATGATGATGTTCCAGAAGAAGACAACTTAACTATAGCTGAATAAATGGAGATTATTATACCATATTAAAAAAAATATAACACATCCCCTGAAAATAAGCCCTAGGGTGTCTTCTTGAGGAAAAATAAATATAAAACCCTGTCTTATTTTGGGGGAAACACGGTAGGGAGGAGTGTGCAGTCCTTGTTACAGTAGGGGGTAATGACTTAAGAAAAGGGGAGAATGTGGGAGCAGATGTGAGATCAAAAACAGTTTTGTTTTATTTCCATAAAAGGGAGAAAATTAAAAGAATGTAATTACTGTTGAAATGAGCGAATGAAGAGTGTTAAAGATAAAGTAAATTCATGAGATATGTTTAAAGTTATCAGCTCCCTGATAAGACAGGAAAATATGGAAATGAAAGCCAAGAACAGCATTGAAAGAAGCTTGAGATGACAGGAGATGCCAGATCTTGATGCACCTTACATTTGTAGGTTTGGGACAGAAAGAAAAGGAAGTTTATCTATGTTGGTTTTCTCTTTTTTTCCTAGGAAGTATTAAAAAAATGACCATCTTCTCAGAGTGGTGGGAATAGGGATGGAATGGGATGTTTGGAAATAGTGGAGAAAATTTAAAATAAATACTGGAGGCAGAAGAAGAAGAAAAAAAAAATCCCTGAAGCATAGGAAAAAAAAATCTCAGAATAGGTCACATGGGGCAGTTGTCAGATAGAACTTTGTGCAGTGATGGAAAAGTCCTTTATCTGCGCCGTCCAAATTATAGCGCTAAAACAGGAGGCCACTGGACAGTTGAAATGTGGCCAGCACGACTAAAACAACTTTTTAAATTGCATTCCAATTTAATTAATGTACACTAAACAGCCTCACGTGGCTAGTGGCTGTCATATTGGACAGGTAGATAGGCAAGGTCTAGTTGGAGGCCATGGTCATGCATCTAGAGAGATGAAGGAGTTCTCTCTGACAGCTTTACCCTGTGGCAAAGCAGGAAAGGCTATCTGGATTTGACTCCTTGTCTGCTCGGATCGAGGACGGGGGCTTGGATCAAGGGCAACAAAGACAGTGACAGAATTTAAGATATTCATAAGATATCCTAAATCAATGTAATCATTACATTAATAATGTAAAATGTAATTTTGTAATGTGATAATTGCAAAATTATGTAATAATGGAAAGGTCATAACATCTATTATAAGGAAGGAAGGAGATGAGTATATATATATATATATATATATATATATATATATATAAAGGAGAAGAGGGAAAGGATTGTAGTTACGGTGGTAGAACAGTGAGGAATCTGTAAGATAAAACAGTTGGTGGATAAAAGAGGAATGATGGATTTCTTTCACATTAGAGACGCCTCAGCTCTGACATTGAATAACTGCTTTCAGTTGCTTTTCATTCACCCCTAGGTCTATTCGTCAATCAAACATTTATTGAGCATAATCAGTGCATCCATTGTTGCCGACACAAAGATGGATGGACTTGCATTGCCTCTGCCTTCCGGAAGCTTCCATTCTAGTGTGAGATACAGCAGGACAGTGTTCGTTGCTTTCACCCTTCCTGTAAAAATACATGCGAGTCTTGAGAATACTATCTGTGTGACCATCACACCAACCTAAGTCAGTATTATGGAACTACAATGACCCTTATTTAGCCTTTCATGGATCACAGACCCCTTAATCAAGAGCCACACTAAAATTAATTTTATGTTAGCAATGAAACTTTTCGAGTCTATAAAGCACTTCTAGCTACCCAAACCCACAAAATTATCCTTTTTTTTTTTAAAAACTGTTTTTCACTCCCAACTGCTTTATTTATACTCCTACACAAGGGTGGTTCCTCAGGCCCTAAAGAAATCTGATGTATATACATTAATTTCTTATCACACACACATACACATGCGTACACACACACACACACACAAACCAAAAATTCCCAGCATTTGATGCTATTAAGGCTTTTACTGAATTCTGTAGGATTTTACTGCATTTCCCTGCATGCTTGGTACTGTAGGCAGGTAGATCCACCTTTTTTATTTTATTTTTTTGTGGGAATTGTAAAACTTTGAAGACTAAGAGCAGAGCCTACATACTCCAAACCCCTGGACAGATAGATAGTGGCAATATTTCCTGGTTAGTTCAGATAGGCAGGTACCAAATGAGAAAATGTGTTTAAGCTTGTTTGTCACACCTGTCTCCCAGTGACGCTTATTAGTTAACGAAAAGTCTTCCTGGACTCAAAAAGAATTTAGCTGAACAAACATTTTATAATTGTTGGTGCTGTCATGAGTTTCTGTCTTTTTAATGTTTTCCCTTTTCTTTCCTTGTTTTGCCAGAACTTCAGAAACTGATAGACAGATGCTATGTTATTCTGGAAGATATAAATGTTTTCCTTAGCGGTTGTATGACTACTGTCAGGTGCCATCTTGTCGTGTTAAAGCTGGTCTATTAATATGCTGTTGTATTCTTTCTTTCTTTCTTTCTTTCTTTCTTTCTTTCTTTCTTTCTTTCTTTTCCTCCCTTCCTTCCTTCCTTCCTTCCTTCCTTCCTTCCTTCCTTCCTTCCTTCCTTCCTTCCTTCCTTCCTTCCTTCCTTTTCCTTTTCTTTCTTTCTTCTTTCTTTCTTCTTTCTTTCTTTCTTCCTTTCTTTCTTTCTTTCTTTCTTTCTTTCTTTCTTTCTTTCTTTCTTTCTTTCTTTCTTTCTCTCTCTCTCTCTCTCTCTCTCTCTCTTCTCTCTTTCTCTCTTTCTCTCTTTCTCTCTTTCTCTCTTTCTCTCTTTCTCTCTTTCTCTCTTTCTCTCTTTCTCTCTTTCTCTCTTTCTCTCTTTCTTTCTTTCTTTCTTTCAGATAGAGTCTCACTCTGTTGCCCAGGCTAGAGTTCCGTGGCATCAGCCTAGCTCACAGCAACCTCAAACTCCTGGGCTCAAGCAATCCTCCTGCCTCAGCCTCCCGAGTAGCTGGGACTACAGGCATGCGCCACCATGCCCGGCTAATTTTTTCTATGTATTTTTAGTTGGCCACTTAATTTCTTTCTATTTATAGTAGAGACTGGGTCTCGCTCTTGCTCAGGCTGGTCTCCAACTCCTGACCTTGAGCGATCCTCCCAGAGTGCTAGGATTACAGGCGAGAGCCACTGCACCCGGCTGTTGTATATTTTCTTAAGGACTAGGTAAATATACGGGAAGAAATTGCTGCTTTCCTCTCAATATCCCTTTTGCTGCTTCTGTTTGGCCATATCAATGTTGGTCTTGGCAACTGGTTGCCCAGCAACAAACCTACATTTCCCCGCCCCCCTTTAGTGTGGCCAGATGATTGGTCAGTGAGAGATGGGTGGAAACTAAGGTGGGGCAGATTCAGGAACCTTTCTTAAGAGATAACTGGCATTAAGTTTAGCTCTTCTATCCTTCAACCCTTGCTCCATCCTGCTGCCTGGAACATGGATAACTGGATGGAAGTGTCCTGAACTCAGCCAATACAGCATCATGGAGCACTGAGACAGAAAAAGTCTATTTGCTTGAGGCCTTTGGAGTATGAAGAGCACTAATACTTATTTTCTGGACTTCTATAATTCTAGGATTATAATGTAATATTTTGTAAATTACTGTCGGGTTCACTTAGAAATAGATCAATGGTAACTGCTTGCATTCTCTTAATATTATTTATTGCTTTTGGAAGATGGTGGGGATAATGGCCACGTATCATTAGGTGCAAAAAAACATCACAATTACAAGCAAAAAAAAAAAAAGCTCTTTAAGCTCTTTTTGCATCTTAGACAATGGAACCTACAAGTGGAGGATGTCCTTCCGAAGTCCATTTGGAAATAGTGTGAGTGGCATCTCATTCAACTGCCCCTTGAATAGAAGTTATCCGTTCGAGCCCCATTTAGTTAGAATTTGTGGTAGTTTGAAAGGAAGTCAGCATTACCTAGGGGGAAAAGGCTTTGCCTTAAACTGAAAAATATAAACATCACTAACAGATTTTGATGCATCATTTATATGTAAACAAAGATGTTCTAATTTCTAATTTTCCTCGTCTGCTAAAAGCAAGTCCCCAAACACCTCATTTAGACAGTGTTTGTTTATGGTTCGGTTCCTGTGTGTCCTGAGTAGGAAGAATATTTTGTTTCTTACGGAATATTCCCGGAGGAAGATACTTTAGTGGCTTAGAAAAGTTTCATTTTTAAACCAAATACATGAACAGAAAAAAAAAAAAGTTGTCAGAAGTTTTAGCTATGTCTCAAGAAAAAGCACTTATTCTAGGTCAAGTGAAGCACAAACTGTGAGATTTCCAGGTCTGTTGTCCAGAAGGTACCAGAACAACAGAGATGAATCTACAGACCAGAGGGATACCCCAAGATCGTGTGGGAGCTTCAGTTTTTAACCCTCTTGTTAGCAGCCAATAGAGAAACTTAGAGCAATCTTATCCATTTCTGTCAAAGTTACAAATCCATTTACCTATGGACCCAACAACTCCACCATTAAGAATGTATCCTGTAGATATTATTGCTTATGATTAAATGCATTGGGGAGTCTACTAATGGATCCTTTTTATAATTCCAAAGGATTGGTAATAACCAAATGTTTCTTAATATGGGACCGCTTGACTCAACTCTAAAATATCAGCATCACAAAATGCTCTGCAACTGTCGAAAACCCAAAGGCAAGAAAACTAAGAAAATTCTCCATGTGCTAATAATAAGAAAGGATCGCCAAGATATCATGTAGGGCTGTAGGAAGCTGGTTAGGCAAATATGATTATACTGAAGCACTTTATGTGGCTCGTGTTGTTAAATCTAAAACAAGCAAACAGAAAAAAGAAGATTCAGACACTGCATATGTTATGCTAACTTTTTTTAATAAAAGATTTTAAAAAATTATAATTATAGATGATCATATTTCCTTGGAAACAGAAGAAGTTAATAAAATTGGTTAAGTTATAGTTGGGCCAGTGGGAGAGAACAGAGGTGAGGATTTTCACTGTAAACCTTTGTATATTGTTTTATGTTTTTAACCAAGCGAATGCATTCTTTATTCTAAAAACAGCTTCATTTTTGCCCACACTGTTTTTGACGAATTTTAAGGGAGCTTCCTTCTTTTTTGAAAGAACTTGTGAATCATAAACAAATGAGATAAAATCACTGAGATATTACCTTCTTCTACGCTATCCCTTGTTTAATCAAATATGTATTAGCATAGTTTTAAAAATTATACAACGCCAGACCTTTTAAATACCTTACTTAAAAATAGCGTTCTCTTAAAATCATTTTGTGACTCAAAACTATGCATATGCAAGACTTTAACTTTCAGTATTCATGCCTGAGAAATGAAAATATTTTGCTACGGCGTTCACAATATTTTCCACAGCCTCATGAATCTAAGCAGCAAAACGCTTAACGTTATCTTTCTATTAACTGCTGTTCCCGTAAGAAGAAGGACATTTTCTTAACCCACTTTGCAAGTATTTATAATGCCTGCTGATTCTTAGCTGTGAAGGCTTCATTTGTTATATTTGTAGGTTTTTATGGAGAAAGAGGCTGGATGAGTTTTTCTACTAACATTCCTTCCCATTTGATTATAACATTCCACACCTAGCACGTACGGAAAATGTGAATTCGTTCAGTTGCAAACGTCTTCCTGTGGGCCCTAAACAGGTGTTTCGTGAGCCGTCTAGGGTGCCTCCATTTTTATATCCAGACCGAAAATAAATGCAAGCACGCCTGTAGTCCTAGCACTCTGGGAGGCCGAGGTGGGTGGATCACTGGAGGTCGGGAGTTCAAAACCAGCCTGAGCAAGAGCGAGATCCCGTCTCTGCTAAAAATAGAAAGAAATTAATCGACCAACTAAAAATATACAGACAAAATTATCCGGGCATGGTGGCGCATGCCTGTAGTCCCAGCTACTCGGGAGGAGGCTGAGACAGGAGGATGGCTTAAGCCCAGGAGTTGGAGGTTGCTGTGAGCTAGGCTGACATCACGGCACTCTAGCCTGGGCAACACAGTGAGACACTGTCTCAAAAAAGAAAAAAAAAAAAAAAAGGAAGGGATGAAAGAGGGTGTAGAAACTGTGAAAGGCACTGGCTGCTCCTAAGCGTTAGAAAATAGGCAGCAGTATTTTATGCTTATGCAGTACTTGGCTTTCCAGATGTTTAACTTATACTAAATCCATTTAATGCCCTGAGGCATTTACTACTGCTAGTAGTACTATCCGCCTCATTATAAATTTTAGAAACCTGGGAGGTCAACAATGTGTTCAAAATCACACAGTCTTTTGGTAGGACCGGAAGCAACCCCAGGCAGTTTGGGTCCAGAATCTACGCTCTTAATCATTATAATAAAGAAGTGTCAGAAACAATGGTGATATAGCACATCTTATATTTTCCTGGTTAGAGCTGGAACCCATTCTACTAAGTGAAGTATCCCAAGAATGGAAAAACAAGCACCACATGTACTCACCAGCAAACTGGTATTAACTGAGCAGCACCTAAGTGGACACATAGGTGCTACAGTAATAGGGTGTTGGGCAGGTGGGAGGGGGGAGGGGGGCGGGTATATACATACATAATGAGTGAGATGTGCACCATCTGGGGGATGGTCTTGCTGGAGACTCAGACTTGTGGAGGGAGGGGGGAAAGGGCATTTACTGAAACCTTAAAATCTGTACCCCCATCATATGCCGCAATAAAAAATATATATGTATATATATAAAAAGAAGTATCAGATATCTGATGGAATTAGTGAATACTGAATACTACTGTGTTTCCCCGAAAATAAGACAGGGTCTTATATTTATTTTTCCTCAAGAAGACACCCTAGGGCTTATTTTCAGGGGATGTGTTATTTTCCCCTCAAAGCCTCAGCTTGCAGCACACACAGGGTGGCCGGGACCTGACAGGGGGAGCCGACCTTGTTGGTGGGGCTGTCCGCACCTTTTCGGTCACCTCTGGGGTAGTAGCTGTCACGACGGGGCAGATGAGAAGGGCTGCTCGTGTTCTTTCCCGCTCCGCGACGACTCACATGGGTTGTGCAGATGCGCTGCCCAGCCACGCCCCTCACTAGAGCTGATTTTCATAGCCACGCCCACCACTAGGGCTGATTTTCATAGCCACGCCCGTCACTAGGCTGATTTTCATAGCCACGCCCATCACTAGGGCTGATTTTCGGGGTGGGGCTTCTATGGTGCACATGCTTAGACATCCTGCTAGGGCTTATTTTATGGGTAGGTCATATTTTTGGGGAAACACAGTATGCTGATTGGATATGGGAATAATTAATAAATGAATGAAAGAATAAATCAATAGCAGTTTAATCCAGTGGAATGAACAATGCTACAAAATAGAGTCTATTGCAAGTGTAGTTCCATTTATTTTTTGAGCCTAAACGTCCTTCTCTTTGCAATCAGACCACTGGAATATTAGATGGTCTGTTTCGTGTATTACCACAAGGATTCTGCTATTCCATAACTGAGAATAAAATCCAATTTTTTTTTTCTCAAACTCAAACTTGTTCCCAATCTTACTTGAGAGGTAATAAAATGAATAAGGAGAATCTATTTCTTCCTTTAAATAAATTTTAATAGAATGCCCGCTATAATTCAGAGATATACGGCTGCAGAAAGAAAAATGAAGAAGTCCTTTGCCATCTTGGGTAGCCAGGATGCTATCTGCTAATAGAGAAAGTATGAAAACGTAGACTCCATGCAATGGAGAGACGATATCCAAATAGATTCACACTTTAAAAATATCCACAAACTTTAAGTGTTTGTTTTTCCTGTTTGCTTATTTCCAACCCCCCCCCCCCATACTTGCACAAAGCAGATAAATGAACAAGCTGTGAAATGCAAATCAGTTTAGGAGGGCTGCTTGTTAACAACTCCAGGAAGATTTTGATATGGAAAGAAGGTACGAATTTAATTGTTCAAATGAGATTTGGGGATTTGCTGTAGATTTCATTAATGTGCTAGCTCTACTTTCTATTTCTGCAGGGAATTTAAAGTAGATAGTAATGAGCACGTATCTGATGTCTGTAACCCACCAAAAAAAAAAAAATCAAAACTGTCATCAAAGCGTACATTTTACACGCTATTAAATTTTATATAACCTACAACATATTTTATTAAGAAGACAAAACATTTCAGGATGAGACTCTCCCAATCATATAAGCAACTCATTGTATTGCTGGATACCTCTGCCAGGCAGCACTTCCTTATGTTGAAATGAAAGTTTACCTCCATTCCGCGATTCTAACCCATTTTCCTGTAGCTCCATGGAACATAAATTCTAATTTTTCCTCCAAGTTTCAGATTTTCAAAAGCTGAAATGATGCTGTCAGTTCCTCTAAAGCTGAGTTCTTCAGGACCTGCAAACATTCCTCAATGACAAAATTACAGACACTTTTTATGTTGTTTACACTGCTCTTAATTTGACTTTATTGCATTTGTCTACATATTAATAGAACTGCACCAACAGCATTAAGTACCATTCTCAGTACATTGGAACAAGGGATTTCCTTTCTCCAAGCGCCATTATGCATTAATTTAATCCAAGCTTGACAATTAGTTTTTAAACCAAGGGTAGTTTCGTTCAGTAATACAATATGCCCATTATGCAGATGAAGTAGACATAATTCTATTTGTCCACAAAAACTCATGTTACCTAAAGAACAGTGTGTGAAAAATGTCACAAAAATAACGAAGTGTTTACCACTTATTTCAAATTTTAACAAAGGTTATTAATAATAATTAAACCTGCATATTTTCAAATTAGACAAATTTGCATTTAGAATATAACTCTGCTATTTACTCTCTCTGACCATGAATATGCTTCTTATTAACCTTCCTAACCTTCAGTTATGTTGCTTATAAATATTTTGCCAATGCTTAAATTGTACATTTTGGGGGAAACTGAAATGAGGTAATCTATGCAGTGCTTAGCATAGGTCATGGCACATGCTAAGCGGCTACTGAGAGATATCCATAATTTTTACTCTTCATAAAGGGCTTAAGCAACAACAAATGTGATTATTTTACTATATATGTTGCTTGACTTAGAAAGGGAAAAAAAAGTATATGGCATATTTTTAAAAGATTCCTATATAAAAAAAATTGTTTTTTTAAATTCTTACATTGTGCTTTGCACCATACCAGGTAACTTTGGTTCCTTCGTGTGAACTTTAGATCAACTCCCTGAGGCCCTTATTTATATTTATTTCACACAGGAAGAAACTGAATTACAGAGTGGGTCTGACCAGAACTTTTGGAAGAAATAAGAGAAAAATAAAACTTTATAAAACGAGGGCCATTCAAACATGCCATGTGGTTTGGATGTTTTTCTGTCCAGTCCAAATCTCACAGTGAAATTTGATCCCCAGAGTTGGAGGGCAGGTCTAGGGGGAGGTGTTTGGGTCTTGAGGGTGGATCATTCCTGAAAGGCTTGCTGCCCTTCCCCCAGATAATGAGTGAGTTCTCTCGCTCTGTTAGTTCAAGCAAGAGCTGGTTCTTTAAGAGAGCCGGGCACCCTCTGCTCTCACTCTTGCTCCCTCTCTCACCTTCCTCTTTGGTCAGGAGTGGAGGCTTTCTGAGGTCTGCATCAGAAACTGATGCTAGAGCATCATGCTTCTTGTACAACCTGCAGAGCCATGGGGCCAAATAAGCCTCTTTTCTTTATAAATTACCCAGCCTCGGATATTCCTTTATAGCATGTAAAATGAGCTAAGACAGCATGCTTTGTTAAAAAAAAATAATTTAGGGGCCTGGCGCGGTGGCTCACGCCTGTCATCCTAGCACTCTGGGAGGCCGAGGAGGAGGGAGGATCGCTCAAGGTCAGAAGTTCGAAACCAGCCTGAGCAAGAGCGAGACCCTGTCTCTACTAAAAATAGAATGAAATTAATTGGACAACTAAAAATATATAGAAAAAATGAGCCGGGCATGGTGGCGCATGCCTGTAGTCCCAGCTACTCCGGAGGCTGAGGCAGGAGGATTGCTTGAGCCCAGGAGTTGAAGGTTGCTGTGAGCTAGGCTGACGCCATGGAACTCTAGCCTGGGCAACAGAGTGAGACTCTGTCTAAAAATAAATAAATAAATAAAATAAAAATAAATAATTTAGTAAATATTCTCTTCCATGTCTAAAGTTCACCCGGCAGATCAATTAGGCCTTTGAGAAGCAGAAGGGCAATAATATTTCACTGTACGGAAAACACTGATTTAATACACTTGGAAGTATTGGAATCAAAGTCTTGGTACTCAGGGACAAAAACAAAACAAAACACACCCAATAAATAAGTGCGAGAGATTACATTAAACTCTAATACAGGCACAGATGTCCAAAAGAATCAAGCATAACTCAAATGACATCTTGCGACACACAAACCTGACAACATTTTTGAACATTTCACAGTCGTTTTTTTTTTCTCAATTTAATACAATAAAGGAATATTATGCCATGAAAATGATTTTTGTTTCTTTCCAGATAAGCCATTTCACAGAGGGTACTTAAGCAAAACTTAAGGCTGGTTAACTCTTCAAAACACTGTGCATATAAAGTTTTTTCTATTTGTTTAGGTTTTAGCATTTTCTTTTTAAGTGAAGTGGTTGTCTTCACTATTTCTTTAGGAACTAGGTAGACGTCAAGATAAAAAGAAAGGAGATAAGAAGATCCGGTCTGAGTGTGTCCAAGTTATTCACAAAACAGGTCAGCACTGCTTGGCAACTAAAATTTATAATTCCAGACAAAATAATTATAATTAAACTAGCAATTCCCTGTCAGTCAATGAAGCATCACTATAGCCCGGCTTTTCCTCCCATGTCACCCCAAAATTTTCTTCTCAGAGGTTAAATCTTTGTTGCTGATACATTTTTGGGTAGCATCCCACAAAATTTAATTTAAAATGTGTAGGGTCTTCTGTATACTGATGGTATCTCTCCAAGGCTAGAAATCATGTTCTCTGCTTTCTTTCACGTAAGAGAATCAATCACTTCAGGAGCATTAAAATGGTTTTTGGCAGGAAGTCAGATTTTATTGGAGGCTCCTAGATTGCCATCATACTAAAGAAAGGTATTTGAGTGTCTGTGCTTTACGAAATCCATTTTCTCATCGTGTCGGAATATTTCTGAATTTTCCTGTTCTCCTGGAGCCTTGTCTTTTGCCTCTGAAGTTTTCGGGGCTGTGATTAACTTGGGTTTTTAATCATGCATTTTTTTTTTTTTAATGAGACATTCATCATATCAGTAGCTTATTCAATTCTCCTCCACTGAAGCGTTGGCGGCACAGGTAGAATTTAGGGAAACAAAGAATTTTGATCAAAGAACTTCCCTGAAAGCCATGACACATTTTCCTCTTGCCACTTAATCAGCTTGAAGCTTTGGAATAACTTAGATATGATAATTTGAATTCTTCAAGTCAGGGGTGACACTAATTTCTGCGAGGAAACCAGTCCCAGTTATCAGCAAGTTTTCTTTGGGGGCTTTTGCTTTGCACAAGCTTCACAGAGGGAAGAATTAACAGAGTAAGAGTGTCCTCAACCAGAACAAAGATGTGATAATAATCACAAGTACCACAACAGTCTCTCGAAAACCATCAGATCATGTTAGAAGTCATTGATAGTATGTCTCTTGCGAATATTCTTCTCTGTTGCCAGAGAGTCTTAGATAAAGTTAAAAAACATTCATGAGAACAAAAATGTAGGCATTGTTGACTCATTCATAAAATCTCAATTAGTCAATGGTTTCCTCTATATCGATAGACAGCTGAAGGAATTTAAAAATGATGTAAATTTGATAAAATGCACATTAATGTGCTATTTCTTTTAAAGTTCTCATATATATATATATATGTATGTATACATAGAAAGAGAATTTTAACACTATATTCTAAATCAAAAACTAAGTGTAAGAGCTTACTTTTCCATTAATTACCTTTCAAAATACCTCTTTTTGGTAAGCCTATTGATTCTTTGGAATACATTATTATTCCACAAAGCCTTAAAAGGAAAACTATGTATCGATTGCAAAGTATTCTTTAGAAAAAAATCACAGCCCGCTGTTTATATGTATAATAGTGTTAGCTGGGCAACAGCCATACGTAATAACCCTGGTTGGAGAAACTCTCAGTTCAATATAAAACTCTTTTTGTGCTAACCCGGTGTCATGGTACCTCCAGAAGTGGTGCTGGCTTTGGGCTGATATTTCCTGTTTTGGGTTCCTCCAACTTACGACTGGATCTAGACTCCACCAAATACCCCTACTCTTGGACCAAGTTGGCTGTCAGTGATTTCTAGGCTTAAATTCTTGCTCATTCTTGTCTAAGAGGAGGAGCGCATTTTACCACCAGTTTTCAAAAGGCGATTGTGGGCTTTAGGCTGATTGCATCGTTTCCACGTTTCCGTGATTCTCTCTGTACCTGTTTCCGTGGCCTCAGTCTTTTAGCCTTTGGAAGGCTTTATCAAAGAATAGGAAAAGAACCAGGGAGCGAGCTTCCAAGCGAGTCCGCAGACCCCAATTTCTGTATTCCTTTGTCATTTGTACCCCGTCCTATTTAACTTTCACGTGGAGATCAAATCACACTAATCGCAATATCTTTTTCTAATTTGGTGTAGAACTTGAATAAGAATTCATTTCTTGTCATCCCTTAGCAGAATACTGCCACGAGAAATGAGCAATCTGTTCTGTTAAACAGAGATGCACTTGATTAGTTTGAGGTGGTTTTTTGTTTGTTTGTTTGTTTGTTTGCATATGAAAACGGTTAATCAATTAAAAAGCACAGGTTTGTGTTTTTCTTCCCAGGGTTGATGATCGCTCATTATCTGGGCGATTTCGCTATAGATCAGTATTCTGTTGGCAGTTATAGCTAGTTAAGGTACCTCACATACATACGCCACCGTTGTTCTCTATCTGTATGAATGATGTTTTGACACATTTGGAATTTAAGTGTAAGCACACTCCTGATTTAAAAAAAACAAGTCATCGATTCACGTTTAAAGTCTCATCTTTTGTTATGCTTTTTATTTGTTTTATAAATAAATGTTACATTTTTCTTCTCAACATTAATTAGTATGATAAACACTTAAATCGAAAGATGGATTCATTCTTGTGTGTAAAGGAAAACGTTTATTTGTGTCGTTGATTTGATACATCAGTTTTATATTTCAATTCGGGTCTATCGTGTATCTCCCGGAATAAATATTGATGTCTCGTATATATTTTTAGATATCATAAACGCTAATGTCTATTTTTAGACTTAACTTGCCCAAACATGGATACTAGTGTTTACGATACCAGGTTTAATTTTGAAGTGATAAAGGTCATGTTTAAGTTTCTTCTGTCTCCTCTAAATTTTCTCAAACTCCTATATTTTATGCATTTCAGCCTATATTTTATTTCTGTTCTTTAAATTCTCAGTTTTGTTGAGTCAGCATCCTTACACCGATATTTGGTATATGCGGTCACACCTCAGGTATCCTGGTATAAAATCATCCTAGTATCAGTTATCTATGACCACGACAATGCTGCCTAGCAAACAACCACAAAACCCTCGTGGCATATCCCAATAAGTGTTCACGTTTACCTTCCAGGCTATGGATTTTCTGTGCAGTTGTTTTTATTTTGTTTATATCTGAGCTGGGCTTAATGTGTCAGCAGTGATTTGATAGATTTTGTTTGGGCTCTGTTGCAATTCTGAGACTTTTGTTAGGTCTTCCGAGTTGAGTGGGTTTTGCTCTCATCCTTCAGCAAGCGAGCCTAAGGATATTCTGGTGGAGAAAAGGCAGTGGAGCAAGAGAGAAAATGGGAGCACGCCAGCCCTTCTTCTAGCATCTGGTATCTCGTACCTGCTTGTAACAAGTGGGCTGCTGTACCATCGGCCGTATCTACTCACATGGCCAAGCCCAGAGTCCGTTGAGATGGCAACCAACAAAGAGATAGGACAGAGGAAAGCATAAAAAACCAGCATCATAAATGCAAACAGTCTTCCCTAGTGCTAGTATTATTTTCCTACAGCCTTTCGATTTCTTCTGTTTCTCTCAACAGTATCTTTTTTGGAAAAACAAAATGGATTCAAATTTATTCATTCAATGAACATGTATTCAATAAGCACCCAATAATATTTGCCATTGTAGAATATATATTCCAATGGTGGGGCAGTAAAAAAAAAAAAGAAGAAGACATAAATAAAATACACAGTAAGTTATGGGTAAGTGCTAAAAGAAAATTAAAAAAAAAAACATAATGCTATTTGATATCACAACAAAGTGTGACTATAAAAATAAACAATAAGTTAGGGTATATTTTAAAATAACAAAAAGAGTGGGATTAGAATGTTTTTAAAACAAAGAAATGTTAAACACCTGAGGTGATGGGTACCCCAATTATTCTGATTTGACTAATTCACCTTGTATGCCTATATCAAAACATCACATGTATCCTATAAAGATATACAACTATTGTATACCCATAATAATTAAAAATTAAAAAAAAAATTAAAGTAATGATGGGTCATGTTAAATATGTGCTCAGGGAAACCCTTTTATACATAAAAATAAAGAGGAACAAACCATGAAGAATATCTGTATGGATTTCCTCATTTCCTCCCAGGAAGAGGGGAGTGGCACATTCAAAGGCAGAAACGTACTTGTTGTCTTCCAAAAACAGCAAGGAGGTCACCGTGGCTCTCCTGGATGCTCAGATGGTCCAGGAGGAGGGGTGAGAACAGAGAGATACCATGAGCTCACACCTAGTAAGGTATTTGTAGGGCATTGCCAGACTTTTGACTTCTATTCTGAACGAATTGGTAAAAAATGGAGGAACGTAAGCACAGAAGAGTAAAGCGATCAGACTTCCATTTGAAAGGATTGTTTTTTTCTAGCTGCTGCATGAAGAAAAGACTGTAAAATAAAATGATAGTCGTCATTTAACTCCTTGTAGACTATGAAAAGAGTGATTTCTTGGACAGGGCAGAGAGAAGCCCCAAGTGAAAGGGTTTTAAGACAAAAAAGGAAAGGAAAAAAGAGGAGGCAGTTTTTGAGGACTTCTGTGTGGTAGAGAACAATTGGTAGACAGATTGTAGTATCAAGACAAGAGTTTTTATTTGTTTGTTCTTAAGGCTGAGAAAGTTATGGCATGTTTGCATGCTTATTAGAATAATCCATGAAAATGTGATGGAATACTTATGCATACTTGAACATTGATGGACCTCAAAAAATGTATGTCTTAAGTGAAAGAAGTCAGATACAAAAGAGCCCATTTATAAGAAAGGTCCAGAAGATATGAATTACTAGAGAAATCAGATCAGCAATGGCCAGGTAATTGGTTGGGAGTAGGTATTCACTGCAAAAGAGCTCATAATAATGTTTCAAGGATGATGGAAATGTTCTAAAACTGGTTTGCAGTGATGGTGGCATAACTATAAATTTGACTCAAAACTGTCAATTGTACACTTACAATACACGGATATTCTGGCATGCGAATAATACTTCCACAAACAATTAGAAAACAAAAACCAGCCAGATGGCTTTCTGTTATATTACTACAAAAAAAAAAAAAAACCCTTAATTAAGACGTCTCTTTTCTACTGACCCTATATAATTTAGTCTGCAAAGTGGAGATGAACATTTCAAAGTTGTGCTCAGAGTTGCTCTCCTGTTTGCAGAGTTCAGTGTGCTGTCCTTATATTTTAAACCTTTTCCTACTCATATTCAATAGGAATAAAACAAAATACCATGCACTAACAACCAAATTGTGGAAGATTTCCCTAAAAGCCGTTGCTTCTGTCCAGAAACTAGCCTTTAACTATTCCCCACAGGAGTGCAACACTGTGTAAAAAGTAAGATGATACAACCGGCAGTTTGCGTTGAGTGTGGCAAAGTCTTTCTTGTATTCTGCCCAAGTTAAATATCATCACCCTTAATTATCACCCTGGACAAATTCATGAAAAAAGAGCCTTTAGAATCTTGAGTCTTGTCTTTCCAACATCAGTAAAAGTTCTCTTGCATTTCATTAAAACATAAAATAAATCAAATTATAAAGTTTACCAGTGATAAAAACAAATATAAATACGTTTAGAAGCAATTTTACAGAAATGTAGTACAGAGTCCTACAGATCTGTATCAGTTCTTTAGTCAGCTGGTTAGAGAAAGAGAACATGAACTTTATTTCTCATACGTATTCTACATTTATTCAAAGGATGCAGGGAACATTCGATGTATATTCGTGGAAACAGAATGCTTGTACTAGTCCAAAATTCTTTCTCAACTTTACAGATGACAGTTGTTTGACCCTTGTATTATGCTACATATTTTATTGTTTATTGGTAATGTGTTAGACGGATAAGTAGGAATGAAATATTGGACCAGTAATTTCCCATTTTTCTAATGGGACGAGATGCACCTGCTCAGAGTTCTATAATTCCTACTCCTCCCCTTCCAAGAATTTTCAGGACTTAATAATAACATTATAAATATTATAATATAATTATAATATAGATTATAATATAATTACAATATTATATTATAATATAATAATATTGTTATAAATTATTATAATAATATAATTATTGATAATATTATTATTAATATTAATTAATAATAATAATATAAATCACTAAAAGTGTGTTGTATTCACACACGTGAGTTGCTTGAAGCTGCTATTTGCTTTGCATGCACTGTGGGTTCAAGGGTATTCAGAGCTCAGTAGACTTTCTTAGAGGTACAGACCTAAGTTTGATACGAGTTAGGGCATTTGAACTTCAGAAGACTAGAAGACACAGAACGAATATGAGCCTTATGAGAAGATGCAAGTAGAAAAGGACAGATAACGAAAAACATTTCCTGGCCATAGGCTTTAAGCTAGTTTAATTATGACTCCATCTTTAACCTACTGGTATCTTCTCACTAACATTAGGAGGTATTGCAATCATTAACATTTTTGAAAGGAAGAATTATTCCTGTAAAAAAAAAAAAGGCTCAAAAGGCAAACAAACAAATAAAAGGTTTAGGAAACAGAAACTTACCGCTTGGTACCCCTCTTTATAAAGTCAACTCGGCAAATACCTCACCACCTCGGTGAGTTTTGTCCCCACCTGAGAAAAGGAATCTCTTTTCTGAATTATCGGGGGAGAAGAAGGGGTTGCCCCGTTTCTTCTGTTTTCCGGATTTCTCTAAGATGCTGGTTTCCAAGGAAATGAATCTTGCCAATCTACCCACATTTATAGTTGTTGATTCTTACACACTGCGTCACAGTGTGTAAAAACATGAGATCTTAACTTAGTCACAGGTTGAATCAGACGTTATTCATTCTAGAATTAACAGGATGTTGGTGATCGTATAATCGTAGTGCAAATGCTGGGGCTTAGATCAGGGGTCCTCAAACTTTTTAAAGAGGAGGCCAGTTCACTGTCCCTTAGACCGTTGGAGAGTGCGCACTGTGGGCCCGGGACGAGTCGGCTGCTAAGCAGGACAGGCAGCGGTGGCAAAAACACCCAGCGGGCCTGATAAATGTCCCAGGCAGGAGGCATGTGGCCCTCGGGCCGTAGTTTGAGGATGCCCGGCTTAGATGGTCTTCTCTAGTTATGATGACCTGAACACAAAATCAGGGCATGTTGTCTTACAAGGGAATTCTGTGCACACTTCAGACAACAGGGAATTGTTCTGGATGTTCTCTGTTTGCTCTCGTAGCCCCACTCCCTACCTTTCTCCACACTCTGTGAAGTTGAACACTGTGGCCTTCATCATCTGTGCTCCATTGATTTCTGACTTCCACCGAAATGGGGGCATTCATTTCCCTGCCTTGTTTACTGCAGGGATTTCTGTGGGAAGATTTTGTGTGTTTTTCTCTCCACGGCCACAGTTTAGTCAGGCTCTTTTTTTGACACAGCTTTAGCTCTTCCCAGGCTAACCACCCTCTCATGGTTCCTTCAGGTCCAGGATGGGTAATGGCGCCCTGCTGTGGCTAGTCTTGGACGGCTTCAACACTCCTTACTGTTAACAGTCTTCTTTAACGTGGATCATGCTTTTATAACTACTGTGTTTCTCCAAAAATAAGACCTACCCATAAACAAGCCCCAGCAGGATTTCTAAGCATGTGCGCCATAGAAGCCCTACCCCGAAAATAAGCCCTAGTGATGGGCGTGGCTGCGCAGCGCATCTGCACAACCCATGCGTGTCGTTGCGGAGCGGGAAAGAACAAGAGCAGCCCTTCTCATCCGCCCCGTGAGAGCTCTAGTGCTCCACAGGAGAGATCGGGGCCAGTGGTTCTAAAGGAAATAGAGTCGCAAGACATTCAGGATGGGAATCGGGGTCTGGAGAGTGATGATGATGTTCCAGAAGAAGACGACTTCACTCTATTTGAATAAATGTAGATGGTTGTACCATACTTAAAAAAAAATAACACATCCCCTGAAAATAAGCCCTAGGGTGTCTTCTTGAGGAAAACTAAATATAATACCCTGTCTTATTTTTGGGGAAATGTGGTAGTCCATTCATTTAGTCTCTCCTTGACTACCTCATTCGAACATTTATCTGTTTCCTGCCAGGAAACTAAAACAGTAACTAACACCAGAAGTACCAATTACTCTTGGTAATATCCTGCAACCTTGCATAACTTGCTTACTGGTAGAAATGATACACTGGCAATTCTTACATGGGCGGGGGGGTGCAGAAGAATTATAAAAATTATTACTAGGATGGCGTTGAGTGGTAGGTAACACCTTAGGAGATACACTGTGACGGCCAAGGCTTTTGGTTACTGTAGTAACAGTAGTGTTACAAAATTTGTAGAAATCAGTAGGCTGCCATTTCATCCACATCCTCAGCAATGTACAATGCTAATATTATGGAATTTCATGCATCTTACATGAAGAGTTTCCATGCTTAAATAATTTCAGAAAGGCTGCACCAACTTTGAGCAGATTTAAATACCAGAATATGGTTAAAATGCCAAATGATAGTTTTTTGCATTTTAAAAATAATGGTACTACATTTATGCAACTGTAGTACCACCTGAAGAGAGTCTATTAATTTTCAGAGAACCACACTGAACTTATTTCGTGAGCTTGTCACAAATTGATTTTTATTTAACTTATTCATGAAGAAACCAGCAACATGGTGTAAAACTAGTATTTGTAGAACTGAGTAACATATAAACACTGGAAAATAAACATGAAAGTAAAATTGTTAAACTAGATATGAAATCAATCACTAACCCACAGTGCAATGAAATCAAAACTTATACTCTTTGAGATTATTTCTATCAGAAAAAAAAAATCATTTGTGTAACTATCAGGGAAAAATCTAGAAGTTAATCTTCAATTCCATAGAGTGTAAGCTCTCGTCTAGAGTAAGTAGCATGGATACATTGTCTTGGAAAGGTGAGGAAGCTTTGGGTAGGCCTGTTAAACGATGCCCAGGTATGACATTGAAGGTACATGCCACTTTTCCTTTGCCTTATTTCCAAGTTCTAAGTTTTTTTTTTCTTAGCTATACTAAATGGAAATCACTATTTTTATTTTGATATTTAATCCAGTGTGATTTGCTTTCTATTTCATGTGCTCTGTAACCAGTTGCATCTGGACAAGGTTATGAAATAAATTCAGTGCTATTCACTATAAAGTAATAAACATGCTTTAGGGCAACAGTAATGACTTCCAAAATTTTATATCAGCCAACACGCTTATTTATGCATACTTTCTAATTCTTATAGTAAAAATTTACATACACATTCAGAGCAGATTTTTTAAAAAAAATGATCAAAGCCTCAGAGAAGGTTAAAAAAAATGTGTAAATTTTTATGAAATCTTCAATTCGGAGCCTCAAACCTGAGATTTTGCATTCAAATGAGCCATTGAAAAATAGATTGCCTCTTAGGTGTCGAAAACACCATTAGAAATTGCTTTTATATGCCATTTTAGAGTTCCATCTGCTCACTAGGAAGCAAAATGTCAGAAAATAATGAATCAACATTATACATATTGAAGTTGCAAGATGGGAAATAGGATTCAGATCAAAGGTCTCTGAGGGACAAAACTTACCAACAAATGAATTTTTGACATGGAAGGGCGCATTTGCAGCCTATCTTTGAATTCCTATAGAAAGCCACTGGACCATGCCAAATGGTTTCCTGTTCCTAAATTTTCCTTACTCCTCCCCCATACCTTGAAAATCTCCCCTGGTGGAATTACATACTGTACAAAGGTGTTGCTAGATGCATGAGTTTTGTGCATTTTCTTGAATATCAGGATAAACAGTAGTCAATAAATCATTACGAGGTGGATTAACCCCAAAGATAACTTCTAAATCCCGGAGGTGTTTATGGTAAGGTAAAGGAACGTCCAAATTCATATGACAGAAATAGGTGAAATTTGAAAACCATGCTTCAGAGCTTTAGTGGCAAAAATCACTCACCACACACAGAACACACATTTAAAAACTATCCAGTTACTGGTTTGACAGAAACCCAGAATTTTGTTAGGTGAGCTTTTTAGTATGACCCAATTACATTGCCTGACACGTCATTTTTCCATCTATGTTTGCTAATCTTTGAAGATAATTATTAAGATTTAAATTTTATGTGCAACAGCTTTAGGAAAAAAAAAAAAAACTATAGGAAGGGGATTCTTCTGCCCAATCTTTATCTATGACCAATTTTTAATGCATGGAAGGGGAGCTTTCTGACACCAGGCTGCATTTTTATTCTGACCTGAAAACTTAAGAAATGATAAATCAACAAAACATGCAAAGCAATTATAACCTGGGTGAGCCCCAGCGCGGGCTGGAATACTACTTATAATTAACAAAGGCAAACAAGGCAGAGACTGATATCAAGGCGGTAAGAAAAGGAAAATATAAACATGGAAAATTCGTGGTGTCCTTGAGCTGTGCTGAAAACTGCCCGAGGTGATTTCCATAGCCTCGTGTATCCAGACTCGTGTTAGAATAAAAGCTAATGTTTTATAGATCTGCCACAGACCTGGTCTCCCATGTCAGGAGCTATGTGGCGTTCAAATGATTAAAAACAAAAAAACAAAATCCAAAAACTTTAAAAATGCACATTATTTATTCAATTAACTTTTGGTTCAATTTTCTCTTTTGATATTTATGAAATGTGTTGGATTCTAATAAAACAAGAGGTTTGAAATAAAATAAACCCAGTTGAAAAGATCTTTTCATCTGTTGATCTCTAAATGCTGTGTTGCCTGTTCTTATCATCCCCATTTTTAAAGATGGAAAAGCAGACCAGGCACAGTGGCTCACACCTGTCATCCTAGCACTCTGGGAGGCCGAGGCGGGGGGTGGGGGTAATTGCTGGAGGTCAGGAGTTCGAAACCAGCCTGAGCAAGACCCCGCCCCCCCCCGGTCTCTACTATAAATAGAAAGAAATTAATTGGCCAACTCATATATATATATAGAAAAAATGAGCGGGGCATGGTGGCGCATGCCTGTAGTCCCAGCTACTCGGGAGGCTGAGGCAGGAGGATCGCTTGAGCCCAGGAGTTGGAGGTTGCTGTGAGCTAGGCTGACGCCACGGCACTCACTCTAGCCTGGGCAACAAACTGAGACTGTCTCAAAAAATAAAAAAAAATAATAAAAAAAATTAAAAATAAAGATGGAAAAGCAAAGTCTGTGGCTATTTTTATTTTGTAACTACAGAATGAGATTTCTCTGTTACTGTATCCAGTAATGAGTTCCTTGGTTGTCTAGTAATGCATAACAAATTATTCTAGTGTAGTCATCCCTCGATGTTTTTGGGGGATGGATCCTGAACTCCCCTACAGATAGCAAATTCCACGGATGCTCCAGCCCCTAATACAAACTGGCATCATATTTGCACATAAGCCCCACACACCTCCAGATTATGTATAATGCCTAATATACTGTAAATACTACTTAAATGTTTCTCATACTGTATTCTCTTTTCTATTTGTATTTTTAAATCATTATTGTTATTTTTCCTCCCCAAACATTTTCCAATCCGTATTTCAATAAGGTCTCTTCTCACTGCTCTTTTTAATTTATTTCCTGGTGGGTCTCTGGTATTCTTTCATGTAAAAACTTTAAGGTCATTTTATTCACTGAGATACCTGTATTATGCCTTTTAGGACTGCAATTGAAATGGCAACACATTCCTGGTTACTTTAGGGAGAGTTTGTATTTTTTGTTAAAAGTCTTCTCTTTCAGAATTTATTATTATTTCCTACTGTCTGGATTATACATAGATTTACATATATAGGTGTTCTCTGAATAGATATTATATACATGAGATAATAGTCTGTTTCATAGAGTTCCTGGGCTAAGTAGTATTATCCAAAAGTATTAATATTTCTTTAAAATGCTATAGTTTTTTTGCTATTCAAATGGAATATACCTGCACATTTGGATTCTAGATACTTTTTCACAGAATAGAAATATACTATTGATTTATGGATATTTATATTGAATCTAGCCACTAACCAAGGTATCATTAATTTTTACTATTTTGTTTTTCATCTCTATAACTCAGATTTTTTTATTATATCATCAGCAAAAAATATATTTTGTCTATTTTTCTTGGTGTTTACAACAGAAATTTATTATTTTAAGTAATAAAATGCCTTATTATATTTTCCAAAATCTCATAGTAAGCACTAAGTAATAATGAGATATCCCTGCCAAGTTTCTGGGTTTATTTTACACAGCTTATGAATTCTAATATGTACCAAAATATTTGCTATTGTTTTGGGATAAATCATCATTATTATTTTTACCTAAGAAATGTGTATTATATTTTAGAGGAATGACCCCTGAATTTTGTGTGGCCTTCTCGGCATTTATTGATATCATTTTCTTTAGTTTGTTGATATGAATTTTTATGCACTATACTTCCTGATATTAAATTTTCCCATTTGCTAGAAAAAGTCCTGGTTTTCTTATAGCATTATTCTCCTGAGATCTTTCCCTTTGGTAATATTGTAATTGTGGTTCTTACCTTCCTATTAAAAAGATGGTTTTTTAGCTATCATTCATTGAGTTTTCTTCTTTTAAAAATTGTATGTTTCAAATTACTTATCCATTGCAACAATCCCATAAATTGGCATATAGATTTTCTTTATGGACTACTTTAAACCAAATTTTATTACAAATGTTTGGCAGTGTTTTCTCTTTTATGGCGAGGAATTATTTAAATAATGTTAGAATTAGTGGCTCTTTGGTTTTGATGTTATTTTTACCAGAAATTGTCAGGAATTATTTAAATAATATTAGAATTAGTAGCTCTTTGGTTTTGATGTTATTTTTACCAGTAAGACTTTGATAACTTTTTCATTGTTTTCAAAAGTAAATGGTCTCATTAGACAATACATTATTTGATTTTGTTTAATATTTTCAGAAAAGCATCTATGTCCTCTGGTATTCATATATTCATTCATTCATTGTTTTTCTCATCATAATGAGAAAAACATTACATGTAGAATTTCCTTATAATTATTTTAATCTCTTGTATAGAATCCTTTCTGTTTCCTAGTCCCATTCATTTTTTTTTTTGCCTTAATCTTTTTATAGTTTTTAATCAGGCTTGTGATTTTTAAAAACATATTTATCATTTTAAATTCCTAGTGTTGGAATGTATTTATCCTTCCCACTATTACTGTTTTTGCTTTCCATTTTATCAATTTTCAATTTCTGAATTAGTTACAAGATGAGTCATTAACTGATTTCTTGGTAAAGATGAACGAGAATATTGACAGAATAAAGTACCTACACATTTTGAAGTGGGAGGGAGAATGGCGATTGGGAGAAAGAAAGCTATTATGAGTGTGGCGGAGACTACAGTGGTTCTTCATTGTATGAACAGTTTGAATGTATTGGAGTGCAGGGACTTCTTGAAAAATACAAGAATTCCTGTAAACCAGCCAACATTTGATAATGATTTGACTGGTGTGGAAGCTCCGGAGAAAGAGAGAAGGTAATGGTTTTGAGCGCTACATAAGAGATAAAATCCATACCACTTAAGTGCATGTATGAGGGATGTCTGGGAGTTATACAGCCATGTGACCATTCCCGTTATATTAACAGTGGCTGGATACTTTCCTGACAGCCCTCATATAATGAAGAGACCAATTCCAATAACAACGTCTAGTCTCTGTTTTGTTTTGTTTTTATTTTTTTTGCAAAAGGGTAGTGATAGCTTCATTCTTGGAGACAGGGAAAGAAGACTGAAAGAGGATAAGGATAGAGAAAGAATATCACCCATTGCTTATGAGCAATGTTGAATTTTCAGAAGTAAGGAAAGACATTTGATATATGAATTTGGATCTCAAAGAAAGAAAAAAAAAATCTGGCTTAGGAATACCGATTTCAAAAACACTGTCCCTAATGTCATTATCATTTATAATAGCAAAAACTAAAATAGATCATATGACAATTAATAGGAAATCGGTTAAACAAAGGATGCTGTTAATACATGTATACAAACCATTTAAAATGGCTATGGATATTTGCATGTAACATGAGATGAATTTGCTAACATGTTATTGTTACATGAAATAGCAGGTTACAGAATAGTATGATGCAAAGTTTTACAGTATTTTCCTTATTTATAAACATTGGCTTTTAAATGGCTGTGCAGAATTGCATTTGCTTGTAAGCTTTAATGTGCATAATCTGAATGACAAAGAATGATTATATACCTCTTTGCATATATTTAAGTTTCCTTCAAGAATCGGGGGAGTTGATTGCATTCGTGCAGACTCTTTTTTTGCAACTTTTAATTTTATTAAGTTTTCAGTTTGACTAACAGAAGGCGGTATGTGCTGTGCTAAGTGCATTAGGATTAAATTCTCAGTTTGACTCTGCTATCTGCTCACTGCACAGCCATGGCACGCTTCTTAATTCCTATAAGCCTCAGTTCTTTTCCATTTGCAGAGTAGGAATCTGAGGACTCGAAAATATAGCAACATATGAGGGCAGTTAGAATGTGATAGAGAATTCTCCAAGGCAGAATGGACCTTAGAATTTTTTTTTTTATTATTCTGGAGAAAAAGAAATGGAACTTTGAAAGAAACTCCACACCCGGGTAAGTGACGAAGCTTGAACACATGCCTCCTAAATCTGGTCTCTGGCACCAGGTCCGGCTGCGTGTGTGAAGCTGGTGAGGATCAAGTTCCAGCCCCTCTCTCCTTCACCGGATTCATCCAAAGTGAGTGGTCAAGTAATGTGTTCACATAATAATATGTGGGTTTTTTTTTTTTTGTAAAACTTTGCAAAAGTATATTAACTGCAATCATTTTATAAATGCTATTTTTTTTTTCAACTCTATCTATCCCTCCATCACACTTTCCATGATGGTTAGTGTCTTGACAGTGGCCAGGGACATTTTTGGCAATCAGCTAAGGGGTAGTTGAGTTGGAAGTACCTTTGTGGGTCTCATGGAATATATCAGTATGATTTGCAGCCCACTCCATGAATAAATAGTTAGTTAGTGCTGGAAGCAGGAATGGCTTTAAAAGACTACTCCAATGACCTCTTTTTCATTCATCATTTTTTATTTATAATTGTGCACCTTTTTCTTTAAAACGATACCCCAAATCATTTCAGGCTCTACAAAGACCTGTCCGGTATATATATATATATATATATATATATATATATATATATATTTTCCTCGATTATATGAAAGCTATTAAAAAATAGCTTCAGTGAAGTCCTTCTCCTTATCTGTATTTAAATCTGGCAATTTGGAGATTTTATGCCTTAGATAATAACCTGGTTTTTCCTCAAGGCTACAAAGATGAATTCAACGGGGTTCCTGCCTTTGACGTGTCTAAATCCGAGAGAAGGAGATTTTTTTTTCCCAATTTCAACATTTATTATATTTCTACAATTATTAAGACAGTATGGTATTGACAGAGAGGTAGATAACATGGATCAATGGAAGAACAGAGAATCCAAAAATAGACCCACACAAATATGCCCAACTGATTTTTTTTTACAAAGTGAAAAAGCAATTCAATGTAATAAGTATAGCCTTTTCAATAAATGATTATAGGGCAATTAAACATCTATAGGCCAAAAAAAATTAACCTTGACCTAGTTCTTACTACTTAGAGGTAAATTAACTTAAAATAATTTATACAAAAAAAAAACCACTTAAGTATGGTAAGCAGATTTAATTTAAAGTATAGGCCAAGTGTGGTGGCTCATGCCTGTAATCCTAGCACTTTGGCATGCTGAGGCAGGAGGATTGCTTGAGGCCAGGAGTTCAAGTCCAGCCTGAGCAAGAGTGAGTGAGACTCCCAGCATAGTACAAGTGGTGCTAGCTTGCTGTCGTTCCTTAGAATTGAGTAATATTCCACTGCGAACATATACCAAATTTTAATTATCGGATATCTTTATAATAGAATGTCTTATGCTCTTTTGGGTAGATGCCTAATAATGCTGTCACTGGGTCAAATGGTATTTCTATTTTTAGCTCTTCGAGGTATCTCTAAATTCTTTTCCACAGAGGTTGCACTAATTTGCAGTCCCAGGAGCAGTTTAAGAGTGTTCCTGTCTCTCCACATCATAGCCAGCATTTGTTGTTTTGGGATTTCTTTATACAGGCCATTGTGAGAAGGAGATTTTTAAACAAAATAGAGCAGGATAACAGGACAGATGCTACAACAAGGATATGACCAGGTGAGCAATGCGGAAAGAAGCAGCAAATCTGCTTCGGGAAGTTAGGGACAATTCAGAGCGAATGTAACACATGGATGACGTGAAATGGAATAGGAGCAGAAGCCCCTTAAGACAGAAAACAGAAAACATGGCCCGAGGCATGAAATAATCATAGGTATGTGTTCCAAATGCTGTGTTTCGGGAAATGGTCGCAAGTTTTTGTATTATTTTTTTTTGTGTGTGAATTAGCTGGCTTATATTTATTTATGATTTTTTAATAGGCCAGACATTGATTGATTTGTACAACTACGATGAAATCTATTAATGATCAACAAGGCACCTAAGGTAGTTTCCATGTGTTTAAAAAAGAAATAACAAGTACCTGTACGATACACAGAGGTGAATGAGCTTGTTTTCTAAACTGTTCCGGCTCAATAATTAAAGGCAATTTCTGTAACTGTCTTTAGAGAATCAGCCTCTCTGGAAAAAAAGATTATTGTTTCCTGTAGTAGCGTAGAAATACAATTTCTAATATTCAAGAAGCTCATTTGAAATAGCTGTGTTGATTCCATGGTTGGCTGATCAAGAAATGTCATGTTGAGAAAAATATTATGTATTCCTTTTATAACCTAAAAAAAAACATTATGTACTTTGCAAATGATATTATGATTTAATTATGGAAAATCATCTTATCTTTTAATAATGAATATTGTCATCTCGTTATGTCATACATGGAGCCAGATTAGTACTAAAGGTTATGTTTTAAGTTAAGCATTGGAAAACAAAATTACTTGAAATCATTTTCATCTTCATTTATGATTTTAATAATTGCATGCAATTGATGTTTTTACCTAATGACCTAATTGTGAACAAATGTTATCTTTCTACATTTCATTTGAAATAGGTCATCTTTTCTACTCCTTAAGGAAATATTTTCAATACAAAATTCTGCTTCTGTGTCTGTCTGTATATGATGAGATATGAGCAAAAGTGGTTATAAACACGAAGACCGTTTCTTTTAAATCTTGAGTTTCTAAGTATTGTCAGATTTTCAGTGGCACATACAAGAAATATGCATTCTGAATTACATTTTCTTACATATACTTATTTTTATGGTGACTTTGTGGATTTATTTTTTGTCACAAACCATTTTACCTGCATAACCTTGAGTTCTATGCTATCATTAATGCTTTTTTGCAGTAGAGCAGTTATGATGAGTCTATCTTTGCTGAAATAGTTGCTTTCTAAATTGAATGTTTGATATAGTAACTTTATTTTTTAAGTGACTCATGCATGACTTCATGCAAGATCATTTTAAAATTCAAGGTGCCAGTGATTTTTGGAGATATAAGGCACCCAACAGTCTATAAAATTTTAAGATAGAGAATCAAGTGCTTCTGCTTCAAGAACTTTGTTGCACATTTTCAAATAAACTGAACATTTTATTACTCTATTTATTGGGGCCCATTAATATGATAGGTACAGCACCATACACTGAAGTAGATATAGTCACTATTCTGTGGATTCTCACGGACAATGAATCCAGACATACTTATTTTTTCAGGTTAAATTTAACTTCCTCTTCCTTTTATATTTTCTTATATTATTGAACTACATTTCTTATATATAATAACTACATGGAGTTCTTTCTTGCTATTGAAACGTTAGGCTGAATTAAGAAATATATATTTTCCCTCAGATAGTTTTCAAAATGAAATTGGATATTAAAATCATTTTGCTTTATTACTGCCATCCCCACCAAAGATTACTATCCTTTATTCATCAAGTTACTAATTTTCTTTTAGTGGCATTTTTTGGAGGACATTAAAGAGATTCCAAATCTTATCCTGGCTTGTTCCTTTCAAATACAGAGTTAGCGAGATTTACAATAAATAGGAAGAATATGATGGAAAGGGAAACATGGAAAACGATTTTTAACGTTTGATAACGATGGGTTTTTTTTACCTACCTCTAAAAACTCAGAACTGATTTGCCTATTTTGATTAAAAACTTTTGACTACAAAGTCAATCTGATTTGAGAAATAAAAAAAAAATATCCCATGTATATTACTAAACCCACTCAAAAGATGCTTATGAACAAAATTACACCATGGTAGCTGTGGTGCTGAAACACAAACCTAGGCTCTCCCATTCTACTTAACATGCCATTTTAATTAATTTTAATTTAATTATTAATTATTAATTTTATTAATATTCTCTGTGATGGGCTTCCCTAAATGCAGGAAAAATATGTGCCAAGGAAGCAAGAACAAGGATGAAAAATGAAAGCAAGTGAGATAACAAACAGAAAGGATGGCACTAGGAAATAAGAAAGTAAACAGAATCAGGAGCAGGTCGTGGAAGGTCTTAAACACATTGCAATTTGAACATTCCTCCCTGTGGGTCTGCTGTGATCCTTTAGGCCATCAAAAAATATTATCAGCTTCTAAATGGTACCTGAAAAGAGTAATAAAACATCACAGAGTATCTACGTTAATCCATAGATGGCAAGCTTGGATATTGCTAACCCCAGGATTTAGTTTTCATTTCTTTCTGTTCTTTTTTTCTGTACATAATATATTCTTTAGGCAATACAAATCATAGGAAGAACATAGATCATGTTGAAGTAAAAATAAATAAATAAATAAAGGAAAACTTGAGAAAAAATAGTGGTGGATCCAGAAATTGAGAATTTCTTAACACAGACAAAAACACTTATTTCTAAAAAGTTACATTTTTTCAAGCTTGCCTGAGTGTGATGGTTAAATTTTTATGTGTCAACTTCACTGGGCCACAGGGTGCCCTGATATTTGGTAAAATATTACTCTGGGTATGTCCATGAGGGTATTTCTGGATGGAATTAACATTTCAATCAATAGGCTGAGTAAAAAAGATTGCCCACCCTAATGTGGGTGGCCCTTACCCAGGCTACAGAAGTAGAACAAAAAGGCAGATTAAGAGAGAACTTCTTCTCTTCTGCCTTTATGTCTTAGGGCTGGGATGTCAGTCCCCTCCTCCCGTCAGACTAAGACTCTGATTGGAATATACACTGTTTACTCTTTTGGTCTTTAGGTCTTTATTTATTTATTTTTATTTATTTTTTTCAGCCTATTATGGGAGTACAAATGTTAAGGTTACATATATTGCCCTTGTCCCCTTCCCCCCTCGAGTAAGAGCTTCAAGCATGTCCATCCCCCAGGTGGTGCACATCATACTAATTGTGTATGGATATACCCAATCCCCTCCCACCTCCACCTGCCCGACACCCGATAAATGTTATTCCTATGTGTCCACTTAGGTGTTGATCTGTTAGTACCAATTTTCTGGTGAGTACATGTGGTGCTTGTTTTTCCATTCTTGAGATACTTCACTTAGCAGAATGGGTTCCAGCTCTACCCAGGAAAATACAAGAGGTGCTAGATCACCATTGTTTCTTATAGCTGAATAGTACTCCATGGTATACAAACACCACATTTCATTAATCCACTCAGGGATTGATGGGCACTTGGGTTGTTTCCACAGCTTTGCAATTATGAATTGTGCTGCTATAAACATTCGCGTGCAGGTGTCTTTTTCATAGAATGACTTTTGTTCTTTTGGGTAGATGCCCAGTAATGGGATTGCTGGATCAAATGGTAGATCCACTTGTATCGTAAATCATGTGGAATCTCATCTCTCTTCCAGTGGTGTAGTTCCAGTGTGAGTTTAAATACCTAAAGACATTTCAGGTGGAATCTCATCGCTCCTCGAATGGTGTAGTTCCAGGGTGAGCTTAAATACCTAAAGACGGTCTTTAGGTATTAAAGCTCACCCTGGAACTACACCATTCGAGGAGCGATGAGATTCCACATGAGTGTGAGTTGAAGAAATAATGGCCAGATCCCAGTTAGAGTCTTGCAGTCCATTGAGAAGAATCTGGATCCTACCCTGAGTGAGGTTGGAAGGGCTTTGGAGCATTTTGGGGCAGAGGAGTGAATTGATTTGACTTAAATGTTAGCAGCGTCCTTCTGACTGTTGAGACAGACTACAAGCGTACAAGAGCAGACGCAAAAAGACCGGCTAGAAGAATTTGACAGCAATGCAGGGACGTCATAAAGCTGTTTTGGACCAGGGGTAGCAGGGAGGTGGTGAGAAGCGTCCAAGAGTAAATATATTCTGGAGGCATAGCCAATGTGATTTTATGATGGATTGGGCATAAGATGTGATAAATTATAATAGAAAGAAGCTAAATGATAATTCTAGGTCTTTCTGCTTCAGCAAATGCAAGAGCAGAATTGCCTTTGATAGGTACAGGGAAGGAAGACTATGTTTAGGTGGAAATGTAACTATTTTGTTTCTTGTGTCTTACATTTAAAATGCCTGTCAGATATTTGCATAAGGATATGATAGGAGCAGGCCATATGCATCTGATTTTTAAGGCACCATCAAGAGACTGGATTAAACAGGTCCAACGACTCCACCCTAAAGGCACTTTAAGAGGTTCAGAAGATGAGGAGGAACCGAGAGAGAATTCACTGCTAGTGAGATAGGGAGGGACTCGTTAACTTTTACTGGGGCTTTTAAGATTATTGAAAAGCCAAGTAGTAATGTCATCGTGAAAATTACTTTATTTCCAGTTGCTCTCAGAATTAGTGGTTCATTGTCCTGACTGTCTAGAAAACCCCCTCCCCCTTTTTAGACCTCATTATCCTACCTAATAACTTATTATCTTAAATGCTTCCATCTCTTCTCCTCCACTCCCACGCTGCTCAGTGAAGTGATTCCTTTTTGTCTTTCGTTTATGCCTTCCCTTCCAACTCTGGAAGACTCTTCAGAAATGTTTTGCTTTTGCTTTTATTTCTAAGTTGGCAAAGGTTTATAACGTCTTCAAAGCAGGGAGTTCTATTTATTTATACACAAACACACATGCACACAGATCCTGCTTACTTTCAATAATATCTATTTTCATTTTTATAAGAATATGCCACCACACACCTAACTCCATATGCTATTTTCGATCTACTGGTTTAGGTTTCCAAAAGATGGTTTTCCTCTCTAGCGTGAATCAGAACACCGCTGCGGAACTTTGCCTCGAGAAAGTTTAGTAAAGTTAGTTTGAGTTAAATAAAATGTCTTCGCCTCACTATTTATAATGAGCTGCCTAGGAGGTTGGCAGGTGTATTTTCAGTGTGTAACCTCTCCACTGTTTATTATGTAAAAAACTGGCCTTGCGTTCCTGTTGGCCATTGTCGTTTAGCTCTGAGAACGGACAAAAAGATGACCATGACTTCATCTTCATTCTCCATCCTTTTCCCACTTTATCTCATCCCACAACTCTGCTCTTGTACTGACCATTCAAACATATTTATTAAGGTCTAAAATTATTAATAAGTAAAGGAGAGGCAAAGATGTATATCCAGAATTTTTTTTGTAATAAAAAAGAAACTATCTGACTGCATATGATATTACTGCTACCAAGATTTCTCAATCATTTGTCCCAGGGCCATAAAAAAAAGACACAGTCCTTTATTTTCTCCAGTCATTTTTATTATGAGACTCTGTAAGACTGGAATTCTTTATCGGAACATACCCTGTTACCTGAGTTTGAGAGAATCATGACCAGTTGCCTTGTCTTCTGTCTTCCCCTTAAGTTTTAATTTAAGGATAACGATCAAAGTGCAGGTGGTTTCCTGTAGATTAATGACCCCTCAGGAGAAATCCGTGTCCCTGGGACAAATATCTGTCATTAATCCTACAGAAATGGAATGTATGAGAGCCATTATCGTCACCATCAAATGGCAATTCTTTCTCCCTTCAAGTAAATGCTCACTTCATTTCAAGTTGATGGAAGATCTAAGACGGGCATGCTATAGGCAGAAGAGCTCTGTTAATTTACTAAACAAAGGAAATATCAGGTTAAGAGAAAAAAAAAGCCAGGAGTGGTATAAATTTGACTCAAAGGAAGGGAGTTTTAATTTAACTTAAATTTATACCCTGATTTCTCTTCCGATCATGTTAATCTCCTCCTTTTACTAAATTCATCCAAGTATTTGTTTGAAGGAAGATAACCTACATGTTCTCCCCCACCTGCCTGCCTTGTATGTTCCTATCTCTGCTTATGCAGTCCATGTTCTGTCAAAAAAAAAAAAAAATCTTTGCCCACTCCAAGTTCGTGAAGCTATTCTTTTCTTTCCTTCTAGAATATCATTTCTTTTAACTTTTACATTTTAAGTGTGCGATCCATCTCAAATTAATTCTTCTGTTTGATAGGAATTCTGGCCAAGATGTATGTTTTACAGAGATATTCAATTTTTTTCTACACCATGTGTTAAAAATCCTTTCCCATTCCGATTACGTCCCTTGGGCAACTTTTATCAAAAGTTAATTAATCATGTAATTGTGGATCTATTGCCGCACTCCCTATTTCTTTCATTTATCTCTCTGTCTACATTTAACCAATGCAACACCGTTCACTATCGGAATGTAGTAAATCTTAAAATGGGCAGTTTAAGTCCTCCAAGCAAATCTTCTGCAAGTTTTTCTTCCAGCCATTTCTTGCAACTTAATGATTCACATGCAACTAAGTCTTTTGAACTTCTCTCCCCTTATAGGAGGCGTATCTGAGCATGTCTTCCTCATTTCTCCTGGCAAAGAAAAATCCACAGAGTCATGCCCTTTCACTTATAAATGGGGGTATAAATCAAGGCTGAAATCCTTATCCATGTAAACACTTAGGTAAGAGAAAATACCTAGTCTCGGGCATACTTCTCCAGGTACATCTGAGGTTACTAGCCTCAAGATTTAGATGCAGAGTGGGGAAAAAAAAAAAAAAAGAATATTCCTCTTTTATCTTCGTTATAAACCAAAGTCTGCAATCAAGCTTTCAGGAAAGAGCCTTACATTGGGAGTTGCTAGGGTGTTTGCACATAGAAATAAAATTGATGTCTATTTTCTGTTTCACCAGTGATTGCTACAAATACAGCACAAAGGTTAGAACTCTACAGGAAAGAGAAGGAAGTTGCACCATAATTTCCTTCTTCCCTAGAAACCTTGCAGAATGCAGAATGCAGTAGTTTGTTTTTTTAACTATAATTTTCAGAACAATATTATGGCAAGCTTGCCCCAGAAAACAAAATAAAAATGGAAATAATAATTATCACACACTGTATAATTTTTAAAAAAATAATACTTTGTGGCTTCCTGTATAGTTCTATTGTAGCGTTCATTGAAAATCTAAATTCAACTAATTGGTTTTCAACAAAAACCATATAAGGAACTTGAGTTGAGGAACATTAGAAAGCTTTATTTATTCGTTTATTTGCAAGTGCATATATAGAGCTTGAGAATGGCTTTGCTTTTAGTTAAGAGGAGCTATCTTTGACAAATATTTAAAGTGGGGCATAAAGTAAAGAAGATGAATTTCACTCAGCTTTTCTCCCATTCCAAAGAGATTGATATTCGATACACAGAACACTGAAACCCTAAAACAGTAACCATCATCCATTTGGAACACAGCGGGTGAAAACTATCAATGAAATGAAGATACGTATTTCTAACCCATAGTTTGAGCATCATGGAACTTTTTTTTTTTTTTTTTTTTGAGACAGAGTCTCACTCCGTTGCCCAGGCATCAGCCTAGCTCACAGCAACCTCAACCTCCAGGGCTCAAGCGATCCTCTTACCCCAGCCTCCCGAGTAGCTGGGACTACAGGCAAGTGCCACCATGCCCGGCTCATTTTTTCTATATATATTTTTTAGTTGGCCAATTAATTTCTTTCTATTTTTAGTAGAGACGGGGGTCTCACTCTTGCTCAGGCTGGTTTCAAACTCCTGACCTCGAGCGATCCTCCGGCCTCGGCCTCCCAGAGTGCTTAGGATGACGCGCCCAGCTGGAACTTTTTGGATGTACTATAAACCTGACGGGGATTAATATTCTCTAGCTATTGTGGCCAACAGGTAGAAAACACTGGCGCTGAAAAGATGAAAGCCTATAAAACAGACTGAAAGATAAATGTTCTCTGAGTCTCTAAAATGCTGAGATGAATTTGGGGATTTGCATCTTCTGAATCTGAATTTGCTATTCATGGAACTTTCAAAGCGGTGTGCTATTTTGGACAGGTTATATTCGGCATTGGCTGAGAGTGATGGCATGGCGTGGAGACCATGAGGGGTTGTGTTACAGGTGGCCGTGGGAGAAATGCCTGGCATCAACTGGGATCTTTAGGTTCCTGAGGCCAATTGTAAACAATAGGTTTCACACCCATGTTCTTCTTTTTTTTTTTTTTAAAAAAAAATCCTTATATTTTTATAAATGCTGCGGAATTAAATCATTGAATTCCACAAAGGTGCCCTGACTCAGGTCACCCTCTCCTGGAGGTATTAATGAGCAGTGAACAGGTGACAGAAACAGCAGCAGAGGGAAGAAAGGAGCTGATAGGGACAAAAGACCATGCTGTGTTTACTCTGTTTGCTATTTAAAATGTAGATTATTATTTTTTTTTTTTTAGTTTTTATTTTCGTTTTTATTTTATTTTATTTCAGCATATTGTGGGGGTACGAATGTTAAGGTTACGTGTATTGCCCATGCCCCACCTTTCCCCTCGAGTCAGAGTTTCAAGCGTGTCCATCCCCCAGATGGTACGCATCTCACTCGTTATGTATGTATATACCCATCCCTTCCTCCCCCATCCCACCTGCCTGTACCATGGAGTACTACTCAGCTGTAAGAAACAATGGTGATCTAGCACCTCTTGTATTTTCCTGGATAGAGCTGGAGCCCATTCTACTAAGGGAAGCATCCCAAGAATGGAAAAGCAAGCACCACATGCACTCACCAGCAAATTGGTATTAACGGATGAGCATCTAAATGGACATATAGAAATAAAATGTAAATTATTGATATTGTCATAACACGAGCTAAGGCATAGAGCACATCTAGTTCTGTATGCTTTCCATTTGGCTTTCAATGATGCATAAGGTTTAGAGAGATTGCCTTCGTATGTAAGAATAATAAATCCAAAGTCTCCCAAATCAGACATGTGTTACATTAAGTTACTTGCATACATTCTCTCTACTCAATCCTTAAACGGTGGTTGTACAATGTGGGAGGAAAGAGCATCAGGTAATGATTAAAAACCTGCTGACAGGTACAAAGATTAGAATCCTAGGTCTTCCACGTATTTTCTGTGTGACTTTGAGCAAGTGACTTGCATTATCTTCTCTTCAGTTTTTTTATTTATAAAGTGGAGGTAAGAATGCTTACCATGATGGGCAATTGTAGAGTTAAAAGTATTTTTACATAAAGAAACCTTAAAAGCTGCCTGATATATATAATAGACATTCAGTAAATCTGTGCAGGTGTTATGAGTTGGATCCTTTTAAAATTGCTAGCTATAATTCTCACCTTTTCTCAGTTTTAGGGGTGGAAATGAACCAAAACCCAAATCTGGTTAAAAAGTGAAAGCCCACCTTGTATGCATACCCTATACTGTCCACCGTCTTATCATCTATTAAGCATTTAGAGCATCAATGTTTAGCATGATTATATTTGTTGAGTGCATCTACAGCATAATGTTTTAAAAAGAAAGGAATGGGCCGAGCGTGGTGGCTCACGCCTGTAATCCTAGCACTCTGGGAGGCCGAGGCGGGCGGATTGCTCAAGGTCGGGAATTTGAAACCAGCCTGAGCAAGACTCCGTCTCTACTAAAAATAGAAAGAAATTAATTGACCAACTAAAAATATATATACAAAAAAATTAGCTGGGCATGGTGGTGCATGCCTGTAGTCCCAGCTACTTGGGAGGCTGAGGCAGGAGGATCGCTTGAACCCGGGAGTTTGAGGTTGCTGTGAGCTAGGCTGACGCCACAACACTCACTCTAGCCAGGGCAACAAAGTGAGACTCTGTCTCAAAAAAAAAAAAGAAAAAAAGAAAGGAATGACTATCATACCAGTCAATAAAGGACATTTCTGCAAGGCTATACCTGGATGGAATGGTATAATTTGCAATAATCTTGAGGCATCTTTTAACTCATAAGTGATCATTGCTTTCCTCTGTAGAAAACTTGTCAAGTAACTTATCATTATTATCTTGTAAAAACCAGTTCATGTTGTCCTTGCTCATAGCCCCAGTATGTTCCAAGCAGGAAGAGGTCATGTAGAGAAAAATCCTTGGATTTTTAATCAAGTGTGCTGCAAATGACATTTTTCCCCCTCAACATCTGTTTCTTTATGTATATAAAAAGAGTTTTAACCTGATTATCACTGAACTCTGTTACTCATGTTCTTGCAAATGCATACCGTCACTATCAGGGGAGAAGCTCAAAAAGCATCTAGTTGTTCTGGCAAAATCACCCAGATCAGATATCTAACCCGACTTGTGCATCACTTAGTGTTTTACAAGACGGCAGCAAAAATGTGCCAAGTAAATTGTCTGATATCAGTCTTAGGTAAGACACAAGGTGACGTAAGAAAAGGTTATGTCCATAAAAGAAATCATGAATCGTCACTTTTGTAGAAAGCTCTCAAGTACCGTATATTGAATGTCATATTTACAGAAACCCTACAGAGTAGCTATTGTTACCCTTTCTTTACAGAAAAAAAAAAAAAAAGAGCACTCTCAGAAATTTCAAGATGCCTTATAGCAACAGGCACGGTAAAAATTTAAGTCAAGTTTTTGACACTAAGCCCGATATTCGGTGACTATACCATAGCCTGTTTATTAAGTTAGCATTTTCCTGCTCTGTAATGTTTTTTAAATATCTTTTATTTGTTAAATAAAAAACAACATGAATTTTGGGTCTATGCATTTCTGTTATATAAAATAACAGGACAGCCCAGAAATTCAAAATTAAATGAGAAAACATATTCTATAAAGGTTAAGAGCGCAAGCATGAATCGTGGCTTAGATCCTGGTTTTATAACTTACCAAGTCAGTTGGGTCAAATCTTTTAACTTCATTCTGTCTTAAAAACTTCAGCTGTGAAACTGAGATTCTAACTTCATCACGTAGGGCCGTGAGAACTAAATGTCAATGTTTATGATGTACGTAGCACCCTTACTGTCTCGTGGTAATCCCTTAATAAATGCCAGTCGACGTTGTAATTTCTGTCATTGTTTAAACATATTCAAACCAAACTGTCTGTTGTCTTCTTGTTTATAGAATCTTTGCTCGATTGTATTAGATTTCAAAGTACTATACTCTGAAACCAAATAGAATACAAAATATATGACCAAAATGCCTCAATATATCCAAAGACTGGAAAACAGGAAAGTTTTATATGTTTTTTAAATTTGCATATATGTTGAAAGAAATGAAACTCATTTTCCTTTTCTACAACATAAGAGTTATTCCCTGCAAGTGCCCAAAACCTTCTGATAAAAATGATTTTAAACACTCCACATTTAAGAATTCACATTACTATAGGAAGATTTCATTGACAGTGCAGAGATTAGCAAGTATAAAGGGATTTTGAAAGTGGCCAGTGAGTCATTAGATGACTATATTTTGGAGGAAAAATATACTTCATGTGAAAAGATGTGACAAGACTGTGCCATTAATTAAAAATAATTCCGAGAATTATAAGGGAAATTTAAAGAGAGCATAAAAATATTTTAATATTTAAAAAAATAAAATAAAAATTTTAAAAAAAAATATTAAAAAAATAAAGAACATTGACAAATTTGGAACCAAGGAAAACCAAGTCTTGTTTTTTATGTGCCTTTACTGCCTTTCGGGTATTGTATACTGTTGACAAGGAAGAATCACATTCCTTCTGAAGACAAGCCAGTCAAAGAAAAAAGGATATATATTTTAAAAACTGGAAGAATCACAAATTGTCACCGTTGCCGTGCAAAACTGAAACAGAAGCCTGGTGTCTGGAACTCAGGGACTACAAAATGAACCCCGAAGTCTTTTCACCATCAAAGTCAAGTTCGAACATAAGAAACAACAGCTCTCTTCAATCTGACAGACCGTTCCGAAATGTGTCCCCTTTTTATGTGACACTTTCATATATTTTAAAATGTCTATGCCCTGGGTAATTAGGAGAAATGAAAGATGTACTTTATTACCAATTCTCACAAAAACTCACTGTCAGTAGAGATACAGCTTTCCTTGTATTTAGAGATAGTATCGCCCAGTCTTCTCAGTAATCATAAAGTTGGAAGAGACCTCCTGTGGGTGTCCGGTCTCCTCCTGTTTCTTCAGGCATGGCATTCTCTAAACTATCCTTCAGCGACAAAAAAAAAGCAAACGGTCCATAATGAGACCTGATTTATTCGGAGGAAGGTATTTGGTGATGAGTAGCCCAGTTCAGCGCTGCACAGAGACATCACAGTTTCGTAAATTGAGAAGGTCCTTAATTAACATTTAAGAATCGTAAATTGAGAAGTTCCTTAATTAACATTTAAGAAAACAGCTTGTTGTCACTTAAGTACGTTATGGCATAAATCTACAATGATCCGTTGTCACTTACGAGCTTTAGCAATGTTTACGTACCAACGCTCTGCCAACCTTTTCAGAACATGAATGTACAACATTCGTAAGAACACAGCTATGGCCCTATTAATCGTCTTATCCATGGCTAATGTATGACAGACAAAAGACCAATTTCAACATCCCAGAAAATATTGCTTAGTGGTGATAAAATAGCAGATGAAATTACCGCTTATTTCTACATGACTCTGTATTTAGCAAAATGACTACAGTTTGTCTAAGCCGCGAGCACTGCTTGCAAAATTATTCATGTAAGCATTGCTCATGGCTTAGCTGGTAGGTTATTTATCCTAAAGGGTTGAAGAGAACTGAAACCAGCATGGTCTGCAGTTGGGACCTGGAGGCTTAAGTGTTGTGTTTAATTAATGTGTGTTTAAGTGTACCGTGAACAAAATATATTTGCAATCTTTTCTCTAAAGAAGAACAACACAGACGATTTTCCTAAGCACCCAGGAGCGGGTTGTGACCTGTTCTTTATTCTCTTGGCTTTAGTGAACACATGCATTCACAAATTAGTTCACTGGTTTAGTAAAAATTTTACAACATAACTTGCAACTATTTGACATCAATCTTGGCTTTTAATGAGAAGAAGAGCCCAAGGAGGAAAAAAAATTTTAAAAAGTGAGAAAGCTAGTTAAATGAAGATGAAGTGTTTTCCTCTAATTTGTGATTCCTACAGCCAGAGTGCAAGTGTATGCTCTACAAACACGACGTTTATATTTGTACTTAAGGCTTTATTTTGAGGAAAGTCACTCATTTTTTGCTCATTTTGAGTAGGAATGGGAAGACGTGGTATAACAGCAGCTTATCAGAATTGCTTCTGGATATTAAACCTTCCTCAGAATCAGCTGGATATTTAAGTGTTGGACTCTTTGCAGAGAAATGCAAAGAGCTGAACCTGCTGCAAACCACCTGGGGGGCAGGGCCTCATTAGGAAGAGATGTGTTTGCAGAGGGAAACATGACCAGGTGGTATCAAGTTCTTGTGCTTTTAAAAAATAATGCAGAGCCGATTGAATAGTTCTAGTGGAAGGTCAAACTTTTTTCTATGTTTAGCCATTTGGGTTTGTGTTAATAAGAAACCTTCTGTAAATATACATTCCTAATTGCAACTAAATTAAATATTCATTTGTAACATTTGCTCTAAAAACATTGATTTCTTAATGAGTATGAAATGAATAGGTCATGCTTTGAGTGCATGCAGAACTCTTCATAACGCATTAGCACAAGGAACTAACTGGAGATGGTAAATTCTGAGATTCATGAGGACTGGGGGGGGGTACTCTCCATGAATCTAAACGTTTCCTGTTATTATTACTATCCTCCTAAAATACGCATTTTTAAAAATCAGAGACTATATTTTGTTTACACTATAAATACTAAACGCAGTAGGTGATTTTATTTTACTTTATATGCTAGATTCAACCATTCCACCTTTCTATGTCATTGAAATGGACAAGACTGCAATCGTTTTACCTGCATTGTCCACAGCGGCTTTTAAGGAGAAGTTTCCTTTCTCAGTCTTGCACTTTACCAGCTATTCCACAGCCAACCATCATCATGTTTCTTTAAAAGCATAAATCAGTTGACGCTACATCTTCACTCAAATGCTCGGATGGGCTTCCATGTAAAAAAAGTAAGATTCAAAGTCCTAAAATCCCACGACCTTCCAGACCTCATTTTGTTGTTTTTTTTAATCAATTTCCTGCTGCTCTCTGCAACAGCAGCACTGTCATCCTTGGGTTTGCATCACACATTGCACATGCCCATATAGCAAGGCACCCAGAACATTCCCCCAGACGGTTATATGGCTTCTTCCAACTCAACCTTAACGTCTTTTTCCCAAATGTCACTCTATCAGAGAAGTCTCCTCTGATCACTTCAGCAATAGCAGCGGCCCCATCACAGTTCAGAGCCTCATCCTGCTTGTACCCCTACTGAGGACCTGCCATGATTCTCCGAAAATAAAACCTACCTATCAAATAAGCCCCAGCAGGATGTCTAAGCATGTGCGCCATAGAAGCCCTACCCCGAAAATCAGCCCTAGTGACGGGCGTGGCTGCGCGGCGCATCTGCACGACCCGTGCGTGTCGTCACGGAGTGGGAAAGGACATGAGCAGCCCTTCTCATCCGCCCCGTGAGAGCTCTAGTGCTCCACAGGAGAGATCGGGGCCAGTGGTTCTAAAGGAAACAGAGTCGCAAGACATTCAGGATGGAATTCGGGGTTTGGAGAGTGAGGATGATGTTCCAGAAGAAGATGACTTCACTGTATTTGAATAAATGTAGATGGTTGTACCGTACTTAAAAAAAAATTAACACATCCCCTGAAAATAAGCCCTAGGGTGTCTTCTTGAGGGAAAATAAATATAAGACCCTGTCTCATTTGGGGGGAAACACGGTACTTGGATTCCTTTTAATGGTTCCCAGATCCCTCTCCTTTTTGGAATTGAGTCAATTAGCAATTCATTTCCTTGGCTAAAATACATGTGCCTGTACGCGCGCGCGCGCACACACACACACACACACACACACACACACATACATTTCTACTGTATACATTAGAGTATATAGTAGAATACTGTATACTTTTAAAAATATTTTTAAACTGCTGTTTAAAACTGCTGTTTGCCTGAAAAAGATGGGGAAAAAATCATATCGTTCGGAGTCATATTAGATTCAAAAACATGAAGCAAAAAAAAAAAAAAAAAACAGAAACAAGAATTATTAAGTGTTTTTTGTTGTTGTTGTTGTTTTGTTTTTGTTTTTTTTTTTCAGTTCATTCATCCTTGACTCTGTAAAAGACAGGAAACAGCATGGAGGAGTTTTGCATTAGTGGTAACAGAATTAAATTGAAAACATTCTGAGAATAATTAGGTTGCCCCTGTATACTCATAGTCCCGATTGTCATCTATTCATTGAAGACTCTGGTCAAAGTGAAGAAAATGTAAAACCTTTATTGGAACTTACATTTGGAGGAAATATACAGTGTCTCGAAGCTCTTAATTACACAATAACAGATATTATTAACTCCAAACAACTGAATACAAAGTTCAACAGTATTAAGATACAAGAAATGTGCAGAACTTGATAAAATGTGTCATGTGCAAGAGCAAACAGGAAAGAATGCCCCAGGGAGAGTCAGAGAAAGGAGAACAATGTTGCAAACACTTCCAAAAAGTAAAATAATAAATAGGGATGCAGTCAAATATCAAGTTTTACTTATATCCCTTTACTAAAGATGCTTCCTTTCTTAATTCAACCAGCTCATTCTTTCATCCTTCAACTCTTAGTTCAAGGGTAATCTCCCTCCACAAGCCTTCCCTAAACATTGCAAAACTACCTGTATTTCTCACACCTCAGCTTGGGAACTGTTCATGGCTCAGTAACACTCCTGTCTGGTATTGCCAGCATATTTACTTTTATAAAATTACCCCTATGTCACTAAATTCAGGTTCATTAGAAGCCGATTCTTTTTTTTTTTAGTTCCTGGGGATAAAATAATAGTGCTACATAGTATATAGTTACCTCTCTCTTTCCATTATTCATTACTCCTGATTTCATTTTCTGATTGATACTATTGATCAGATCAAAATGACTATCTCGTTATTTTATAATAATGGTGAAGCAGGAATTATTTTTCCTTAATATAAAGGCATAGTTTTAAATTTTTTATTTTCCTCAACATTTTATTAACAAAGAATCGTTCTAATACTATTGCATCCAATTTTAAAACTTTAGATGAGTCATTATTCATTTGAGCATGTATTAAATTGATAGAATGGTTTTTTTTGTTGATTTAGTAACCTGTGTTTTTGAATCAAATGCTTTCTGGTAATGTTGAATCATATTTAATTCTAGTTGTTAGCATTTCTATTTGAATTTTTTTTTTTTTGGTATGTACACGTATAAACTCAGTATGGTTATTTCTATTATAATTAACTTATTAGTGAGTTTGGGATTATGATATTAACTTCAGATAATGATGTGTTCATCTCACATTGTTTTCATGAATTAAAACAGACAATGTAACTTGATAATTATATTTTTCTTCTCACTTTGAAAGATTTCACCAGTGAACATATAATAGTATTGTGGCTTTTTAATGTAGTATTTTCACATTTTGACAATTATTTCATTAGTTATTATCTACTACTTCTAATAATTCTGTTTTAACAATTTTGTGTTGAAATTTTTTAGAAGGCTATCTCATTCAAAATTTATAATATATACTCAATTTATGTATTGTAGTATTTATTGTCAAGTTTTACAGCCTTTTTCTCTTACTTTGTATGGTTATCCTTTTTTTTTTCCCCATATCAATTCTTACAGTAACCTCTTTTGTCATTTTTGTAGATCAAATATATATATATATATATATATATATATATATATATATATATATATATATATATTTAATGGATTGATTTGGCTGGGCAATGCTCACAAATTCCTTTAAGCTGATTATTCATCCATCTAATATTAAATCATTCTGTTCTTCCAGGTATCAGCTTATGCTGAGAGACAGTATAGGGTGGTAGTTAACCAAGTGGGTTCTACAGCCAAATTTTCCAGGCGTGAATTTCAGGGTCCCCACTTGCAAGCTGTGCAAAGTTGAGCAAATTACTATCAACTATGTGCTTCAGTTATCTACCCTGAGAAATCGGGCTGATATCAGTCTCTGCCTCACAGGTTGCTGCTGAGGACCCAAATGCATCGATTTG
Organism: Microcebus murinus; assembly: GCF_040939455.1. Lineage (NCBI taxonomy): Eukaryota > Metazoa > Chordata > Mammalia > Primates > Cheirogaleidae > Microcebus > Microcebus murinus. The sequence continues at coordinate 20,110,196 of NC_134129.1, read as the reverse complement.
CACGAGCATTTAGAAGACTGCCTGGCACAGAGTCAGGGCTCAATAAATACAAAGCAATTATATTGATTTTTTTGTTCTACTTCATGGAATAACAATGATACCAGTTAAATATGATATGGAACAGAGTTATTAATCTGAATCCCCCCTGCCACCTGTTTCATTTTTCAGGAAAGAAGAACGTTCAGGGATCCAGCCCGAAAGAAATAAACTCTTCCGGTTGTTTGTTTAAATACCTGGGTTTACGACCCATCATCGTCTCTCTGAGTGCAATGGCTCGTCAGCACTTTTCTGCATATGCACGCCAAATTCCCCACGCCATAATGAAAACACCTGACGCCAAAGGAGCATGTGTATAAATATCCATTCAAGTAAACAAGAAATAACGTAGCACCTCATCAGCCTTCACCGGGGGCTACAAGGGGACCAACGTAAACAATCATTTGCAGAAAAATGAAGCAGAGCTTTGAGAAAATATTATAGCACCGTGCATCTTTAGAATCAGCCATAAGGTATGCAGTTTATTAGATTTAACTAGTAATAGATGTTTATCCCTTCTGCAACCCTGCAGTAAAACCCTCAGAAAATAAGCAGGTGTGATCTAGATGCCAAGTAGAATCCCATCCTTTTTTTGTGGTCTGCAAAGCTAGTTACTGAGTGACGTAACTGCTTTCAGGTTTTGATGATGGTGAGATGTCTTCAGACTACGCCAAACCCGGGAATTTTTTCTTTAGATGCAAGGCCATGCAGTGAGGTAAGACCTTGATGCTTCTAGAATGAGATTCTAATGCTTACCCAGTACGCTGGCCACAAGTAATTTCTGGTTCTCACCCTTAAATCTCTTGGACGCCCATATGTTGCCTGCAAGTGTTCCCTGTTTCAGTTACTTTCCAGGCATCATTTGTACTTCGAAGATGATTGTGGCTTTATTTAATCTGTGACTTATTAAAAAAAAAATAAATGAACTAAGTGAATCACACCTCATGGGCTGATATAGATACTTGAGAGTTAGTTAAAAATGTTCTTCCATACAATGACTTTCCCTGAGAATATGTAAATAGGAAAGGTATTTTGAAAAGCATATTTATAAGAAAGGTAAGAAATGAATGAATAGTGTATATATATATATATATATTGACATTTTATCGATGATTTTATTTTTAAAGTAATTATTTAAAGTAGTATTTAAAGTAATTAAAGTAATTATTTTTAAAGGAAAAGGGGGCATTCAAGAAGTGTTTATCTCTGCCGGGTGCGGTGGCTCACGCCTGTAATCCCAGCACTCTGGGAGGCCCAGGCGGGCGGATTACTTGAGGTCAGGAGTTTGAAACCAGCCTGAGCAAGAGCGAGACCCTGTCTCTACTAAAAATAGAAAGAAATTAGCTGGACAACTAAAAATATATAGCAAAAATTAGCCGGGCGTGGTGGCACATGCCTGTAGTCCCAGCTACTTGGGAGGCTGAGGCAGGAGGATCGCTTGAGCCCAGGAGTTGGAGGTTGCTGTGAGCTAGGCTGACCCCACGGCACTCACTCTAGCCCGGGCAACACAGTGAGACTCTGTCTCAAAAAAAAAAAATAAAAAAAGTGTTTACCTCTTTAGTAATTTTTCATGAAAAGAGAATCTGCTGACTACAGCTTTTGTGCAATTAATCCACCAGTCCTCAGTGGAACTTGAGATTTGTGATGTACAGAAAGTGTCAGACTCAACTAATTATACTCCTCACCTTATGAATAAACTATTACTATTGATTTTCTGCTGTTCCGTGCTATTTTCAGGGTTCGTAAATTCTACAACTACTATAGTATCACTTATCCTCTGAAAAACACAGCCACACTCTAAGGAAAATTTTAAGTGGTTGTAATTTTCCTGCACACAGATGGAAAATACCCCAGGGCTTATCCAACCTTCTCTCACTCACACCCTCCCCTCCAGATCTCTGTATAAGCAGGGGGTTCAGTACACAACTTTGCTCCTTGATTAGAGAGAGAGACAGAGAGAGAGAAAGAGAGAGAGAGATCTTCCATATTCATGTTTGTGTTTACAGGTGGTAAGAATTCTCTGAGTCACTGTAAAAATAACTCATAAAATGCAAAATGTCAGGAAACATAATGACTTTCCTTATTGAAAACTGGCCTGATACATAGAAACCAAGGTTTAAAAGTATGTGTCTGATAACCTATTCTCCCTTAGTGGTAGTTCTTTTTTTTTTTTTAACCACTGTAAAGGAAAGTCACTGCAGCTGATGAACTGGGAGAAGGTACTAGATACTGACAAGTTCTATGTTAAATCTGTGAACTAAAGTAACATTTTAAAGCTCACCCCCCCCCCACCAGCTGACTAAATGGAAGCCCTCGTGGCCAAAGGAATATCCTAAAACTAAATTGCCTACCAGGAGGAGGGAGGTCAGACATGCTTTATCATGTTCCCCTCCCTTCTTGGGGACATCCTTTGTAACCCATTAACAGGCCTAAGGGTATGCAAGACACACCTGCAGGTCCTCAATTTATACAACAAATCTATGTCCCCTGGCTTATCTCTGATAACAGCTCCTTATGTTGAAACATTCCAAGTCTTTAGACAAAGCTTCATGTCTTTAACCAATTACAAGCCAAAGAATCTTTAAACCCACCTATAACCTGGGAACCCCCCCCACCCCTCGAGATGGCCCACCTTTTCGGGCCAAACCAATGTATGCCTTCCACGTATTGATTGATGACTTCTCTATTCTACAAAAGCGAGCATCCTGCTTGTCGGAAAAAAATAATAATAATACGTACATTAATTTGGTCTTGGCTTTTATTCATAAATCTGTTAACTATTCAAGTTGCTAACCCTAGAAAGAGAACATCGATCTCCGACCCCAGCCTATTACTGCTCTGTTCTTTTTATATTGGAATCATCGTGAATATCTGAGTTTCCACCTCCCATCACGCATGATCAAGCTATTCTTGGTGTTCTCTCTCTCTCTCTCTCACGGCAGGCCCACCTGTTAGGGCGCTAGCCTTCCCATCAACAGATACACTTTTTATTTATTTATTTTTTTGAGGCAGAGACTCACTCTGTTGCCCTGGCTAGAGCACCATGGCATCAAGCCATCCTCCTGCCTCGGCCTCCCGAGTAGATGGGACTACAGGTGCGTGCCACCATGCCTAAGTAATTTTTTTCTATTTTTAGTTACCTGGCTAATTTTTTCTGTTTTTAGTAGAGACGGGGTCTCGCTCTTGCTTAGGCTGGTTTCGAACTCCTGACCTTGAGCGATCTGCCCGCCTCGGCCTCCCAGAGTGCTAGGATGACAGGCGTGAGCCAGCCAAGATCCACTTTTTTAAGGCTGCCAAATAGGAAAAAAAAAAACAAAAAACAAAGTTGAGTGCACATTGTGTACAGTGCACAATTTTTACTTTCTTCTTGACCAGTTTCTCTCCAACAAAGTCATCAAACACATGCACACGCACACACGAGAACAGTTGATCTAATAATGGTGTTGTCGTTTCTATCTTCTAGAAATTTCTCCCTTCTTATCCCACTCACCACCACCTCTTATCCCTCACTATTGCTTAACCTCGGGCTTTCTTCCAGTCTCTCTCCAGAACATTGCTCTTCTGCCTACTGCCTTCTCTCCTTCCAGTCCCACCTCTCTCTAATGATCTTTCTAAAATTCAAATCCAATCAAGTCAGTTCTTTCTTTAAAAACCTTTATTAACTCCCTGGAGACTTTGTCACTAACTCCTTAGGACTCTATACCACTGATTTAGGTGCATAAGGGTCTCATTCTGTTGCCCCCGGCTGGAGTGCAGTGGCATCATCATAGCTCACAGCAACATCATACTCCTGTGCTCAAGCGATCCTCCTGCCTCAGCCTCCTGAGTAGCTGGGACTACAGGCATGCGCCACCATGCCCGGCTAATTTTTTCTACTTTTAGTAGATACAGGGTCTCACTCTTGCTCAGGCTGGTCTCGAATTCCTGGTCTCAAGTGATCCTCCCATCTAGACCTCCCAGAGTGCTAGGATTTTACAGGCGTGAGCCAGAGTGCCTGGCCTAGTCTTAAATTACCATAATAAAAAGTCAGTAGATGATGTCTAAAACTAATAAACCAAGAAAGAACAAATCAGCATGTATTTAGAGGTGGGCTGGTGAAAAAATACAAGAAGAGTTCAAAGTGTTTGTTTAGAACCGTGGGATTTGGGATATAAGGGCCGGCACTGAAGTTACAAGCTTTCTATGACCATGTGATAAAACTGAAAACAAAATCGTTTTTAAAATAATTTATCTCTCTTAATAATCTGTTCACTATGTGAGATGAACACTTAACAATTCTCCCTCGCACACGCGTTTTCTTCTTAAATTATTAAAACGATAAAATATATTTTTCTGCAAGTACATTGCAAAATGATAATCTCTCAGGAAGAGAACTGCAATAAAATACTTCTGGGGAGTACCAAAAAACACCCCATTTCCAGGTTTGGATACATAAAATGGGAAAAAAAAAAAAAAGGCAGCTGCAACCAGCAGTTACACTCAGTGGACGGGAGTATGGAATAGCCCACATGCTCCAGGGAATAGTGAAAAAAATCAGCTACCGTGAGAGTAAAGAAAAAAGGTAATTTCAGAGGTCTGAGTGGTGTGGCCACCTGGAAATTAACAGTATTTATTCCGAAGAGGTACTCTGCTGTTGTATGAGTATCCCATGAAAACCACCGTGGAGAAGAGTCAACAGAAGTGAGAAAAAGTATGGGACCTCACCCCAAGAATGGGGCCCAGGAAGAATCTCTGTTGCCTTGGACAGAAGCAGCTCACTGTCACAGGAGGACACGCATGGTAATCTCTTGAACAACTGCTACATCTGAAGTTGGGGGGAAGGATTTAGTAATTACACATGTGCTGTCTGGACTTTTTACAAACATTTTTTTTTTTTTGTAACCCATGATTTATAAACCCATGATTTTTTTTTTTTTTTCCAATTTCACATCCCTAATGCTAACCACAAGTTGTAGATTGAATTTGGTATGATTTCACTCCACTATGCTATATTCTTCAGAGTCTTGCTTTTATACGGGTAACACGGTGTTATCAGCTCTGACCTAAATTAGATCTGGATTCAGTAAGTACGGTGACTTTGTCAAATAGTTAGTGTTTTGCCTTTGAGAAGGGAATGTGATCATTTTTTTGGAGTATGGAAGAGGAGGCAGTAAATTATAGGAGCGTGCTACCATACCGTGACCTTTTCAGTATTCAGTGGCTTAAATAGCTGGTCTTTCTATCCTACTTGATTAAAGCTCCACTAATCATAGAGAAAGTTAATGCAAGATAAAACTTTTTTTTTTTTAAATGGCACGGCATTAATCCTTTCATATGGCAGAAGTTGGAATGGGAACTGGTAGACATTTGTAACAAATTTCAAATGTCCCTGCTGCGGTTGCAAATCTTTAGACAGCAGCCATTGACTTTGGATGATGAAATCGCGACCTGGTAAAAACTTGATCCAGCACTTTTCAGAGTTACGGTATATTACAAATGTGCCCGGCATGCACACAGGGTAGAAATGACCTTGGAGAGTAACATGCATGTCTTCCTTCTTCACAAGGCATCACGCATAAACTGTATCTCTTGAGAATCCTATTTATAAAGACGTCTAGTGACATCACTTTTAGGATACCCTTCGGTAATCCATTGCAAATCATGCCATGAGAGTCCGTGCTTATTTACACTCAGGGAAGTAATGTATAGCCCACGTAAATCTGTGCTGAGCTAGTACTATGTTTTGCTAACTAATTAATAAATAATTATTAACTGAGAAGCAGCTAATGCATAAAAAAGGTCTAATACTTTAAATGTAGTTGACTTTCCTATATAGTCCTTTTTTTTTTTAGGATCACAGAAATTATTTCAGTGACCAGTTTTACCCAAAATATTCAGTTATTATTATTATTATTTTTATTCCTTCCAGAAGAGAGATTATGCAGTTTATTTTTCTTTCTTGGTTGGGCTTATTTCGCTTGGCATGACGCCCTCCCGCTTCATCCATGCTGTTGCAAAGGGCGGGAATGCCGTACATAGAAACAAAGAGCAGAAAGGTACTTACCAGAAATGGGGAGTAGGTGAGTGGGTGGGTGGGGATGGGAGAGGAAGATGGAGGTCAAAGGATCCAAGGTTGCAAATATATAGTTGAGTAAGTCTAGAGATATAAAGCATAGCAGGAGGAATATACTTAATACTTCTACTAGAAATTTGCTAAGAGAGTCTATTTTAGGCGCTCATACCACACAAAAAGAGTAACTCCGTGAAATGAGGAATATGTTAACTGGCTTAACTGTAGTAATCATTTCACTGTGTATATTATATTAAAACATCATGTTGGGCCGGGAGAGGTGGCTCACGCCTGTAATCCTAGCACTCTGGGAGGCCGAGGTGGGAGGATCGCTCGAGGTCGGGAGTTGGAAACCAACCTGAGCAAGGGCGAGACCCCCTTCTCTACTAAAAATAGAAAAAAATTAATTGGCCAAATAAAAATATAGAAAAAATTAGCTGGGCATGGTGGCACATGCCTGTAGTCCCAGCTACTCAGGGAGGCTGAGGCAGGAGGATCACTTGAGCCCAGGAGTTTGAGGTTGCCATGAGCTAGGCTGATACCACGGCACTCTAGCCCGGGCAAGACTGAGACTCTATCTCCAAAAAAAAAAAAAAAAAAATCATGTTATTATATATATTTACACCTTAAATATATATAATAAAATATATTTAAGAGTCATCAACATTAATCTATATTTCTACCCATCAGGTGACTCAGCATATTGTTAATAAACATCTTCTCATTTCAGAGTGAAGTATTTTATTTTAACCATCCATATGTAAGGTTTGAGGTGATTGCAAGAAATAGTTTGTTATATTGTTCATAGCAAGCCTTTCAATGCTTGACAGAATGCAGCACCCCATACATGCAAGGACAATGAGTGACTGCATAATGAATGCAAACACAAGATAATTGCATTAATATTTCATTGTTTTCATGACACTACCAAGCTAGGATAAAAATTGCTTTGAGCTGTGTTATAGACTTGGAAAGTAGAAGGACCAATATTTACAGTTAAGAGAATATTATGTAAATGGCTGTGTGCATATAAATAATTACTGATAGGAGAATTAGTTATTGGCTGGTAGAATGTTAGTTAATTGTGGCTTGACTGAAAGACTCGTGTGTAAAATGGCTCGACACTAAACCAGACATCTCAATTAAAAGCAGGTTGTATTTTTTCCCTGTCTTAATGAAGACATAAATTTTTAGTCCTTTTATTGAATGTTGGAAGTCGTAACATGTATAGTGAAATTTTACCATTTAAAAATAGATATGTTTTTTTTTCAAGTTTCTTAAAACATTCTTAGTTTTTTTAAATAGATCATTTTTATTTTGTTTGTATTTCTTCAACTCAGAGTTAATAGTAGATTATCAGACAGTAAAAAAAAAGTTGCTTTTTTCCCCCTGAACTATATGGATTCTAAAATCAGAAATCTAATCTTTAATCCAAGTAAAATAAGTCTTACAATACTTGGAAAACTAAGCATATGTGTGTCTGATTTTGTTCTCCATGTCTCTTTAAGATAACATAATGTTTCATGTTTTATAAAAGTGCATCTAGGAGGTACAAATGTGTGTTTAGTGAATGAATGTTTTGATATATCTAGAGTATATTACATTTCATTATCCATCATTTCATTCAAAAAAATATTTATGAGGTGTCCAGCATGTGTCAGAGTTGTACCAGGTGCTAGAGACACCTTATTAAAAAGAGCATAAAAGTGGCCTGTTTACATTCTCATTACTAAAGGGAGAATACAAGCAAATACACAATTAATGAGTGAGAAAATCTCAGCTGATGAAAAATTTATAAAGGCAACAAATGTTGATAACACACAAGAAAGTATCTGGAGCTTGTATTCTATTTCTATAATTTTTATTTAGCAAATTAAAAATAGCTTTACTATTCTTACTCTATAGATAAGGAAAGTGGGTTGAGAACTATAACAAATAATAGATCAATAAGAGTTCATCAAAATTGCTTGAGATTGAATTTGCTGATACTAGCACATCCTCAGCGATTGGTTTTATAATTTAGTGGCACTCTTTCACTGTGGCTTTACCCTCAACAAATAATAATTCGCTTTGCGTTCTATACGTAATAGAAAATAAGCTAGTGACGTCCCTGTACAAAGAGCAGGTGAACAATTTTAAATGGATCCAAGTAGCAATATTGGGCTCAATAATCAAGAGTGTCCACTTCCTTATGTCCTTCTAGATATTCCTAATGTGGAAATGGCTAATTGTCTATGCGGTCTGAAAAATATGGCTGAAAATATTACATCCAAAATAAAAGTGCACAGATTTGGAAGTTAGCAAGATTCATAAATTTAAAAAGAAGAAAATGGCAATGTTGTAAGGGAACCTTGCACCCGCGGAACAGACTTTTCTTTTAAGTCTCCTCTATGGGACATAGAAATAAGTAAGGTACTAGAGGAGCTGACATTTGTTTCACCACAGATACTCTAGCATTCTGGTCAGCTGACATGGGTTAAGGAAAAATTGGGTTTAATTGCTAAAGTATTTGTGAAAAATTAACATGAGGGGGAAAAAAAAATTCACTTCTGGGAATGGGTGAATCCACACCTAACGGGCGCTGTGCATGCTGTCTGGGGGATGGGCATGCCTGCAGCTTTGACTCGGGTGGCACAAAGGCAATTTATGGGACCAAAGTGATGTTTATACCCCCCATAATATTCTGAAATAAGGAAAAAAACAAAGTCACTTCTGTCCCACTGGTGCCCAATCACATTTATCACGGTGATCGCCTCACAGGAGTTCGGCTGTCAATCAGAGATGGGGTATTGGCTGTATCGTGAACATGGAAATGACACAACCTATATCTTGGAATCATCCTTTCGTTTCTTCTTGAATTCAAGGTTATCTTGGATGTTTCTCCTTAGCCGTACATTTATGAGAGTGGCGAAAAATGCGGGAGGGAATATTTCATGGCTAATTTCAGTAGAGGGAAGGAGAAAAAGAGAAAAGAGACAGAGAGAGAGAGAGAGAGAAAGTGCTCTGTTATTCTCAAAATCACTTTAGAAACTTAATTAATTCACTGCTGCCTTCCTTCTTTATGTCTCTCATCAAAATTTTCCCAGATAGTATGGGGATCCATGTAAGGATTTCCCTGGTTGAGGACTGAGCTTAAGCTGCTGTTACTGTTTTAGGTTAGGAAGGCTGTCATTTGCAAACTGAAAGAAAGGGATTTCCGTTTAACTAAGTGTTAAAACTTGAATTTATCTCTGTGCCGTTTCCCTGTGGACAGGGAAGGATAAATCACACGGCGGAAGCTCGTGAGTTAGGTAAGACACGAATGCAGGGAAGCAACTGAAGAAGAGAATTTATGGGTCAAAGATTTAAGTGTTATATTTACCAAGGAAAATTTACTACTCATGGTAGCAGATTTATACCCCTGCATAGGCTTTGCTTAAATTAATGTTTTGTTTTATTTTATTTTATTTTTTTCTAAAGAAGGATTTAGACTGTCCTGTGTCAGTAAGTCAGGAGGCTCATTCTTGCAGATTTGGGCATGCTCTTGTCCAGCAGCAGGTCCTGGAAGACCTGGACCAGGGGTCCTTAAACTTTTTAAATAGGGGGCCAGGTCACTGTACCTCAGACCGTTGGAGAGTGCACACTGTGAGCCCGGGACGAGTCGGCTGCTAAGCAGGACAGGCAGTGGTGGCAAAAACACCCAGAGGGCCGGATAAATGTGCTAGGTGGGCCGCATGTGGCCCTCGGGCCGTAGTTTGAGGACGCCTGATCTGGACTGGGGACCCTTAAAACGACACGGAGCTTCGACTTGATGGGCACTTGACCACCTGTTACAGGAAAGGTGATGAAAAACAACCTGGACTGGAATTGGAAGAGCATGACCTGGCTCAGAATGACAACATATTAAGCTCAGAGGGCACTGGTACTATTATTTCCAACTAGAAATATTCTTTAGATCTTGGGAAAAAATGTGCTAATGTTGGACCACTGTTCTCTGATAACTCCCGTAAAACCATCCCCATGTTGCTATGCAATTTGTGCACTGCAAAAAAAAAAAAAAAAAAAAAAGATAGCCTGCCTGAGGACAGACAGGGGCTGAAATCCAGCCTGCCATGAGATTAGTTCCCACCAGAGGAAAGAGCATTTTTGGTTTTTTTTTTTTTTTTTTTTTTTTTTTTTTGCACAGAAGTGTAATCTACTCACTGAACTGTGAGCCCCATAGATCTGGTCCTCTGAGAGGAATCTTTTTCTGTCTGCCTACAGAAGATGCCCTTTTCAAATTGGAGCATGGGCTCTGGCTAGGCTTGTAGGAGCCTTCACTGCAGCTACGTAAATGGGTGTTGAGATTTCCCTACAAGGAGCATTTACTTTCTGCGAATTATCTGGGAAATTATGCAGGCAATAATGACACAGAGACCGGGGGCTTCAACTAGAGTGAGGAAAGTTAATTTCTTTCGAAATATTGGAATCATCTTTTCTTTGGGGGGGGGGTTAGGGATTCTGAACCATGCCTATGTATATAGATCCCTCCCAATGCCTCATGGCTGTGGTACCAAAAAAAAAAAAAAAAAAAAAGGCAGGAGAGTGGTAAATTAAGGATCTCTAAAGACAGAAATTCTCTAGTAGTTATAAGCTATATTTTACTTCCTTTCCAGAATTCTACACCTTTAGAAAACTCTTGTCACTGTGATAATTAGAATTGACTGTCCTGAAGAGAATTAAGGAATTAAGGGAACTGTCCATTCACTATCCCTTGCTGAAGACATAGTTTAAAGGGAAGAACAATATTTCCTTCCCCAGGAAATCGTGGGGATGCCTTTATTTATGGGAGGAGCAGTAGTTGCAGAGGGAGCCGGGACAGAGGTCTGGCATTAATCCTTTCACATTGAATAATTTGTTTTTTCTTAAGTGCTATCAGCATGGCTGAACCAGGCGATTGCTCTAGAATTTGTATTTTGAAAACAATATGGGCGGCTACTCATAATAGTTATGGATAAAACTTGTCATAAATGTATTACTATTTATGAGCTGAAATTGGCTTTTGCGAGTTTTTTTCTCTGCTATGAAGATATTTTATTTATTTCTCTCTTTGAATTCTCACGTAGGTTAAACAATACAAATTTATTTCTCTTTTGAGATGTCGTTTGGTAAAGATCATCCAAGCAAGTTTATGATAATCCCCAAAGAGGTCTCAGAAGCTTAAAATCAAAAGAAATAACTGAGCTTAGAGCTGGTAAATAATCAGAAGCCATTTGGCCAGTGCCTTTTATATACATTTTATAGGTGTAAAGCATATGTGAATATAGACAAAGAAGTTGTCAATAATTCCCTGTGGTAACTATGATTTTTGCCCATCCATTAAAAAAAATTTCTTCTTTTCCTGGTTATATTAATAAGCCTTGTTATCATGGACATAAAGATGTGTTTATAACCTTAACAAGACTGACCACACCCAATCTGTCTCCTACAGTGGTTGGTGCAGAAATGCATGTGGACCAAGCAAGAACCCTTGGACTCCTTGCATGATATACCGTGTTTCCCTGAAAATAAGACAAGGTCTTATATTTATTTTCCCTCAAGAAGACACCCTAGGGCTTATTTTCAGGGGATGTGTTATTTTTTTTAAGTACAGTACAACCATCTACATTGATTCAAATAGAGTGAAGTCATCTTCTTCTGGAACATCATCATCACTCTCCAAACCCCGAATCCCATCCTGAATGTCTTGCGACTCTGTTTCCTTTAGAACCACTGGCCCCGATCTCTCCTGTGGGGCACTAGAGCTCTCACGGGGCGGATGAGAAGGGCTGCTCATGTTCTTTCCCGCTCCGAGACGACACGCATGGGTTGCGCAGATGCGCTGAGCAGCCACACCCGTCACCAGGGCTGATTTTCATAACCACGCCCATCACTGGGACTTATTTTTCATAACCACGCCCGTCACTAGGGCTGATTTTCATAGCCACGCCCATCACTGGGGCTGAATTTCATAGCCACGCCCATCACTGGGGCTGATTTTCGGGGTGGGGCTTCTATTGTGCACATGCTTAGACATCCTGCTGGGGCTTATTATATGGGTGGGTCTTATTTTCAGGGAAACAGGGTACCTAAGTATGGTTTTGGGGAAAAACATTGGCTGTCTTTCCCAGGACTGCTAAACAGAAATCTTATAGCATGGGCTGTTCCTGGGCTTTATCTCAAGCCACATTAAAGAAGTTTATCTCTAGTTGTAGACACAAAGATCATCACACTGAAAGCAGAGGAGACATGGATGCAGAGAGAGAATGAACACATACCCTGTCCATGTATGTGAGAGGCATGAGAGAGAGAGAGAGAGAGAGAGAGAGAGAGAGAGAGAGAGAGAGAATGAACACATACCCTGTATGAGGTCTACAATCAAGAAGGGACTGAAGCCAGTTCTTTTCCTCTTGTGGGGTAAGCAGGTTCCCTTTATTTGGGTTGGGTTGCTAACACTAAGAATTCTCATTAAACAAGAGAAAGCTGTGCTAGACTGGAAAATCAGTGAATCTGTGTTCTGGACTTTGTTCTCCTGCAGATGGCTGTGTCTTCATATAAATCAGTTACTCATTCTGTACCCATCTCATCATCCACTAAATAAAAACTATGATTAAAAAAAAAACGATCTCCTAATTTCCCTTTTTTTAGCTCTAACGATCTCCCTTTCAATGGGCATGTATTATCTGGCCCTCATTTTGGCATTAAACGTGAAATGCTAAGTTGAAAAGAAGATACTAGAGAGAGCATTTGCTATCCCTAGGCCATAGTTTTTCCAGGCAGAGAAATCAATGAAGTAGGATTGTTTTGCACAGAGGTTGAGAATTTATCTGTGACTCTCACCAACATAACACAGTTAAACCATTCATTCAAACTCTCTTTCAAAAAATAATTACTATGAGCCAGGCCCATTCTAATTATGGGATTACAGCAATGAACAATAGAAACAGACCCTGATGCAGCTTAATTTCTAGTGCTATTTATACAATGAGCACATTAAGCAATGAGTGAATTTTAAAAGATTCAAATAAATGCACCAAGAAAGGTCACAAGTGTAATGGATTCTGATGAGGATAGTATAAGAAGGGAAGATGTCTAATTTAGCTAAGCTAACAGGAAAATTCCTCTACAGAAGGGACATTTGATATGAAATCTGAATGACATAAGACAGCAATGATGTGATAATCTAGAGGAAATGACAGAAGAAGAGGAACTCCAGCAATGTGAGTGAAGAATTATGTCGTAGAAATTATTCAGGGAATGAATCGCTTATGAGGATTCCTGGTTCCTTGTTCTTGAATATTCTCATTGAGTAGACTTGAAGAGGGAAGAATCATTTATTCATCATTCCATATTCGTAAATTTTTTGGCGGATCTGCGAAGAGAAGACAGAAGAGAAATTCAAAAATGGAGCCTTCTTTCTTATACAACTAAGGTAGATCACTTGGGCAATTGTAGGGAGGGAGAAGGTGAAAAGATAAAAAAGTAGCACTGCCTTCATTTTCACTCTATTAAATCAGAAATAACTGGAATCAATCATAGATGGAGCTGACCCTTTAATTCATTCCAAAATAAATACTGTTAGTCCTACAGCTTTTCACGTGTACCTGAGCACATAAAATATTTAGAAAATTCTATCTCAGCAAATTTGGAAACTGCAGTCAATCTTAACCATCTTCCTTTACTTACAAAGATTTAAAGTGCTTTTGAGAGAGAGGGAAAAAAGCTATAACTACCATTCTAAATCAAGCCAGGACCATTAATACACCTGTCACCCTCAAGATGAAAACAAAGGTGAGCACAAACTCCTTACATAGCTGAGAAAAATTGTTGGTAAGAAAATGGGCAGTATTATTTAGATATCTGATATTTCAAAACCAAAAGGAAAAAAAAATTCCTGGAAAAAAGTATAAATGTCTGTTTCACTTATAGAACCAACCTTCTTAAATTCTTCTGTTTCTGTTAGAATTTGAATGGGAACTACTGAAACAAACACGACAATGTAACTTTCATCGGCAGTCTTCTTGGGAAAGCGTTCATCGATTTGTTTGTTAAGATTGGTATGGATAGCCATTCTTTTTTCACATTCCTTCTCCCAGTTTGTAGCGAAGTGCCGTCGCTTATACAAATATTGACTAAAAGCCACAACACAGACGGGAAGCCTAAGGGATCTAGGACGTTACAACGACCCAGCCAACGCTTCAGCGTTCAAAGTCAGCCGAGGCAAGCGCTGTGTGGTTAAGGGAGAAACGAATCCCACGCAAAACTGAGAGCGAACTTCTACTTCTGACTCCTTCCGTGACTAATCTTCAAGAGGTCCCGAGTGGACGGTACCTAGTGTACCTGGTGAGTCTCATGGTATCAGGAGTGCAGAGCTGTTCTGCTAAGGGCAGTCAACGTTGCCGATAGCAAGAATATAACGTGTATGTACTTTGGTAGGAAGTGTATCACTTTGGAGTGAATTCGAAAGCCAGAATCTATGACCTGTTTGTCCAGGCTCCTCTTTCCTAGAAAATCAAATCTCACTCAGGTCCTCTCTGTGGAAATCACTCTACAAATAAACTTCAACATAGAAAGGCAGTTAACATAGAGGAAGATCTAAAATTTGGAAATAAAATCCCCTGGGTTAGTGTCTTGAGTAGGACCAGGTTCAATTGCATGCGACATTCACAGGGACCCCAAAAGAGGCCCCAAACCTGGGGTTTTATGCTCTGCAGTGGCTGTCTTGAAATTCTATTTTTTGTTTATTTGTTTTTGCTTTTTTTTTTTCTCAGTTGCATTTGATAACTTTGCCTCTCCCTAGCTAGGGTTAGAGGTATGCCCTTCCCCTCCATAATGCTCACCACATCCCTAAGATGTGGGTCTACACTCCCAATCCCCAAATCCCTGGTGAACACCACCACCCTTTGAGCACCATAGTGATAATCAGTCAGTACCAATTTGATGGCGAGTACATGTGGAGCCCATTCTTTCGATCTTGTGTCGCCTCACTTTGGATAATGGGCTCAGGCTCAATCCAGGATAATATAAACGGTGCTAGCTCACTGTCATTTCTTATAATTCAGTAATATTCCATTGTGAACATATACCAAATTTTAAGAATCCATTCATGGATTGACAGGCACTTGGGTTGTTCCCACGTCCTTGCGATAGTGAATTGTGCTGCCGTAAACATTCGGGTGCAGATGCCTTTGTTACAGAATGTCTTGTGCTCTTTTGGGTAGATCCAACAATAGCGTTGAAATTCTATTTTCGTCTTTGAATTTCAGTTTGGGACGTGAAGTCTTGCAGGACAATGTCGCATGCGTGCATTTGGGGGCTGGTAGCCTGGGTGTAACCTTTCCTGCCTCCCACACCAGCCCACCTTCCTGCCTCACCTAGATGAGTTCTCTGCCGCCTGCCCTGCTGCCCCCACCCGGCAATCCACACATGACGGAGGGTCCAGGCACAGGCATGGGGAGGGTCAGGGTTAAACACACGCCCTAGGGACAGAGGTGCAGGCAGGACTCCATGCACCTTTGAACCTTTACAGGTCTGCACTTTCTCCACAAGTATTCCATGCCCAAAGGAGCATTTCATTAAACAAGAAATTATAAAACAAACAAACAACCAAAAAAAAAAAAAAAAACCAACACCATGACTGCTAGAGAGAGAGAATGTAAAAGAAAGGGATTTTTTTTTACTGCCTTGTTTTAAATGTCAGCATATTATGGGGGTACAAATGTTAAGGTTATGTATATTGCCCTTGCTCCCCCCTCCCCTCTCAAGTCAGAGCTTCAAACGTGTCCATCCCCTAGATGTTGCACATCTCACTCATTATGTTTGTATATACCCATCCCCTCCTCCCCCTTCCTACCTGCCCAGCACCTGATAAATGTTATTCCTATAGGTGCAATTAAGTGTTGATCTGTTAATACCAATTTGCTGGTGAGTACACGTGGTGCTTGTTTTTCCATTCTTGGGATACTTCACTCAGTAGAATGGGTTCCAGCTCTATCCAGGAAAATACAAGAGGTGCTAGATCACCGTTGTTTCTCATAGCTGAGTAGTGCTCCATGGTGTATATATATCACATTTTATTAATCCACTCATGTGTTGATGGGCACTTGGGTTGTTTCCACAACTTTGCAATTGTGAATTGTGCTGCTATACACATTCGAGGGCAGGTGTCTTTTTTGTAGAGTGTCATTTGATCTTTTGGGTTTTACTGCCTTTTGAACAAAGCACCCTGCATTGTCATTTTTCACAGGGCCCCACAAATTATGTAGCTGGCCCTGATTCTAGATCTACCACACTAGCTGTGTGATCCTGGGGAAAATCACTCAATCACTCTAAGTTTATTTCTTTATCTGTAAACTGTGGATTTTGTATTCCGTTGCACAAGGCTGCCAACTGAAAACACCATCATCTTGATAAGAAACATAGTATCAGGAAGACACATAATGAATTGCCTTTGAGCAGATTGATTCGTGGCTGCTTCCTGGTTCTAAATCACTTTAAACATCTAAAGCTGTGGACCATCCACTAGAACCACCAATTCTAGAAGTCTCCCTGCCAAGTTGGAGGGGGAGATACATGTTTCTCAAATATCAGATTAGAACTTGAAGAATGCTTCCCACAGACTTAACTTTATTAACATGTAACTTAACCAAATGGTATAATAGTCTTTAGCCCCATATTTAAACTATGTGGCAGATTCAATGAGATTATGTTGCCTAGCTTTTAAACATAATTGCCACTTTTAACACTGTATACTGCCATTATTATATTGTCACAGGAAAATGTATTTTGTGTTTCAAAACACACCGAAATGAATTCTTGTAATCTAGCCTCTTTGTGTTTCGGAGTCATCCTGACAGTAATGCATTTCGAGATTTCAGTAGTGGTTGTTAGGGATGTCCAAATTCAA
The DNA here is from genome assembly GCF_040939455.1 of Microcebus murinus. Taxonomy (NCBI): domain Eukaryota; kingdom Metazoa; phylum Chordata; class Mammalia; order Primates; family Cheirogaleidae; genus Microcebus; species Microcebus murinus. The sequence continues at coordinate 20,093,208 of NC_134129.1, read as the reverse complement.
TAGTACCTTCTTCCTCTCTCTAGCTTTTATCTGCCCTGTATCTCTAATCGAAAATTCACATGCTAGAAGGAGAGTTAGATCTAAGACACCCTGATGTCATGTTGTACATCCTATCTCTTTCCCTTTCAGTAACCTCTCCTTGTGTGTCTTTCTTAACCATCTCTATATCTTAACTAGTTAAAATTTAAATACATCAAAGCCCACGCCAATTTCTAATTTAATGAGTAAAAGGAACTAAAAATTTATATGAAAATATTCCAGAACTGTTGGAAGTCTTTTTTGTTTGTTTGTTTGTTTTTTCTTCCTTCCATATTGCTGAGAAATACAGTCTTTTAAATACTTTAGACTCGGGAAATATTTAGCCCAGGATAGAGAAAGATCATCTTCTCAAGTAGGATCAGAAGTAAGTACATATTGGAATCATGTCTCTAAAGCCCGATTTCACCATGAAGGCAGAATTATTGGAAGCACATCTTCCCCATAAGTAGAATTTAAAATTTATAAACATACCAGATAGTTTGGGCTTTGTGGCACAGGAACAGCAAATATATAATTTGGTGTTGGGGCTTATTTTTATCGCCTGCCCTGCACATATAAATCATCTTCCCTCCTAGACTGTCTATTAAGTTGACGGGCAGTATTTAAATTCAGGTCCACAGTAAGCGTTCCACTCTCATCACACGGAGAGTTACGGATACGTCAAGTACATTGGAAATGTTAGAATCAGATCAGACTGTATAAGGAAATTCTTAATTAAATTATTTTTTTTTTCAAATTCAGTGAAGATTATATAACCTTAAGAGGAAGGGAAATTTTACAGTTCTTCTCTTACGTACTGCTCTCGTTTCAAGCAGAAATAATCAGATTATATGTAGTAAAAAGATTCTTGAAATACTGAAGAAAAACCAACAGAGAACGCGTGATTGAAAAGGAGGAAACTCGACAACTACTATGTGTAAAGAGGAGGAGATCCAAGGATCTTTGAGTCTCTTGTGCTGAGAAATAATGAAGAAAGAAGAGGTGCATATTTCAATGGGCTAAAAACGCACTCCACCTCCCAAATGAGCCTCCATGGCTAAATCTGTGAGGCACTGGTCTTCTCTGCTCTGTTCTTTCTTTCATGGCATTTTTCATAGTCACATCTTTCCAAGTTCAAAGCTCACTGTAAATGGCCTCGAGAATGACATAAATCAGATCACTCAGTATCCTGATCATAAAGCTAATTTTTTTTTAACTCCATAAACCCCTTATCCACCCATCATAACATTAATCCTGGCACATTTTGTCATAAATGTGCTGAGTTTCTCTGGATGCTACTTCCCTTCTCTCTCCCCACATATTCTTAAATAGTCCTTTTACCTACTTCTCTTCTTCTTGTTTAGTTTTTATATTCTCACTTTTAAAAAAAATCATTTATGGGCTGCTTCAAAGTTTAGCCGTATTTATGTTAAAGTTACAATGAGTTCACAGAAACATGTACCCTTGATATATGAAGGTGTATATGGGGGTGACATAAAATCCTATTTTGTATATACATATTTGTATAGGCAGACATGCGTACACTCACACAGTCTTTTCAACTCTTGCAAAATCAATCGAATTTCATATGGCGCTAAAGTTTAAATCTTTTCCGACTGCTGCATTATGACTAGATAGCAAGTAATATGTGTGATTTATATCAATACAGAATGAATGCCCTGAGATTAAGATGACCTTCTAAAATTGTGTTGTAAAGTTACTTAAGTTTAGAGCGCTCAAAATGTTTATAGCAGCACAATTCATAATTGCAAGGCTGTGGAAACAGCCCAAGTGCCCATCAATCCAAGAATGGATTAATAAAATGTGGTATATGTATACCATGGAGTACTATTCAGCTCTAAGAAACAACGGTGATATAGCACATCTTATATTTTCCTGGTTAGAGCTGGAACCCATACTACTAAGTGAAGTATCCCAAGAATGGAAAAACAAGCACCACATGGACTCACCAGCAAACTGGTATTAACTGAGCAGCACCTAAGTGGACACATAGGTACTACAGTAATAGGGTATTGGGCAGGTGGCAGGGGGGCTGGGGGCGGGTATATACATACATAATGAGTGAGATGTGCACCATCTGGGGGATGGTCATGCTGGAAACTCAGACTTGTGGGGGGAGGGAGGGAAAGGGCATTTATTGAAACCTTAAAATCTGTACCCCATCATATGCCGAAATAAAAAATAAATAGCACTATGAAATGAATTTGTAGGTCTATTTATTTACTCTCAATTTGGTTTCAGAAATGCAATCACTACCACCATCTTGCTTTCATTATTAAATGTCACCTATTCAGTAACTATCTCTTTTGTATTTTTTGCACCAGAGTTGATATAGGGAAAGATAAACATGTATCCTTCCTTTGTCTTCTGTAATCTAATAAAACAAATTATATAGTTAGAAAGACATAGATGTATCTATACATAGTCCCCCATTTTACAAAAAATGGGAACCATCATATTTTAGAACAAGGGTCCTCAATCTTTTTAAACAGGGGGCCAGTTCACTGTCCCTCAGACCGTTGAAGGACCGTTGAAGGACCGTTGGAGAGTGCGGCACACATTCCACACATGCGCACTGTGGGCCCAGGACGAGTCGGCTGCTAAACAGGACAGGCAGCAGGAACAAAAAACACCCGGCGGGCCGGATAAATGTCCTTGGCAGGCCGCATGTGGCCCTTGGGCCGTAGTTTGAGGACACCTGCTTTGGAAGGATAAATCACAGAAAGCACAAATCATTGCAGATATAAGAAAACGTCAACAACAAAAAAAGCCCAAGTTAAAAATAAAATTAAAAACATTTCAAAATTGCTGAGAGCAAATGTCAAATATTCTCATCGCAAAAAACTAAAAGTATGTGAGGTGATGAATCTATTAATCAGTTTGATTCAATCATTCATCAATATCTGTATATATCAAAACACCACAATGTACCCCATAAATATGTACACTTGACCTTTGAACAGCATAGGTTTGAACTATGCAGGCCAATTTGTACATAGGTTGTTTTTTTTTTTTTTTTCCCATCTCAGCCACTCCTGAGACAACAAGACCAACTAACCACTCCTATTCCAACTCCTCCTCAGCCTGCTCAGCATGAAGACAATAAGACCAGAGACTTTTATGATGAACTACTGCCACTTAATAATTAGCAAATGCACTTTCTCTTCCTTATGATTTCTTAATATTTTCCTTCTTTGAGTTTACTTTATTAATTTAGTATTTAAATTTAATATTTAATATTAAATAGGTGTAATATTGATTACAATATTAAAAGGTGTAACCTTTGGGACAGGATAAAGCTGGGAAGGCTCCACCCTCCTAGATGGGATTTATGCCTTGTACAAAGGCTGGAGGGGGTCGTGCCTTCTCATCTCTTCCACCACAATGGGGAAACCCAGCAGGCATCGTTCTGGAGCACGCACAGCACTGAGGTTCCAACTCAGAAGCAGAGATTGGATTTCTGCACCTGCACCTGCAGCCACCTTGATCCTGGCCTGTCCAGCCTCCCGAACCGTGAGAAATACATCTCTCTTGCTTATAAATCACCCCAGTCTGCCGTATTTTGTTATTGCAGCACGAACAGACTAAGACACAGCCTGTTTCTGCCCCAGGGTTACCTTCGCCCAGGCCGTTTTCTGTGCCGGGCATACTCTCTCTCCCTTTCTGTTTATCTTGACTTAGTTGATCTTGCTAACGGGCAAAGCAAAGAGAGAAAGTGACTGAGAGGTGAAGTGGAACATTATGCTTGGTGGATTATTAAAATTGGGTATACGTATATACGATGGACTACTACTCAATGATGAGAAACGACAGTGAGCTAGCACCGCTTATATTTTCCTGGATGGAGCTTGAGCCCATCATCCGAAGTGAGGTGACACATGATCGGAAGAATGGGCTCCACATGGACTCGCCATCAAATTGGCAATGACTGATCAACACTCTGGTGTTCACATGGTGGTACTATTCTCCAAGAATTAGGGGGTTGGAGGGAGGTAAACTCACAACTAAAGGACACGGTGAGCATTGTGGAGGGGAAGGGCATGCCTCTAACCTCTGCTAGGGAGAGGCAATGATATAAAATGAAACCAAAATGTACCCTCATAATACCCTGAAATAAAAAATAACTAAACAAAAAAAATAAATAAACAGGAATTTTTAACCTGGATACACATAAAATATATCTTCTTATTCCCTAGGCTGAATTCTTTATTTCATCTTTTGTGTATATGTGGTGGGTAGAATAATGACCTAATTACCCCTAAAAGATGCCCTAAGATCTGAAATCTGTACACATATAGTCTTATATAGTAATAGGCTCCTTTGTCACAGGTGCTCTAAAATAGAAAATTAAAACAAAACAAAACAAAAAAAAAACCTGAATAAAATATAGTAAGAGGGATTTTACAAATACGATCAAGTTAAGAATCTTGAGACGGTGAGATTATTATCCTGGGCCACCGGGTAGACCCGACATCATCAAAAGGGTTCATGTAAGTGGAAGAAAGAGGTTAGAGTCAGGAAAGCAGAGCTGAAGAGGCTACTCCACTGGCTTTGAAGAGCATGGGGCCACAAACTAAGGAACGCAGGTGGCTTCCAGAGTCTGGGAAAGGCAAGAAAATGAATTCCTCCCGAAGCCTCCAGCAGAAATGCAACTCCATTGTCAACCTGGATTTTAGGAGTTTACCTATTTCCTATGCTAGGTGTTTTCCCAGAAATGTATTGACATGATTTTGGAAAATGTTTTAATGAAGAAGTTGACAATTACAGATGGGAATGCAAATTAATTAAAATATGTAAAAGTTTATATTCATAATGCTACTTTGAATTTTAAATTTTTTTTTCAAATGAAAAACATGCCATACTTAAGAGATTCTTAGAAAATTCTGCATATTCACCCAGTCCTCATCCAACAGATATACCCCCATGGCAACAAAACGCAATTTTTAAATAGGTTCATAAAAACGTGTGGGTTCAACTGGCATTCAACTTTCAATAAATGCTGATTGAATATTCAGTCACTATCCTAAGGATTGGAAAATACAGCAGTAAACAAATCTTACCAAAGCCCCAACCTCAGGCAGTTTACATTCCACTGGCATTATCTGATGTTTGAAAAGATTCCACTTACAAGTCAATAGATTTTTCAATTGAGATATAAAAATACTGAAAAGAGGGAGAATAAAAAGAGATAAGAGAAAGAAAAGAAAGCATACGAGAGATATACACTATCTGCCCATGTCAACACTACGATTCACTTTCTACAGTTTTGGCTTCTGAGTGGTGGGTGAACCCCACAACTTGCATTCATTGTTGACTATGTGGGCCTAAAAGTTTGGAGAGAAAACACACAAGGCTCGGTTTGGGATGGGCAAGTATGAGATGCCAATTAAATGTGCTACAGGAAAAGTAGAATAGCAGCTAAATATAAAAGTCTGGGGTTTGGGGGAAGGATTTCAACCGAAGATAAAATGTGGAAGGCATCAGTCTATAGATTATAAAGCACATAGCATGCATAGATCATAATGAGATTCAGAGGTATATGGCTCACACGCCTGTCATCCTGGCACTCTGGGAGGCCAGGGTGGCAGATTGCTCGAGGTCAGGAGTTCGAGACCAGCCTGAGCAACAGCGAGACCCCGTCTCTACTAAAACTAGAATTTATCTGGACAACTAAAATTATACAGAGAAAAAATTAGCCGGGCATGGTGGCGCATGCCTGTAGCCCCAGCTACTCGGGAGGCTGAGGCAGGAGGATCGCTTGAGCCCAGGAGTTGGAGGTTGCTGTGAGCTAGGCTGACGCCACGGCACTCACTCTAGCCTGAGCAACAAGAGTGAGACTCTGTCTCAAAAAGAAAAAAAAAAAGTATAAGCACCACTGATTTCTCAATCCCTGCTTCCTCTTCCTTCTTTTTCTTTTTCATGTGGCTCACAGATAGGACACAGTTAAATCACAAAGACATTTTTCTTTGTTTATCACCTTCTTCTTGGCACTTTAGTAAATACGGCCTTGCTTCCTTCCCCTGGGTATAACCTCGTTGCTTACACGGTGGGCGTATGCATGTTACTGATTACACTCTGCTCGCCCAACTTGCCGTCCACTTTAGATTTTTGCTGCCCCCAGCTATATCTTCTGCCTTTGCCCACCTACCAAAATCGAAAGAGAGACACACATTTTTGTAGTCCTTCAGAGAATGTCCAATGTAAGAGTCAACGAGGGTCGGCTGGTCCACAAAGGTGGGTGCAGGTTTGCGGATCGCGGACGGGGATGACTTAGACTTCACTCGCTATTAGTTGGCTTTGTAAAGACCGATGCAGACCAGCCAAGAATGCAAAGAGAGCACGCACAGTCCTGCAGCGCCTCTCCTGGCTCCTCTGGCAGGCAGGCAGGTCAGTAACCGGACGGTCTACACGTGCAGCATGCAAACAGAATTTGCCAGGTCAGAAAAGCCTGAAAATTTTGTAGCACTTTAAACTTGGATGCTGAAGCCCCTCAGTGTTCAAGACTCACCGTGTTAGCACAGAAGGGAAAATCTTGTCCCACCAGGTCACACATTTCTTTAATTCTTACTGAGCCATGAGGTCTGTTTGCATTATTCAATGCAACTGGCCTCATCATAGCCTGCTATGTACCGTGCTTCCCCCAAAATAAGACAGGGTCTTATATTTATTTTTCCTCAAGAAGACACCCTAGGGCTGATTTTCAGGGGATGTGTTATTTCTTTTAAGTACGGTACAATAATCTCTATTTATTCAAATAGAATTAAGTCGTCTTCTTCTGGGACATCATCATCACTCTCCAAACCCCGAATTCCATCCCGAATTTCTTGTGACTCTGTTTCCTTTAGAACCACTGGCCCCGATCTCTCCTGTGGAGCACTAGAGCTCTCACTGGGCGGATGAGAAGGGCTGCTTGTGTTCATTCCCGATCCTCGACGACACGCATGGGTTGTGCAGATGCGCTGCGCAGCCACGCCCGTCACTAGGGCTTATTTTCATAGCCATGCCCACCACTGGGGCTGATTTTTCATAGCCACGCCCATCACTAGGGCTAATTTTCATAGCCACGCCCATCACTAGGGCTTATTTTCATGGCCACGCCCATCACTAGGGCTTATTTTCGGGGTAGGGATTCTATGGCGTACATGCTTAGAAATCCTGCTGGGGCTTATTGTATGGGTAGGTCTTATTTTCAGGGAAACACGATAGTAGAGATCGATTTACATTTTACTGAAGGTTTCTGGAAGAGACTGTGGAAGGACATTACCCCACGTGGCGTATAATTTCACGTATCTACCTCCTCAAGTCCCTGCTGCCTTGAATCTCATAACTTCTCCTCCCGAACCACCATCAGTTTTTCCTCATTTGTGACGCAGAGCATTTTAGGCTGGAACCTGTGTCATTGCACCACTCAGCAAAGAGACCTTTGGAGTCACCGTCCTGAGAAAGTTGTCTGGGATGATAAATAACAAATGCTGTTTTCTGACACTCAGCTGTTCAACAAAAACACTGCGAGGCAATAGTTTGGGTTTATGGAGAGGTCTCCTCTGGCCTTCAAAAGCACACCTTTGATGGTGCTGTAAGAACCTTGTGTCTTAAAAACCTTCCAACAATCCAGCTTATGCCTTGATGCATTTACTGAGAAACTGGAGGCTGTAGGGGTTCAGCACCTTGCAACATGTAAAAGAAATTAAGCTGTAATTAGGATTTCCACCTTTACATCCGATCAGTATTCAAAAGAATTACTACTCCTTTAATAATATTTTGAACATTTTATTAACATAATTTATCTCCCTTGCCCTTCTCTCGGTTTGTTTCTGTTGATGTACGACACGCTCCAAATTACTAGAAATAAGTTATTACGGAGAGCCATTTCTAATTATTTCCTCTGATTAAAGTTCAGATATGTCAAGGAACCCATCCCACATGTTGCTGTTTAATGGGAAAAAAAAAACTGAACTTCATAATTCATCTCTGCCGTTTAAAAATATGTATGAATTGGAGCTTGCATTAATATCTGTGAAGTGGTTTAATTTTTTTTTTATTTCTCATTTCCTGCTAACTTACTGAGGGATCATTGGCCATAGCCAGCATATCTTAGAAAAAAAATAAAGTGCTATTCTGATCCATGAAAGCATTATATGCTCTGTCTGTATATGGAAGAACACAGTCAAGCATCTGTCAGAGAAGTTGATAATCAGATGGAAATCTAGAATGTGTTTGCTATGTCGACAACCCTTCAGCCTCTCTACCTGTTTTCTCTCTGTTCTTATCAATTTCTCAGTTGGTAGTAGAATAAAATACTGTATTATCCTATGCAGCTCTATTAATATATACCAATAGTCCTCAAACTTTAAAAGCTGTTTGTTAAAATGGATTGCTTGGCCCACCAGAATTTATAATTAAGTAAGTCTGAGAAAGGACCCAGGAATTTACATTTCAAATAAGTTTTCAGGTGCTGCTGATTTGGCAATGGGCTACATTTTAACGCCACTGCTATACTATTTCTTAAAATCTAATACGCTAAGTTTTTGCATTGCTTTTGATCAATAGTATGTGATAAAAATAAATATCGATCGTAAATATGAAGAGGGCAACCCAAATTTATTTCTAATCAGATGTGCAACTTTCCCTTACTTTTAAAAAATAAACAACACTTTACTATTTTTCTGTGATGTTTTATATTACCACACTCTGCCACAAAGAGTTGTATCATTCATTATTTTACAATGTCTGTACCTGGCCTTCCATCCACAATGATATGTTTTGTTTTGTTTTTTTATGAGACAGAGTCTCATTCTGATGCCCCAGCTAGAGTGCCGTGGCATCAGCCTAGCTCACAGCAACCTCAAACTCCTGGGTTCAAGCAATCCTCCTACCTTAGCCTCCTGAGTAGCTGGGACTACAAGCATGTGCCATCATGCCCGGCCAATTTTTTCTATATATTTTTACTTGGCCAATTCATTTCTTTCTATTTTTAGTAGAGACGGGGTCTCACTCTTGCTCAGGCTGGTCTTGAACTCCTGACCTTGAGTGATCTGCCCACCTTGGCCTCCCAAAGTGCTAGGATTATAGGCGTGAGCCACTGTACCCAGCCAACAATGACATGTTTTGAAAGCAGAGTAAGTTTCGGATTTTTTTCAGTGTGTCAGGTAGCAACTAGGATGGTGATTTGGAGGTATGGATTATTAGCAGTTGTGAGGGACCGTCCCTCTCAGGAACATACCTGTTGCCCCAGCTGCTAGAGGTGGTCAAGCTTCACCTGATCCTCCCCAAGGGTCACCATAGCTTCAAGGTCACCTTGCCCAAGATCAACCCCTTGCAGGGGCGGCCCGAGTACTAGTGCATTGACTGATGAAGGTAGAGACACAACTGCCTGGACATCTCAGTCTGATGATGGACAACTGTCTGGCCACGTTATCCCTGAGGACACTTTGGGTTCAAAGCTGCTGCTTTCACCATGGCATGGGTTCAGCCAAATTCTGCTGCTTTTCTTTGCACTTCCTTCCATGGATTGTGATCCCAAGGGCATTACAAAGAAAGAAAAAAAAAAAAAAGAACACAAAAACAACCAAAAAAAAATGAACAAAAAACCTTCACACACTAAACTCTTAAGAGTCGGCTTCCCAGAGAAACTAACTCCCAATGGAGTTGCAATAAGTCTCTATAGAATACTAACGCAGGGACTTTGCACAAGGCAAAGGAAATAAAAGATCACTGGAAAAGAATGTGTATAAGCAAGAGAATAATACGGAATTGCAGTTTGGAAGAAGCCAGAGGCAAAATCTACCTATCTATAGTCCTGACAGGGATCCCGAAAGCCCGAAAGCAGTAGTAACTGTCACTAGAAATGGTTGTGGACCCCTCTGTTGTCCTATTCCAATGACAGAAACTATGCCATATGAATTAGGGTACACATCCATGAGATAGTTCTAGTGTATTTTAAACTTGTACAACAAGTTAACAAATTAGGAATTCGTCTCGTACACGTTAAAATCCTATTGCCAGGCCAGGAGCAGTCGCTCACACCTGTAATCCCAGTACTTTGGGAGGCTGAGGTGGGAGGATCACTTGAGACCAGGTTTTCAAGAGCAGTCTGGGCAATTGTGAGACTCCCATCTCTACAAAAAAAAATTAACAAATCAGCCAGGCATGGTGTCTTGCACATGTAGTCCTAGCTCCGTTACATGAGAGGCGGAGGCGGGAGGATCCAGGAGCTTGAGGTTGCAGAGAGCTATGATGGCACCACTGCACTCCAGCCCCGGCAACAGAGGGAGACCCTATCTCGAAAAAAAAAAAAAGAAATTAAAATGAAATATCCATGGCAAGTAGACAATTTAATATAGGAGTCTAGGTCAGTGATATTAATTTGATGATGGCAAGCATAGCGATGGGCATTTATAACCATGGGCCTGGATAAAATTACCCAAAGAATGAGTATGATGTGAAGAAAAGGTGAAAGGCGTGAGCACTTGGAAATGCCAACAGTTAAATGTCAGAACGAAGGGAAAGAGGCAAAGGAAGAGACTAAGCAGGGCGGTCAGATTGGTAGGAAGGAGGAACCAAGGACTTTGCAGGCAACACCTAGATAGCTTTGGAATGTCACCTCTCGCTGGCACATCAAGGGTCACATGTGGGATATTAATGCTGGAACAAGATGTTGGTGCATCTTTTAGCTAAAGATAAGGGAAGCACAGCCCTATCCAGGAAAAGAGATACAAAGAAATTGACAAAGATACTGATGATAGAGAGATTCCACTAAAGCCACCCACCGCCATCTTAGAATTTGTGCAGTTCTCCAGTGATGATCGGAGCCTCAGTGGTCCCACACAGAAGACAGGAATGGTGTTCCTCTGGTCTCTAAAGAGAATTTCACTCTGAACCCATAAATGGTCTCTATTCTTCAGAAGCAAATCAGGGTGAGCTGACCCTGATAGCATCTGCCTTTCGTGCAAGCAATTCCGTGTGACGATTACACGTGGCCTTCTTTAGGCAGATAGTTGCCGTCGTTGTCAGAGGAAATCAAGACAAACAAAATGTGGCTGCCGTGGACAAGGTTGCGTGAGAGCATTCCCACAATAGCTGTTTGCTGAAGGCGAAGTTTTATGGCCTTAATTATAACGCCGCTGGAAAATCACGGAATGCAGATACAAATTCATTTACCTCATTTATTTTTTTCACCCTTAGGTGCAGTATTGGGAAACGGCCGTATTTGTAGTCTGGAACAGAGATTTATCTCACAGCAGTGTTTACTTATTCCTAGCGGAATGGGCTTCCGTCAAGCAGCGTGTCACCGTGTGTGACACTTTGGCAAGCTAGAGTTTTAATCTCGGCAAATGACACATATTTTATGGCTTCGAATGCTTTTTTTGTTGTTTCTGTTGCTGCGGAAGGGCTTAGCAATAACTGCAAAATGTGAACTCCTGATTACTGAGAAGACATTTTGGTAAATAATTCACTAATTGCCACCTCCCTAACGTTAACGTAGATGGGGAGAGAAAACAAATATGCAGGAAAGCCATCGCAATGCTTTGCCTTATCGCTCAGTGACAGTCTAGTCATCTCTGAGAAGTATATATTTACTTATTTTGAGTAGAGCAATAGAAACCAGACAAAGCATTCGGTGATGGATATAATGAAGTCTAATTAGAAAACCAGACATATGGCTGTGTTTTTCCATCTCTGATTTTCATATCCCTTTGGAAATTTAAAACTATTCTAGCATTACATACTTGAGTCCTTAGATTCTTTATTCTTCAGATTTGGAGTCGAGGTGTCATTAGACATATGCATGCATTAGTGAAAGACTGCCTTTCAGAGGTTAGAATCGAAGATCAGAGAGAGAGAGGTTAATAATTCTCCTACTAACCGCTTGAGTGAGAAGTTGAGAGTTTATTCAGTTCTATGTCGTTTCCATGTCACAGATTTCTAAGGATGTCATGGATGAGCTAAAAACCAAACTCTTCTGGAAGCAGAGACCTGACTGTCTACCTCTCACAAAGATGTGTCCATTTCCAAGGGTAGCTCTGCACACTTCATCAGATTCCTTAAGTCATTTGGGGGAGGCAGATGAACTGGGGACATTATTTTAAAATGTTTTATCCACCATCAAGGTTCTAGGCAAGACATAGAAAAGAATAAAGCACTCTGTGTATTCGTTTGGAGAGGGATTTCATATAGGAAGATGGTAAATGATGCAAAAATCGCTGGAAGAGTCAGAGGAATGCATGTTAGCCTGGACCTGCAGAAATGGCTCCCAGCCCCTCAGAACTGACCTGCCGTGCAAGCCACTACCGCTGAAGCCACCACCGAAGCCACCAAGATGACGATCATACTGCCATGGTTACATTCCAGGCAGCAGAAGGCCAGAGTCAGGAAGCCACCACCACACAAATGTCTCCCACCGTACAAAGCTGGTGCCTGGGCGCTGGCACATATAACCATCTCTCTACCATGAGGAAACCAGGGAAGAGAAGCTGGAAGGCTATAGAAAGATTTCGCAGTCCATGACCTTGCCTACCAGCAGCAGGCAGTCAAAAGGGCAAGAAGATGGCCCCATTCTCACTTCGATTTTCCAAACCTCATACCAGTGGCTCTTTCTGGTTGGAAGGTAATTAACACGCAGAGCCTTCACTACAAAGGAGTGTTGGAAATGCAGCTTTTAGTTTTTCAGCATCTGCATTAGAAAGACCTACTGAAGACTGATGGAATGGATAAGGGGAAAAAAGCAATCTTTAATGACTACCAGAAATGCAATTTAAAAGCACATATTAATTTTAAAATAAAGGTACTATTAAGAGAATGCTTTTCATGTTGGACTGTGTGAGCTCATATGCTGAAAATGTTTGCCAAACCTTCCCAGATACTCATCCTTCTCTAAGGTTTACCTAAAGTTCATTCTACAACAGAGTTATAGAGTGACATGATGTATTATGTTTCTTCTAGTTCCTAAATCCTTGATACATGTTATGTATGCTACACTGGTAACTTACTTTCTCACATTCCATGACAAGCATAGGTATGAGTCATTCATTCATATATATTAATCTTTAAACTTCAATAGCGATGATGGCATAAACCATGAAAGCTGATTATTTTTATTTTGAATTAGTGAATAATTTTCTTTCTGATACTTAAATCAATGAATCTGACTTTCCTAGAGAACAGGATATTGCCGTAGTCGGAAAATTTTCCTTCATCTCGAGTGGTTTATTAAACTAACGTTCAGCATTTTCCTCTTTTAATCTATCAATATTAAATAAATACACCCTGAAACAATATTATGAATCAACATTCAAAATGGATTTCTAGACTCTTTTAACTTCCTTAAATAACAGCATCAAGGCCCTTAGCTTTATTAATATTATGCCTGATATTTTTATATCTAGTAAATAAAAATTTCATTTTCATTTGAATTATCACTCATCTGAGTTTAATTATATGTATGACACTAACAAATATATCATAAAGCTTAAAGGTGGAAAAACATCTCTTAGGGATAAATAAGAAATGCAAATATACTATTGCCCTTAAGTGTTTAATAAACCTGTAATTAATGTGATGCAAGAAACAACTATGTATTTACCACTATCTTTTTCCTGCTAGAAAAATATGCGTTTGAGTAACAGAACCTGAGACAACCTCTCCCACCTGCTCACCAGGACTACTACCGTGTTTTCCTGAAAATAAGACAGGGTCTTATATTTATTTTTCCTCAAGAAGACACCCTAGGGCTTACTTTCAGGGGATGTGGAGGTTTTTTTTGTTTTTTTGTTTTTTTTTTTTAAGTACGATACAACCATCTCCATTGATTCAAATAGAGTGAAGTCGTCTTCTTCTGGAACATCATCCTCACTCTCCAAACCCCGAATCCCACCCTGAATGTCTTGCGACTCTGTTTCCTTTAGAACCACTGGCCCCGATCTCTCCTGTGGAGCACTAGAGCTCTCACGGGGCGGATGAGAAGGGCTGCTCGTGTTCTTTCCCGCTCCGCGACGACACCCACGGGTTGTGCAGATGCGCTGCAGCAGCCACGCCCGTCACTATTATTTGGGGTAGGGCTTCTATTGTGCAAATGCTTAGAAATCCTGCTAGGGCTTATTTTATGGGTAGGAGGTCTTATTTTCGGGGAAACACGGTATGTCAAATTTTTGAGAGTCTGGAAGGAATTTCTTCTCTCTGCAGAGTCAGTGGAACTGTTCTTAGATAAACATGCACGTGCACATTTCGGGGAGGGGGGGAAGGTTTTGGTCTTGTTTTACTCTGATCTTGCCTCTCCAGTTTTGATCTCCTTTGTGTGATTGTGAAAACCCACCCCACTCCCCAAAATTGACCCGCTATGGTAGAGACAGATCCTTACGCTTTCCAGAGGAAAGATGCTCGCCTTTCCAGGCCTTTTGGACTTTTCTGTCTTTCTGCCGATTAGTTCCCAGAACACAGACCGGGGCCAGGCTCCGAATTTGCACCTGAGGATGCTAGGACGCAGGGAAGGCAGGCAGAAGTATCTGCAGCCCCCAGAGGCCAGGGAGCAGTGGCCGCAGGGCTGCCGGGGTTGGGAGGGTCCAGAGGGACAGTCTGCAGTCTGGTGGTCAGAGGCTGGGGGACAGTACCATGCTCACCAGCCTGCATCTGTGCCCTGTTTTGGTCTTTGTTTCTGACTGTCTGGTCTCTAAATGCCTACTCACTTTCTGAGCAGCCTCCTTAAGGCTTCACTGGGATTCTATGAGTGGTCCTATTCCCCAATTAAACACCCTTTTTTTTTTTTTAAATCAGAAAGAAGAAGCAATTTTTGTTTTGGGGTGTTTTACTTGCAATTAAGACTCCAGACTATCATGTTTCCCTGAAAAGAAGACCTACCCATAAAATCAGCCCCAGCAGGATTTCTAAGCATGTGCGCCATAGAAGCCCTACCCCGAAAATGAGACCTGGTGATGGGCGTGGCTGCGCAGCGCATCTGCACAACCCATGCGTGTCGTCGCGGAGCGGGGAAGAACACGAGCAGCCCTTCTCATCCGCCCCGTGAGAGCTCTAGTGCGCCACAGGAGAGATTGGGGCCAGTGGTTCTAAAGGAAATAGAGTCGCAAGACATTCAGGATGGGATTCGGGGTTTGGAGAGTGGATGATGATGTTCCAGAAGAAGACAATTATTTGTATAAATGTAGATTGTTGTATGGTACTTAAACAAAAATAACACATCCCCTGAAAATAAGCCCTAGGGTGTCTTCTTGAGTAAAAATAAATATAAGACCCTAGGGAAACAAGGTAGTACAGAAATAGGAAAATCAGAATAGTGCACATAATTTTGGCAAACAAAGACAATCATGATTTTTGATTATATTAGTTTCCTAATGGTGGTGTAACAAATGACCATGCACGGTAGCTTAAAACAACAGAACTGTGTTCTCTTCTTCCCTTAACCAGACTCGGTTACCCTTGCATTAAGAGGATTTTAGGAACTCATGAGGAAAAGATTTTATCATGAAACCACAGATAAATGCTCAAGAATATAGCTCCTGGCCTTCTCCAAAGGACCTTGTCAAATTTACTAATGGGCACTGGCTCTGAATTGATACGAGTTCGTAGGCAAATAAAGAAAACTGCAATTCTTGCCCATCTTTACCTAACGGTATTCCCAGTAGGACATTGATATGGATTCAATGTCTGGCCCCCCCAAAATCTCATGTTGAAATTTGGACCCCAATGTTGGAGGTGGGACCTGGTGGGGGGGTGTTTGGGTTCTCAGTGGGAAGGATCATGGGGGTGGATCCCTCATGAATGGCTCGGTGCCCTCCCCGTGGTAACGGGTGAGTTCTGCCTTGATGGGTTCTCGTGGGAGCGGTTGTTTTAAGCAGCCGGGTGACACCTCCTTTTCCTCTGGACCCTTCTCACCTTGTCACGTGCCTGATCCCGTGTTGCCTTCTGCCTGGATTGGAAACTCTCTGATGATGCCCTCACCAAAAGTAGCCACTCATGCCAAGGTTCTTGCACCCTCTGCAGAACTGTGAGCTAAATAAACCTCTTTTCCTCACAAATTCCCCAGCCTCAGGTATCCCTGCTCTGAGAGGACGGTAAGCAAAAAGCCATATCACTGGAAAAGTCAGAGGGTTAAGCACCTCCACCCAAGACTCCAAAGAAGCAGAGTAACACACATTTATATGACAGCCCATTTAGCTCTCCGGCTCCACCAGTTTCTCCAAGACAGATGGGTCCCCGAGAAATGACTGAATTATTGTCAGCTTAATTAGGTTTCTGATTGCAGCTGCCGCTCCAGATGTGAAACTCTAGAAATCGGTAGAGTAGAAAAGGGCAGATAAAAGTTGATATCTTCCCCACCGGCATGAACGTCTTAGCGAGTCTATCTTGCTGTCTCTTTTACATGACAGAGAGGCAGTCTAACGTGGAGAGACGGACCGATTTCTGGTCCATGGCTAACAGATTTTTGGAAGTTTTCTGGAGTTTCGGAGGAGCTAGAAGCTTCAGAGAAGATGCAAAGAGTCGTACAGCTCAAGAATTTGGGAATAATTCTGCCCCTGCATGAACATGTGCTGAAGAAGCCACTGCGGAGGAAATCATCAATACTCAGGTGTGCAAACTGGCCCAGTCAGAGAGTTAGTGGGGATGTCTCTTCCACCCCAGGGCTCACTTGCTAGGCATCTAAATACGATGCCTAGGGAAAGAGCATCTCTACCTTCACTACCAGCTTATCATTCATTTGCTGTAAGCTGTGCTCCCTCCCACAGCCCTGAAAATTATGTTTTCTGGGATGCCCTGGTAATTGGCTTCCAGTGAATTTCAGGCAATGGGAGGTGCTGGAGGGCAGGAGGAAAGAAAACAAAACCGAGTATTTGTGCCTCTCTTTTTTTTTAGCGTATTATGGGGGTACAAGTGTTAAGGTTACTTATATTGCCCATGCCCCCCTCCCTCCTCAAGTAAGAGCTTCAAGCATGACCATCCCCCAAACATTGAATATCTTACTCATGCGCCCCTCTCTCTTTTTCTTCATTTCCCGTGGAATCTGCAATGATAGATTCATCCCTTGGGTCGGTTTGGCTCCAGCCAGACAGGCAAAGCCCCGGCTCTTAGAGTCCAGAAGTCACTCCCCACGGTTGCCCCTCCTGCTCTATAGTGGTGGTGACCAGCACACACCTGCCCCTTTGCCTCAGTGACACCCTGTGTGGCTTTCATGCTCGTCTGACACCTTTGCAATAAGTCCCCTGTGTGCAGAGTGGGCAAAACTTTCATAGAGCGTCCTGATGGGGACCCTGCCTTGCTACACGGTTTCTGGCTGAAACGCCCAGCTACCAGGGGCCACCCTGGAGACAGGTGCCGGCTTCAGCCTCCCTCACTGTTGTTTCCATGTCAACGGCTTTTGTTTCCTCACTGGACCGTTTCCATGTTGGAAATACTACTGGCTGCCCTGTTTCTCTTTTTTTTCCAATCCATCTCCTCAACCTTATTCTCCAAGTCTTTAAACAGTTCTCAGATGGCCCAATAACGTGTTTCTTCTAACAGAAGTTTCCCGGAGTACATTTCTGATGCTTAAAATGGAGGTCATGGGTTTATGCAGAAACGAGACCCAAGCGTTGGTGCCTGGCAGCCATGGAGACTCGCTGCTAGATAACCTTTGCAGAAAAAAAATAAATTATGCAATCAGCTACAAGGAAGGCAGCTAGCGGAGACCCACTATAACATCTCAGCCAAGGCCTCTTTTTTTTTTTTTTTTTTGAGAAAGAGTCTCACTCTATTGCCTGGGCTAGAGTGCCGTGGCGTCAGCCTAGCTCACAGCAACCTCAGACTCCTGGGTTCAAGCAATCCTCCTGCCTCAGGCTCCCGAGTAGCTGGGACTACAGGCATGCGCCACCATGCCCAGCTCATTTTTACTCTCTGTATATATATTTTTAGTTGTCCAATTAATTTATATTTTTAGTAGAAATGGTGTCTCGCTCTTGCTCAGGCTGGTTTCGAACTCCTGACCTTGAGCGATCCTCCCGCCTCGGCCTCCCAGAGTGCCAGGATTGCAGGCATGCAAGGCCTCGTTCATTTTGCTAAGCAGCCCCCCCCCCGGGCAATAACTGAGTATGCGGGGCGCGAGACCCAGGCCGTGCCTGCCACAGGTGAGACTTGGTTATGCACAGGTTTTGAGTTTGACCTTCCAGTTCGGCTGGCCAGGACTTTTTCAGGCCCACACCAAGACTGAGGCTCTAGCTTCATGCTCTTCCTTCCTTCCCTCTTTCTACAGGTTTCAGATCTCTATCATGGTCTGAAGAGGCTGGGGTACTTTTATGTTTCACAGGCATTGCTCCCAATAAATGTCTTGGACCTTCTTGTACTTTTAATGGGCTCTTACGCTCTGCTTCCCGGTAAAGCTAAGCAATTCTTTCTGTCAACACACTGTCAGGGAGTGGTGGCACTCTGAGGAAGGTTGTATGTCCACATTGGCTTAGAAGACAACGAAAATCCACCTGTTGATGGAAGGGGACTTTTTTTTTCCGGAGGCACACGATGGTGAAAACGTACTTAATTTATTATCTGTGGTCACTCAGAATGAAGGACCCACTGGACACGGGGCTCCAGGGAACCAATTATTCACCTCAATAGAAATATATCAAGGAAACAAGCAGTTGAATGAATTGGAAGCAGTTTTAGGTACTTAAGGATACTATAAAACACAAGATACTTTTCTTCTTAAAACATAACTCTTAACAAGAAAAAAAAGAGGGGAAGATAATTTCTTCTCTACTTTTTTTGGGTTTTTTTTTTTTTTTTTTTTTTTTTTTTTTGGAGACAGGATCTCTGTTATCCAGAGTGGAGGAGTGCAGTGGCATGATCACAGCCCACAGCAACTTCCAAATGCCAAGCTCAATGGGTCTTTCTGCCTCAGCTTCCTCAAGTAGCTGGGACTACAGGCATGCACAATCATCCCCAATTAATTTTTTAAATATATTTTGTAGAGAAAGTGTGTCGCTATGTAGAGACCAGTCTGGTCTCGAACTCTTGGCCTCAAGGGATCCTCCGACCCCAGACTCCCAATGTGCTGGGATTATAGGCATGAGCCACCATGCCTAGCCTTCCCTATCTCTTTTAAAGAATCCTATAGTAAGTATGCATTCCCCATACTTCCTTCCCCCCAAAAAAAATGAGTTTGAAAATTAGTGCTGTACTACTGTAGTAAACTTTTGTTGTTGATGGTGGTATTTTAAAGTATTAAGTTATGAGGTGTGAAACATCTGATTTCCTTAAGCACTAAGCTTGACAGTTGATATTTCTGACATTTAACTTTGACACTTCTTGTTTTATTTTCATTGTGGAGGTACATCCCTGTTCTTTCAAACACACACTTTGGCTTGCGATTATCTTTCAGATTTTTTTTTTTAGATCACTTTTCATGAAACCATGGATAAGTCGTAAATTCATGTTATTTTTGAATAGGAGTTTTGTCGTGGAACCAATGCAGCACAGACAGCTTGAAATATCAGCACAGTGTTTGGGAAGGGTGTGGCTAATGAACACATAGTACCTCCATGGTTTGAGAAGTCCCGTTCTGGTGATTTTAATCTTGAAAATGAGCCACGTGGGTGACCTGAGACCAAGATAGATAATGATGAGCTGAAAGCTGTAGTGGAAGTGAACACTTTAAATAGAGAGTTATATGATAAGTTCTGCAGGGAGTTTCTTATTTGGTGACTGTTGACAGCAGGAATAGAATATTGGAGCCAGTGAGAGACTAAGGGACAGGTGAGTATTAGACCAATCAATAATGCAAATAAGAGGTGATGATCCTAAGTAAGGCAAAGAGAGAGAATAGTCCCCCCAAAAAGCCATTCACCCTCTTACTTGCTCCTTATTTATCCCAGACTTCAAAACGCTCCTTTACTTTTTATTTTATTTTTTGTTTTTTTTTTTATTTTTTTTTTCAAGTTTTGAAATCATTCTTTTTGATGGGGAACACACGGACCAAATAGATGTTTTGAAGCTTCCAATTTCCAATTTTCCTATCATGCGTTACTACATTTATTCTAAAAAAACAGCATTGCCCCTTCCGTATTTTATTTTATTTTTTTACTTAAAAGAACTAGAAATTATCAAAGCCAATTATATAGCAGGCAGTGTGTCAAGAACTACATAAAGATGATTTCACTTTATCTTCATTTCATCTATAAATACCTACCCACATGGTAGGTACTATTATTAAGAAAGATTAACTTTTCCACTTGGAAAGTAGAGGAGCTTAGGTACAAAGTCAAGTCTACCCAACACCAAGTGTTGGCATCCTGACCTCTATCTATAGCTGTAAACTTTCTATGGAGACATTCTGTTTATTTACTAATGAATACCGAACAGACATCAAACCATTCCATCTGTGAGCTTTTTCAATAATCTTATTCATTTGTGCCTTCCTCATTGTGTGTGTGTGTGTGTGTGTGTGTGTGTGTTCCTGTTATTCCAAATTTCACCCTTTAACTTCTCTTGTACATCAAGAATATTTAACAGGAGGGAATTCCATTTCTTCTCTGGAAGAAAGCAAGCCAACATGAAATACAATATTGGTATAATTTATGAAGAGAACAACTTAATCCGTACGTAGGCATACAGCCTACCTGAACCAGAGTATTTTTAATGAAGTCTACTGTCTGCATTTTGTTTGGACGTGTGGAATCTCATATTCCTCTGCTTTTTTAATCTTCACACTAGCAGCTTTCAACTTTACTCCCAGATACATAGCTTAGTATTATCCAATAGCTTTACAGCTTTTCTTAGTTTCATTCAACTTTCTTTTTTTTTTTTTTTTGAGACAGAGTCTCACTCTGTTGCCCAGGCTAGAGTGAGTGCCGTGATGTCAGCCTCGCTCACAGCAACCTCAATCTCCTGGGCTCAAGCGATCCTCCTGCCTCAGCCTCCCGAGTAGCTGGGACTACGGCATGTGCCACCATGCCTGGCTAATTTTTTTGTATATATATTAGTCGGCCAATTCATTTCTTTCTATTTTTAGTAGAGACGGGGTCTCGCTCTAGCTCAGGCTGGTTTCGAACTCCTGACCTCGAGCAATCTGCCTGCCTCGGCCTCCCAGATTGCTAGGATTACAGACGTGAGCCACCATGCCCAGCCGCCAACTTTCTTAAGTATAGTTTGTTATTAGTGAATAAAATTGGATTTTTAAAGGACAGGGTATTTTAGAATTTAATTTGAGAATTCTATCAAAATCATGATTATACCATTAATGTGTGTTTATATGTAACCTATTGAAAAAAACTAAAAAGAAACCAATCATTTAGGTAATTCTACACTTATTTTTAGGAAATATGACTTCCCTAATTCTCATGACTGACCCAGACACTTTACTTCATTTTACAACTCCCATTTCTCTACCTTTGGGAGCACTGTAGCCACGGTGGATAAAAACAAACACATTTGGAGACAGAAAGACCTGGTTTCAAGTAAAAAAAAAAAAAAAAAAAAAAACAAACTCTACTACTTACTAGTTGTATGACCCTGTGGAAGTCACTCAGCTCCTCCAGTCTTTAGTTTCCTAATCTGCAGAATGCAAATGATACTACCTATGTCTCAGGGTGAATATTAAATGAGGTATCATATATGAAGTGCCTAGTATACAGAGCCTAAAACAGGTGTGGCTAGCAACTGTTAACTTCAATCTTCCTAAAATACACATTAAAGCAGAACACAATTTGGATCTGCAAGAAAGCTCTTGGAGATTATCCAATTCAACTTAATTACTTAACAGAAGAGGCAATGGAAACCCAAAAAGGGGAAGTGGCTTCCCCAAATACACAACTAAGGTGACATTGCAAAAACTAGATACTATATCACCTCACGTCAGCCTAGCTTTTATCTACTATTTCATAACATTTCAACCAGAGGAAAACCTGTCTTCAAATTTCATGCAAAATTATTTGCGGAAAGCATTTTACATAAAGCAGGAACGGAAAGAATTAAAACAAAATGGCATGGTGAAAGAATATCACTATAGAATTCAAATGCACTGCCATATTGATAAAAAGAAAATTGGGCTTTTGAAATCTACTTAACTGTCCTTGACCATAAGAGCAGAGCTTTCAGAGAGTGAAATGAGAATAAGAGGGAAAAAAAATTGATGTAAAAGAAATTGAGTTCAAGGAAACCTACTTAACTCTGCCTGATCCAGAATAATAAAAAAAATGATAGATTTTAAAACAGTAAAGTGAGTACATTAGAAATAGCCCTTTCAAGTTATATATACAGAAGCCAAAGCAGATGTAAGTAGAAAAAAAAAACAAACATTAAGAGCTTACTCAGGATAATAAATAGTTTTGATGCGAATAATGATAGCTATGATCTATTACCCAAAGATCAGATATTGAACAATGTTAATAATTTATATTTAGTCCTAACAGTAAATATTTTTGAAATCTTTCAGTACATTCAAATATTGGAAAAATATGACAAAGAAGTTTAGAAGTGGCAAATCCAGTTGCAAACACCTGCTGACGGCAGTGGCCCATAATCCTTCTAGCACACACAATACTTTCTGACAAATCCAGAACAAACATCCCTTCCCCAATTCCTAGCCTATGAATCAGTAGAGGAGCAGTATTCCCATATTGCTTTTGCTGCTCCATCCTGATGAGCTCTTTATTGTCCAGAGCCGGTCCTTCTGCCTTCCATCCATTCTGAGACAGCCACTGTCCCAAGGAAAGGACAATAGAGAGTTACCAGAAGAAAATGACACCACCTTTTAACATCTACATTTACAAGCCTCAATTTACCGCGTTTCCCCCAAAATAAGACCTACCCATAAAATCAGCCCCAGCAGGATTTCTGAGCATGTGCGCCATACAAGCCCTACCCCGAAAATTAGCCCTAGTGATGGGCGTGGCTATGAAAATCAGCCCTAGTGATGGGTGTGGCTATGAAAATCAGCCCTAGTGATGGGCGTGGCTATGAAAATCAGCCCTAGTGAGGGGCGTGGCTATGAAAATCAGCCCTAGTGATGGGTGTGGCTATGAAAAATCAGCCCTAGTGACGGGCGTGGCTATGAAAATAAGCCCTAGTGATGGGTGTGGCTATGAAAATCAGCCCTAGTGATGGGCGTGGCTATGAAAATCAGCCCTAGTGAGGGGCGTGGCTATGAAAATCAGCCCTAGTGATGGGTGTGGCTATGAAAAATCAGCCCTAGTGACGGGCGTGGCTATGAAAATAAGCCCTAGTGATGGGCGTGGCTATGAAAATCAGCCCTAGTGAGGGGCGTGGCTATGAAAATCAGCCCTAGTGATGGGTGTGGCTATGAAAAATCAGCCCTAGTGACGGGCGTGGCTATGAAAATAAGCCCTAGTGATGGGTGTGGCTATGAAAATCAGCCCTAGTGATGGGCGTGGCTATGAAAATCAGCCCTAGTGATGGGCGTGGCTATGAAAATCAGCCCTAGTGAGGGGCGTGGCTATGAAAATCAGCCCTAGTGATGGGTGTGGCTATGAAAAATCAGCCCTAGTGACGGGCGTGGCTATGAAAATAAGCCCTAGTGATGGGCGTGGCTATGAAAATAAGCCCTGGTGATGGGTGTGGCTGCGCAGCGCATCTGCACAACCCATGCGTGTCGTCGTGGAGCGGGAAAGAACACAAGCAGCCCTTCTCATCCGCCCCATGAGGGCTCTAGTGCTCCACAGGAGAGATCGGGGCCAGTGGTTCTAAAGGAAACAGAGTCGCAAGACATTCAGGATGGGATTCGGGGTTTGGAGAGTGATGATGATGTCCCAGAAGAAGACGACTTAACTCTATTTGAATACATGGATATTGTTGTACCGTCCTTAAAAAAAAATAACACATCCCCTGAAAATAAGCCCTAGGGTGTCTTCTTGAGGAAAATTAAGACCCTGTCTTATTTTCAGGGA
This sequence comes from Microcebus murinus, assembly GCF_040939455.1. Classification (NCBI taxonomy): domain Eukaryota; kingdom Metazoa; phylum Chordata; class Mammalia; order Primates; family Cheirogaleidae; genus Microcebus; species Microcebus murinus. The sequence goes on along the minus strand of NC_134129.1, from coordinate 20,069,290 downwards.
AACATGGTATGTAAGACACAGGAAAACAAAAGGCGTATTAGTTTTCTGAGACTCTTCTACCCAACCCCATTCCCAGATGAAGTAAGATTCTTCCAGAAGAAGAGGGAGAGAGTAGTTGTAAAGGAAGTCACAAGAAATTTGAATGTGGCTGGGAGCCATACGCTCTGACCCTCACCCCAAAGCAAGTGTGATCTGGAATTAATTTATGTGTACTGGTGCATCTGAAAGAAGAGACAACCTTTGCCTAGCTTCCTGGATTAAGGCCTAGGAAATATCGAGCTGTGTAGAAAAGTCTGGAAATCCCCAGCAGGTAACTACAGTGGGACTGAACGGGGTAACTCTGGGAGGTCGCTACCGTCTCAGGTTTAACCCTAACTCCGACGCCTGTTTTTAGAATGAGAGGAGAGCCATCCACTCATTGTGTGGCCTGGAGTGGGGAAAAAGGCTTGATGAAAGTTGCAAGGCCCCCCCTGACGTCTCCTGGCGCCTGGTATGGAGCCAGGGAAACTTCTTTGCACCTTCGGGGGATTCCAGATTCGACTGAGTTGAAACCTGAAATGATTTACAAGACCCAGAAGTGACTTATACAATTCGACATTTACTAGATTACTTTTTTCTGCCAGCATGCGGAATGTGATCTTGAGACAGAAATTACCTTCAATTTTATGGAAATAAAGAAAGTTTCCTTTCTTGGGACCACTTTGTTTATGCCTTTGAAAATACATACCAAGCAATAATACAATTAAGGGACTGATACTTCAAATAAAATAACCTAGTAGAGTTCTTGATGACAGGACTGTTTAAATTGGCTGATCTTTCCTATTTTTATTTTTATTTATTTATATTTTTTGGGACAGAGCCTCGCTTTGTTGCCCAGGCTAGAGTGAGTGCCGTGGCGTCAGCCTAGCTCACAGCAGCCTCAAACTCCTGGGCTCAAGCGATCCTCCTGCCTCAGCCTCCCGAGTAGCTGGGACTACAGGCATGCGCCACCGTGCTTGGCTCATTTTTACTCTCTCTATATTTTTTAGTTGTCCAATTAATTTCTTTCTATTTTTAGTAGAAATGGTGTCTCGCTCTTGCTCGGCCTCCCAGAGTGCTAGGATCACAGGCGTGAGCCACCACGCCCGGCCAATGATCTTTCCTATTTTTAAAGAACTGAGTTATCTGCACACTGCAGCTTATTTATATCGAAGAGACTGTAGTAATTAAATCATATGGAAATTAATATCATAAGAAAGCCAAGGCTATTTGCCGAACATGTGAAATAATGAACATGTCTTGATACCAGTCTATGCCATTATAATGTTATTACGCAGCTATTAAATCGAAGTTCTTGTTCCATTGCTAAAGCAACGGATCAATATCCATTTACGACCCCCTGATGGTTGGACCAAAGATAAGATTATATTGTAAATGAGCCACGGACAAGTTAACGATCCTATTGCTCTGCTACATTTAAAGAAATTCCCTGAAGTTTATGGTTTTCTTAAGGAACGGCACAAACTATAGACAAAGTGCTCCATGTAGGTGAAAAAAACATACTTTCATGGCCTCTGTCCCATGTAACATTATGTTAACATTTGAAATAGAAAACTGGGAGAACACATTACCCTGCAGAATTACTGCCTGCCACTTTCTCTGGAACTGAGCTCATTGGGGAAGTTTCATTTCAAGATGAGCCAGCTCATGTTCTAGTGAGCCGCATGAGATATTAGCCCTGTAAACCTGATTTACTGATGGTTTCTGGTTTTGCTCTCTGAAATAAATAGATTTCTTATTATCAACGGCGTGTGATTTAGTGAAACCGTACACAGAGAGAGCTTGAGCTCTGTGCTTGGAAAGGGGGCGTAGAGGTTCATTTATAGCAGGAGGTCAGAAACACTGGAGAGCACAAAAGGATGGTTTTCAGCACTTTTAATCCAGAGGGGGACGGAAAAATGACTGCAGACCCTTGTTTAAAGCTTTGTGTGGCAGACGTTGATCAAAGCAGATGGCATAAAGTATATGATATATAAATTTATACTTGCGTATTACCTATGAAAATATAAATACATAGTTCAAGAAAATAGATGTGTGGCATATTCCTATTTGATCAGTGCCGTCTTTTGTATGAAGTGCCAACTGCATGTCAGATATTTTAACACAGCAGAGAAAAGACAGTTGTGGGTATTGAAGATGTTCACCTGCTTCTTACCCTGCCCCCGTCATTGGGGGGGGCCTGTTATTGGCTGAGTTGTACCCCCCCAAATTTCATATGCTAAAGCCCTAACCCCTGGAACCTGGAACATGACTGGGTGTGCAGATAGGGTCCCTGAGACATATGGATTCTAGTAGCATCTGACTGCCTCACAAGCTTAAGTTTTAATTAATTCAATTTGATAAGGTTTCACTAAGCTCCTAGATGTTCTATGTTCTGAGCCAGCCTAAGGGATAAAAAAAAAAAAAAAAGATGATGAAACTGAGAAGAGAAAACTTGGTCATTTACATTATAGAAGCTCCCCATATTTCTGGACACGGAGCAGATATTTAATGATGACTGAGAATACAATGAATTGGTTTCTATACTACAAGGTGCATCAAAGGGCAAAGATTTTAAAGGGCATTCGTAACAATGAACAGGGTTTTATATTTTCACACTTAGGGTAATCAACCAGCTTGGTTAAACATATAGTTTAAAATAGACGAAGCCGCAGTGAAGATTGTGAATAATGAATTTCACCCCGTCTTGGAAGTATTTAAATCAAAGATGAAAACTAACTATTGCTCCATCTAGGCCATGCCCCGCGGGACTGACAGGGTTGTTCTTTACAATTTCATATCCTGGATTCTGTGCGGTCTAACTCCATATGCTCCTGCCAGTGGGGTTTCTACCATGCTCCTTGCACAAGGCAATGTCTGCACAGCCCATCTTCTTCTTAAGAAGTCTTTGAAGATCTTCCGACTAATTCCCTCATTCTCTTCCTCGTGTATCTGTGACAATTCCCAATTCACAGCCACACACTAAATTAAATAATGATAGTTAACAAAAGACCGTTCTCTTTTGTCAATAGTGGAGTGAAACATGATTAACAGATGAACCCACCGTGAGAACCATTCCCTACATCTGCCTTTAGAGAGTGCAGAGAGTCAATGAGCTCCTGTGGACAATCTCGATTCTGTTCCATGAACATTGGCTACCTTAAGGGAGCAAGTCACTCAGTGCCAGCGGTGTTGTGAATTGTTCCTGATCCAAAACTAATTAAATAATTCAAATGGTAGGAATCAAACTTCTCAGACCAGGGATGGAAAAATGGCAGACCACGGATTATGTCTACACCCACGTGTTTTATATGGCGTTCCCACGTTACTTTTCTTATGCTAAAGGTTAGTTAGCAATGTTGAAAATTTGGGCAGCTGCATAAAATCTGTCTTCTTGACTTCCACTGCAGAAAATGCAGAACTTCTCTTATTCTGCTGTTTTTTTTCTCATCGTCTAAGGCAGAAGAGCTTTATCCCCTTTATTTGGCCCTACAGAATGTTAATTCAAGAATGATGAATCAACCCTGGTTTACCATTTTGCCGTGTAAGACTTTTTATTCGAATACAGATTAATCAGTTCTGAGCAATTCAGGGCCTCAAAATATAACTAGACTCTTCTCTTCTTGCTCACTTTAATTTAACTTACAGCTTTCAACTAAGTTCATAGCTTATTTTGTAATACTCATTAGATCTAAAGTAAAAATAAAATGTCATTTCTTGTATCAAAAAGATTAAAGAAATCCAAATCCTGTGTAATGTCTACTCTATTAATTATACAATGTTTAACAAATTTGGATCTTTTGGAGGTTTATTATTTTAGTACTGTGAGTGCTAAATGTTTATATTTCTATTGGTCTGCAGAATGTATGAAAGGTTTTCCCCATTATACCATATTTATTTCAATAGCTTCTGGGTTTTTTCCTCCATTTTTCCATTAGAGTAATTCTTCTTACCTACCTCAATACATAACTCATATCTCTAAATTATCATAAAACTTTCCATTGTTTAAAGTCCATTCATTCACTGCTAAGCTTTCATCGTATTTGGATAAACTTCAAGATTTATATGCATTTCCCTTTAAAGAAGTTTGTGTTTTTTATATAACTTTATTATTTTAACATGGTTACTTTTGCCAAGTTCTCTTTTTATATGTGTATTAAAGATGAACATAAAAGAGAATTAAATATGTCAGAGCTGTTAGACATATTAGAGCAAATATCATTTTCATGTTTCTTATTTATTTTCTCTGTGGTATTTCTCCTTGCTTAATATCATTGTAAAAGCTCTGCTTATTGTGCATAATCCCTCTGGCTAAAATTGCTGCTTTTAGTTTTGTTCCTAAAAATTTATCTTTTTTTTTTTTTTTTTTTTTGGATTGTTTAACTCATAAAGCATGATGTAGTCTCTATTCATAGTTTCTTTTCTAAGCACTGGCTTGGTTGATTAGAAGCCCACATTAGCCATATTGGCAGTGCATTTCTAGAATACACACACTCCTGTTTATGTCATTCAGATGCATTTTAAGAGTATTGGGTATTGCCATTAATTTCTTGTTCTGCTCGGAGGGCTAGAATTCTTTCTAGTTGATGGAACAAATGCACTGTGTAATTACAGCTGATCAAATGTTTTATTAAAAAAAGGTTGTAAGATGTGCAAATGGAAATAAACTCAACCACCCCACCCACCTCATTAGAGTGACATTGGTAATATTTATAACGTCCACTCATTTTCCATTCTGGCAAATAGTGAAAGGCTTAGAAAGCCTCAGGGCCACCCTAATATATAATAAAAAGTGGCGTAACATCGAAGGAGAGAATTTTTTTTTTCTGTATTTTTCCAGCAACTGAGTGATATGATTTACTCTTTCAAAAGAGTAAATCACATCAATATTGGTTTTTCTAAGGACAGAGAAAGTTAGCAGCTTGCCATATGATCTTAATAAACCATTTTGCTACTGTAAACTTTACGATAGACCTTTCGTGGATAGTTTCGAAACTGAAATTTGGGGTGAAAAGCCTAATGCATCTGACGAATAAAATTGTATTCACAGAGAGAATAAGACCAGTCCATCAAAATCAGGACAAATGTCTTAAATCCCAGGTGGTAAGGGGCCCCGCCCTAGAGAAAGCTGGCTAGAGAGAGTAAATAAACGTGCCCGGCAGGGCTGACAGGCGAGCTGGCTTGGCTCTGCCTTTCGTGCTGATGTGAGCAAGAGCCTGTCTCTACGCGACTTTAATTATTTGAAGGATAATGAGGAGCAAATGTCACGCTCACACTGTTTTTCTCCTAAAAATGCTAGCTTCAGGCCCTTTGCATTTTTAGGCTTGACTGTATACGCTCACACGAGCTTCAACAGAACATATATGATACCATTTGCGAAACTTTATCTGCACTCCTGCTGCTAATCCCATCCACTTAGATGACAGGAAATATGAATACTCTGTTTCTAAACATTTTCATTAGTGATGTGAAGTTCATTTTCTTAACTATTTATTTACTATTGCAGAAGAGGGCCAGTGTGAAACAAAGATTTAAAATCTCCAGGTCCTTTAGCAATTTTTGAGTTGGTTGTTTTTGTACAAACAAGTTCAGGGAGTCATATAAAAATACCCTTGTGCCTACTACCTAGAGTAGGTTGATATTAACAATTTCTTATATTGTTTTATATATTCAAATAAATGAAATGAAATATTACTGATAAAGGTCAACTCCCATTTATAATTTATTCCTGGTCTCATCTCCATCTTCATGGATAAGCCCTGCCATAAATCTGTGTATATTCTTTAGTCCGTATTTTAATGTCACGAAATAAGCTTTTTATATTTGCTGAGCATCTACCATATAGCAGGGACAATTCTAAGTGCTTTTCACATGTTAGCTATGACATCATCAAAGTAACTGATTTTATAGATGACAAATCCCAGGCACAGAGAGGTTAAATAAATTTCATAAGGTCACACAGCTAATAAGTTCTGAAGCCAGAATATAAACCCCATCATTCTGCTTTATATACAGATATATGTATCCATTAAACATGTTTTTAGTATTATTTTCTATGTCTTAATACTTGTTTTTTTTCACTCAAGAGTTTATTTTTGAGGTCCATTTCTCCTTTGTTTTGCCAGAACAAGCAAATCTTTGCAAATGTCTATGGTAAATTATTTTAATACATATAATGACAGAAAATTACTAGATCCAGTGAACACATACTTTTTGTTTTCAGTAAACACTATTAAATTGTTCTCTAATTTAATGATGAAATTACACTTCCACAGATAGATTTTGGAGTTTGATTTTCACCCCAGATTCTTCAAGCAGAAAGACTTTTTTTCCCTTTCAGATATGTGTGAAATGTTTTTCTTTTTTAATTTTCATTTCCTTTATTGTAAGAGAGAAGACACATTTTTGGCTTTTTGTCCTGAAAACTTACCTCTTCTATGTTTTTTCCTAATTGTCTTTTGAGTTGTTTGTCTCTTTTTCATGGATACATAAACATTTTTTTTACAAATTCCGGACACAAACCCTTTGTCTATTATGAAGGCAGTCTTCCAATTTGGCACAGGTATCTTAAACCATATACATTTCCGTTTCCGTTTCTCATACGTTTTCCAACTTCCTCCCCAAATCCATTAAGGCATCACACCCCTAACGTGTGTAGGTGCCTCAAAAGAGGCCAAACCAAAGCTGCAAGTAGGAGAGCAAGTCCTTTAGAATTCTGTGTCTACTTAGGTCTGCCGTCCCAAATGCCAGGGTCCCAGTGTTTAGCTCTAAATGAGTCTAAACCTAGTCGGAGCATCAAGGCCCAGAGAACATGTTGCCTCCCATGGCCTTCTCAGCAGCTCTGCCAGCCTCACTTCTCTTCACCATGCCAGCCCCTGTGTGGGCTCAGCCATGGCCTGGACCAAGACCACTATTTCAGTGGCCTACTTAATATTCTCATTTCCTACCGTGTTTCCCCGAAAATAAGACCTACCCATCAAACAAGCCATGGCAGGATGTCTAAGCATGTGCGCCATAGAAGCCCCATCCCGAAAATCAGCCCTAGTGACGGGCGTGGCTGCCCAGCGCATCTGCACAACCCATGCGTGTCGTCTCGGAGCGGGAAAGAACAGGAGCAGCCCTTCTCATCCGCCCCGTGACAGCTCTAGTGCTCCACAGGAGAGATCGGGGCCTGTGGTTCTAAAGGAAACAGAGTCGCAAGACATTCAGGATGGGATTCGGGGTTTGGAGAGTGAGGATGATGTTCCAGAAGAAGACGACTTCACTCTATTTGAATCAATGGAGATGTTTGTACCGTACTTAAAAAAATTATAATAATAACACATCCCCTGCAAACAAGCCATAGGGTGTCTTCTTGAGGAAAAATCAATATTAAAATGAGTGAGATGTGCACCATCTGGGGGATGGTCATGCTGGAGACTCAGACTTGTGGGGGGAGGGGGGGAAAGGGCATTTATTGAAACCTTAAAATCTGTACCCCCATCATATGCCGAAATAAAATAAAAAAATAAATAAATATTAAGACCTTGTCTTATTTTTTTGGGAAACACGGTACTACCAGGAGACTTCTTTCCTTTCAAATGACTCTATGCGCACATACAGTCATAAAAGCATATTTAGATGTCTACCTTTTTCCTCCTGCCACCTGCAACTCGGCTTCCCGGGCTGAAGTCCCGGCATGCAAGCACTGCAGACCCAGTCCCTCGCTGTCCATTAAGCTGCCCCACCAGTGAGGAAGCCCCAACCCTGGTCTGGCACCGGCTGATCTCACAGATCCATCCTGCAAGAACACAGTCTCCAGAGCCTGTAGACAGTTGTGGTGTCAAGGCACAAGGCTGGCCGTATTGAGAATAGACACGGTCAATTTTTTATTTTTTATTTATTTATTTTTTTTATAGAGCAGTTTTTGTGAAACCATGGATCAGTCACAAATTCACGTTATTCTGGGGTATGAGTTCCGTCCTGAAACCAGTGCAGCTCAGGCAGATCTGTGTGTCAACACGGCGCTTGGGAAGGACGTGGGTAATGAACACACAGGACGTCGAGGGTTTGGGAAGTTCCATTCTGGGGATTTTGATCTTGAAAAATGAGCCACGTGGGCCACCTGAGGCCAAGGTGGATAACGATGAGATGAGAGCTGTAGCAGAAGCGAATCCATCTCAACCTACGCGTGAATTAGCGGCAAGGTTCGGCGTTACTGTTCCAACAACATTGGACCGTTCCAAACAAATGGGCTGTTGGAAACCAGCAGATCAAGGGGGCTCAGACACCAGAATCCATTCAGCCAAATCGGTTTATTGATGCCTGAGCAGGGGCTGTCACCACTCCATGCAAGGAGGGAGAAGCAGCCCTGAACGAAGGTGTTGCTGTTTTGTGTTTTTTTTAATATATCTTATGAGCTGGCAGCTGTGTAAGCAAGCATGCACTTAATCGCACCAGCAGGGTCAGGATGGCAGGCCAGTTGAAAATCTCCCACGCTCCTAAGCAAGCAAGTGGTCACAGAAGTGGAACTTGGCAGTTAGCTGTTGTCTGAGCAAGCAACAAGTGGAAAAGTACACCAAGACCTTTCTGAGAACAGGCCCCAACAGGTCCTTCTTCCCCTCTACTCCCTCTACCCCACTTGACTTTCTCTAGGGACTTCTCACTAGCAGTTATTCTCAGAGCAAGACAGAAGCCATCTTATTCCTATCTGCGGGTCAGGATTGTTCTAGTGGCCTGGTTATTGACTACTTTGGGGGCAAAGTAAAGAAGCTGGGTAGATGGGCTGTGCATGAATTAAACGAGCATCGGAAGAGAAGTAGTCTCAAAGCTTTGCCTTTCTTTTCTGTCGCAGTACAAAAGCAAACCATTTCTACACTGTAGGAAAAAAAAATAAAAATTAACTCCCAGCCGAGACTACTGCCCATGTGGAGTTGGCATGTTCTCCCCACGTTGCCTGTGGGTTTTTCTCAGAGTCCTCCAGTCTCCTCCCACATCCCAAAGACACGCGTGTTGGGTTAGTTGGCGTGTCTACATTTCCCCCTTCTGAGTGAGTGTGGGCGTGTGTGAATACAGATCGCATTGAATCGAAGTGAAGTTATTCGGAGCGGACCGAGATAAGAGAAAACAAAACCTGAAACCAGAGAGAATGGTGTAGGAAAAGCCGGGTGAAGGGGAGATTACATCAAATGCTTCAGAGACACTAATTAGATCCATGCGTGCAGAAGGATTTATTCATTTCAGCTAATGAACAGAGGCGAGCATACAGAAACAGTGAATAAAAGGTGGGGTGAAAAGGTGGAACCAGGTGAAGATGAGACATGAAGCTAGGTGACCAGAAAAATCCAGAGAGGATTTTGTTCTGTTTTCAAAACGGAAGTCAGAATTTTCCCAAAAGACATCAGAGGATATGGAAAATAAACATCTTGCTCTATAATTGTTCCCAAGCGTCTAGACTTGGATTCAATTGTTTTATACTAAGCATAAATAGCTTGTGCCCTCAGGCATTCAAAGTTAATGATGTCCAATTTCTGGGGTTTTTCGACTGTCAAAAAAAGTATACTTTTCAAAGTAGCTGAGCAAGTATGTAATTAAACAAGCATATTTTATTGCCGGGATCAGGGTATTTTGAGTGACTTGCATTTTCAAAAGTGTTCCAATTATCAGAAGTTTATTCCCCACCCCCCAAAAAACAGTCTTATTTCTTCTTGCATTCTTAAGCAAACTGTGATTATATTTTTTTTTAAAAAAATTAAAGTTTATATCCCTCTATTAGCACCAATGCACTGTAAATCATAAAATAATGTTTTCCACTCATCTCATTTGTCCTAAAGAAACATAATATACTTTTCCCAGTCTTTTTGTTTCTCAGAAATGAAAATCCTTGTCCATACTCTGCTTGTAGTTTCTTCCTCTCCTCTCACTCTGGCCTCCCTTAGATTGAGAAGCACAAAAGTCAATTCTACTAATTGCTGCCAGCACTTCATTCCCAAAGGAAAAAAATATATATATATAAGGCAATTTTGAGTGCTTTCGCTTGCATACACTCCCAAAGTCCAATTCAACGGATAATTCCTTCCTACCATTTCTTTCTCATGGGGTCTCTAAAAGAGAAGAAAACTGTCCAGCAATGTAATTTTCAGAACACAGTTTTGCTCAGTATTTTATAGTCTGGAAAATCAGCTAGCCATTCTCCAGACAAGAAGCCTCCTGCAGATGACCCCATTGCATTTAGGGAACAGAAATTAGTTGGATCATGATTATTCTCCATTAGGAAGTGAAGCTTGATTTTTCCTTTTGCATCAATCCCAGCACAGTTCTTACAAAATAAAATGACTCAAAATATGCATTGCCCGAGTGAACGGTAATGTTAGTAGAGTAAAACCTTAGCTTAATATAAGAGGGTAGGAGATTTGAATAAGACCATGGTTTTACTGGATGCAGAAGAGCAGCACATCTGTTAAGCACCTGTTACGTGTTAGGCATTTTGCAGGCATCCCCTTCTTCTTCGACGGTTGATTGGATAAGGACCACAGACCAGGCACTCAGCACAGAGCAAACACAACTCTCTCACACGGGAAATGAAGCCGTGATCTTGACATGGTACAGTAAACCTACTGTAATACAAGCAGATAGAAGAATCAAGCCATGCATTCACCATTACCATAGATAAGTATTGCTAATAGGTTTATCTGACTAGAATAGATCTATTCTGTATCCATATTTAAATTGTGGGTCTGCCTTCATTTGAGAAAGCTTGGCGTAGTGAAAAGAATCTGATCTTAAAGTCAAAACACATGGATCCAAAGCCAAGCGATACAAGTGGATCTACCATTTGATCCAGCAATCCCATTACTGGGCATCTACCCAAAAGATCAAAAGTCACTCTATGAAAAGGACACCTGCACTTGAATGTTTATAGCAGCACAATTGCAAAGCTGTGGAAACAACCCGAGTGCCCATCAATACATGAGTGGATTAATAAAATGTGGTATAGGTATACCATGGAGTACTATTCAGCTATAAGAAACAACGGTGATCCAGCACCTCTTGTATATTCATGGATACGGCTGGAGCCCATTCTACTAAGTGAAGCGTCCCAAGAATGGAAAAACAAGCACCACATGTACTCGCCAGCAAACTGGTATTAACGGATCAGCACCTAAGTGGACATATAGGAATAACATTTATCGGGTGTCGGGCAGGTGGTGGGGGGGAAGGGATGAGTATATACGAACATAATGAATGTGATGCGCACCTTCTGGGGGATGGACACACTTGAAGCTCTTACTCAGGGGGGAGGGGGGAAAGGGCAATATATGTAACCTTAACATTTGTACCCCCATAATATGCTGTAAAAAAAAAAAAAACCTAGGTTCTCTCCATCATTAGCTGGGTGATTTTGGGAAATTCAGTGTCCTCATTTGAAAAAACAAAAACCTGTTCCCAGCTACATCACAGTTGTGTTTTAGAAAACAAATGAGATAATGGATATAAAACAGAGATATTAACTACTTAAGCTTAGCAACTTGCAGGAAAAAAAAAAAGTATGGTCCTGGCCTCACACCACTTAACCCATAGAGCAGACAGCCACATAAACCAGAAAATTCTATGTAAACAACAGTCCTCTGCAGGATGCCAGGATTCCAGAGGAGCCTTGAAATGCTCTAATTTTTCACTTCAACTCCTAACTCGACGGTTTTTGCAATCAACTTTCCGAAGTCTCTTTTCACTCTTAGAACGGGCATGTCTATTTCTGAAAGATGCCTTCTTTCGAATCCTGTCTACATAGTGAGTAATATCAGTTCCAAAGGCATGGCCTGGAATCTGAGCTATCTAGAAGATGGAAATATCTATATAGCTATAAGAATTATTCTTGGTTGCTAGTCTCACTGTAAATGAAGGCAAGATTTAGCTGAATCCGTTCAGTTCTGAAAGGCTTTTGAATATCCCTCAAAATAATTAGAGATTTTATTAAGTCCAAACCACTCATTTCTATGATGCTTTCCCGATCTCTTATCATGAAGTGAGTGGTCTTGGGCAAGTTATTTGAATTTTCTAAATCTCAATTACCCAAATGTAAACTGGGGATAATAATAACACTGCTTCGGTAAAGCAATTGCAAGGGTATCACATGAATATACAAGGGTACATTATATGAAATCCATGCATTTTAGCCTCTGTTATTATTTTTTTTATTCACAGAGGATGTAAGAGTTCTTCATAAGTGACCTTGCAGTCATGTAGGCTGTGCTCTGAAATTACAAACCAGTTCTGCAAATAGCTCCTTCTGGATTTCTCCCACAGGACTGGCAAATCTAGATGCCGCAGTAATTGCACTCTGGCTGGGCAGAGGACCTGAGGCTAAATGATGTCCTCACATGAAACACCGTTGCTGTTTGAGTTTCCAAAAAAAAGTGATGATCAACAAAGTGGAAAGAAACCCTCTTTAGAGAAGTCCGGGGGAGAAGTGAGAGCTGAGAGAAGATGCAAAGGGAGCTACAGAGCTGAGCTAGAAAACTCAGGGTTTTCCTTTCTATTATCATTTTATTTAACAAGAAGCGTAATCCATTTCTTAGCAATTTTCCTGGCTTAATTTTTTTTTTTTTCTTTTTAGTCATGGCTTCTCCCCGAGTCTGGCTTCCTTCATTGCAAAATGTTTCCTGAAACAGAATAGATGGTTGTTATTTATGGTCTCCGTTTACACTTTTGTAGCAAGAGTGTAGGTGTCCACAACTGTCAAATAACAGCTCTGAGTTTCACTTTCTATGGACCGATAGCTGGTACCGAGCATGGTCACTGGCTTGGACCTGGCGGCTTCTCAACCTTGAACCCAGGGCTGCAGCAGCAGGAATTGTGATCATGCCTATTGCTCACACTCATCCGTTTTGGATCCAAGGGGAACCTTCCACCCAAACCGCACGACTGCTACACAGAAAAAGAGAATTGGATTTCCTAAGGACAACTCTGGGTTTTGCTAAACACTGGGAGGAAGAAATAATTACTAAGGAGACATCTCTAACCGAGGACCTCTCAAGACCAAATCAGAAAGTCACTCTTAGTGCAGCTACAGCATCACCTCTTTTATTGCAAATAGGGAAAATATGGAAATGATGTGTTTTTATAGACATTGATTTTTGCCATGCGTTCTGTCACTAGCTAGGCATGTTCAAAATACCTTCTTGTAAGTCTCAAAATAATTTCGGTGAGATTTCAGTTCCCTTGTTTTACAGAATGGTGGCTCAGGGGAATTTGAGCGACTTGTTCTGTAAACAAAAACCCAGCATATATAATCTAGCAAATTATAGACCCAGAATCTGAGCCCAGTTGTATTTGACTTAGAAGTTTATGCTCTGTTTCTACCACACTGCACTACCTCCTCCTGATCTTGCAGTAAAGAGATAATTTTAGAATAATAAGTGACGTATTTAAGACTCTTGCCCAGAGGCAGAGACGGGAAGAAAATTATAGTTTATAATGTAATAATTGCCCATGAAATTAGTAGGAGTATAAATTAATATAAGCTTTTGGGAAGGGAGTTTCCTAATATGCATCAAAATGTAAATTACATGTACTTTTTGATCTATTCATTCAACTTTTAGATGACATAACTTTAAGAATTAAAAGATGGGGTTCAAGGGTATTAACTGCAATCGTTTTTTTTTGAAATTAGATTAGGAAACAGCCAAAATGTCCCCAAATGGAGAAATAATTAAATGACTTTGCATTGATCTATATAATAGTCTTGAAAACCTGGAAATCTTACCTCTATAGCTACCACATATAAATCTGTTTGTGATGTTAGCGGGGAAAAATGAGAGCTATGGAATACTAGCTTTATATAGCATGATCTCTATTTTTTTCTTTAAAAAAGGAATATGCATTCATTAACCAACTATTAATGAGTTTCTACTATGGGCAGAGACTATTTTGGGTGCTTGAAAGATATTAGTGAATAAAATCAAGATCTTAGCTCTTGTGAGCTTACACAGTAGTAGGAACTTGCATATTGCTACACTTCCTTTCTTCCTACATTTCCATTTTTTTATCTGGCATGATTTCTTTTCCCTGAAGAATGTCCTTTAGTATTTCCTTTCATGTGACTATGCTGTTGAGAAGTTTTTATCAGTTTTCACTTTCTGAAATGCCTTCAGCACATCTTGAATCTAGAAAGATGTTTTTCACTGAGTGGAGAAGTCTGGCTTGGCAGTATTTTCCTTCGATACATGGAAGATGCCATTCCTTTAACTTTGGGCTTCTGTTTTTTGCAGATCTTAGCTTGTTAAAACTTTATTAACTTATTAAAAATGTGATTCATTATAGTATTTTTGTCGACTCTTAAAATTTTTTCCTCTTAAGAAATGTTGGTTTGAATTGCCAGGATATCATGCTTAGAAGTAAAAATCGTCAATTTGTTCTATAAGCAGAAAAATTAATAAAAATCAATTTCATTCCAAGAAACTAAATAAAAGAGTACCTAGACTATAAAGACAAAAACTATCAAGGTGAGTATGTTTACCTTGCTGATATAAAGCAGTTATTTAAAATAGCAAGCAGAAGCATGATGGAAATCATGAGGGAAGAAATATAGAATTAAAAATCATTAGCAGAGATACGTCATGGTCAAATACATTAGCCAAGAGTGGCAAAGAAAAGATTATAGAATAAGGGCAGAGGAGTTTAATAAGATCTCTAAAACATCATATTTAAAGAATCTCAAAATAAACAGGAAATAAAGGGAATTATTTTATGAACTCTACTATAGAGTCAGAATGAAAAATGATTTCAAGTTTGGAGAAGCTAACACAGATAAATGTTTCCATTAAAAGAATGTAGAAAATAGAGCAAAGAACTAGAATGTGTCAAAAAGATATGCTCCCAAAAGTTTTTAAATTTTATAATTACAATGTCATTAGCTACTCAGGTATAAGAAACAATGGTGATCTAGCACCTCTTGTATTTTCCTGGATAGAGCTGGAACCCATTCTACTAAGTGAAGTATTTCAAGAATGGAAAAACAAGCACCACATGTACTCACCAGCAAATTGGTATTAACGGATCAACACCTAAGTGGACATATAGGAACAACATTTATTGGGTGTCGGGCAGATGGGAGGGTGAAGGAGGGGATGAGTATATACATACATAATCAGTGTGATGTGCACCATCTGGGGGATGGACACGCTTGAAACTCTGACTCTGAGGAGGAAGGGTGGGGAAGGGCGAGGAAGGCAACACACGTAACCTAAACATTTGTACCCCCATAATATGCTGAAATAAAAAGAAAAAAAACAGTAGAAAACGCTTGAAAATGGGTTAAAGAATGAGAAGGTGATATATAAACAGGCACAATAAATACAAACTCCTGGTAGCAGTTTTGATTGTTAAAGGAAGGTAAAGCTATTCTTTAGTCACTTGGGAATGTGGCTGGTTTTCAGGAAAATTAGAAAGGGGTAGAATTAACATTTGCTGAACATCCACAATGAGAAAAGGCACGATGTTGAAAACTTTACAGACTTTATCTCGTAAAAACCCTATCAAGGAATCACTGATATTCCCATTTTACAGATGAGGAAACTGTGCTTCAGTAATCTCTTTGCTCATCCAGTCACATATGCAGAAAGATAGAACAAGGATTGGAACTCACATCTTCCTGGCCCCAAAATACACACTCTTGCAACTGCATGATGAGGCAATTATCTATGTACCGTGTTTCCTAACACAGAGTCTTATATTTATTTTTCCTCAAGAAGACACCCTAGGGCTTATTTAGAGGGAGTGTGTTATTGTTTTTAAGTATGGGACAACAATCTACCTTGAATCAAATAGGGTGAAGTCGTCTTCTTCTGGAACATCATCATCACTCTCCAAACCCCGAATCCCATCCTGAATGTCTTGTGACTCTGTTTCCTTTAGAACCACCGGCCCCGATCTCTCCTGTGGAGCACTAGAGCTCTCACAGGGCGGATGAGAAGGGCTACTCATGTTCTTTCCTGCTTCGCGACAACACTGCATGGGTTGTGCAGATGCGCTGCGCAGCCACGCCCATCACTAGGGCTTATTTTCATAGCCACGCCCATCACTAGGGCTTATTTTCATAGCCACGCCCACCACTAGGGCTGATTTTCATAGCCACGCCCGTCACTGGGGCTGATTTTCATAGCCACACCCATCACTAGGGCTTATTTTCACAGCCATGCCCATCACTAGGGCTTATTTTCATAGCCACGCCCATCACTAGGGCTGATTTTCATAGCCACACCCATCACTAGGGCTGATTTTCATAGCCACGCCCATCACTAGGGCTGATTTTCGGGATAGGGCTTCTATTGGGAACATGCTTAGAAATCCTGCTAGGGCTTATTTTATGGGAGGGCTTATTTTCAGGGAAACACAGTATATATTGAGATAAAAAACATCTTGTAATTTTTCTTGCCTGGTGAGTCTACTGGCAGCAAATTCCCTCCATTTTTGTTTGTCTGATAAAGTCTATGTCTCCTTTACTTTTGAAAGGTAATTTCACAAGATACAGGATGCCAGGTTGGTGTTTTTTTTTCTCTCAACCCTTTAAATATTTCACTCTACTCTCTTCTTGCTTGTGTGGTTTCTACAGAGAAGTCAGATATAATTGTCTTTGCTCGTATTATAAGGAGTGCAGCCCCCCAACTTTTTAATTTCTTTATCTTTGATTATCTGTAGTTTGATATAGTTTGAAAATGATATGTGTCCAAGTGTAGAGTTTTCTTATCCTCCTTTTTTTTTTTTTGTATTCTTTTACTTGGTGTTCTCTGAGCTTCCTGGATCTGTGGGTTGGTACCTATCTGACGTTAATTTGGAGAAATTCTGTCATTATTATTCCGAATATTTCTTCTGCTCCTTTCTCTCTTTCTTCTTCTTCTGATATTCCTATTATAAACATGTTAAACTTTTCATAGTCATCCCATAGTCCCTGAATGTCCTGTTCTGGTTGTTGTTGTTTTTTTTTTTTTTTTTTTTTTTTTAAGACTTTTTTCTCTTTACTTTTCAGCTTCGGACACTTCCATTGCTGTCTCCATAAGCTCAGAGATTCTTTCCTCTGCTGTGTCTAGTCTACACATAAGCCCATAAAAGCCACTCTTCATTTTTGTTACAGTGTTTTTTATCTCTGGCGTCTCTTTTCGGTTCATTCTTAGGATCTTCATCTCTCTGCTTACACTGCCCATCTGTTCTCACAGGTTGTCTGTTTTATTCGTTAGAGCCCTGAGCGTATTAATAACCAGGGCTGTTTTAAATTTGCAGTCTGATAATCACAACCTTCTTGCCCTATCTCACTCTGATGCTTGCTGTGTCTCTTCCAGTTGCAATGTTTGCCTTTTATTATTTCTTCTGACTTTTTCCCCGATAGCCAGCTAAAAGGAAAAGGAAAAGGAACTACCGTGAACAAGCTTTTAGTACCATGGCAGTGAGTTGGAAGGGGAGGGGATCCAAGATGGTTTATTTTTCTCTCTTTCTGCCAGAAGCACAAGGGAATTGTTCTCTGATATTTGCCACGAGAACCCGGTAGATCTCACGGAGGGTAAATCTTACAAAATTGTAGGGACCTCCTATGACTGGGGGACCCTGGAGTTTTCGAACTCTGAGAATCGTCTAATAACTGAGGCCCCCAGAACTTTGCCAGTTACAGCCCAGGCTATTCTCCCCTGGCACTGTTTCCTGGGTTGGGGTGGGGAGTTTGCACAAGTGGGTGTCTGCTCCAGCAGGCCTGGACTCCCTGTGCTCACCTGTCAGCCTCTCCAGTATTTGCAGCCATGGTCTGCCCTGCGGTCTTCATCTCTCTTGTGGATTCCAGGCGATTCGTTGTTGATTTCCAGTCTGCTCAGCTTCTTTTTTTATTTGTAAGGACAGAAGGGTGACTTCTAAGATCGTTATAGATGGAACTGGAAACTGAAATCACGTGCAATCTTAATGTGCACTAGGGTTTGAGAACAATTGATCAAGGATTGGGCAACTGATGTAGAGGAGAACTGGATACTATTGAGTACAGAAGTTCTAGGAAGTGACTGGGTTTTTTTTTGTTTTTTTTAATGTTATTTTCAGAACGACTCATGATATATATATATAAGAGCAGGCGTCCTCAAACTATGGCCCGAGGGCCACATGCAGCCCGCAGAGGACATTTATCTGGCCTGCCGGGTGTTTTTGCCTCCACTGCCTGTCCTGCTTAGCAGCCGACTTGCCCCGGGCCCACAGTGCGCATGTGTGGAATGTGTGCCCCACTCTCCCATGGTCTGAGGGACGGTGAACTGGCCCCTGTTTTGATCCAGCAATCCCATTACTGGGCATTTCCCAAAAGATCCAATGACACTCTACAAAAAAGACACCTGCACTCGAATGTTTATAGCAGCACAATTCATAATTGCAAGGCTGTGGAAACAGCCCAAGTGCCCATCAATCCAAGAATGGATTAATAAAATGTGGTATATGTATACCATGGAGTACTACTCAGCTCTAAGAAACAACGGTGATATAGCACATCTTATATTTTCCTGGTTAGAGCTGGAACCCATTCTGCTATGTGAAGTATCCCAAGAATGGAAAAACAAGCACCACATGTACTCACCAGCAAACTGGTATTAACTGAACAGCACCTAAGTGGACACATAGGTACTACAGTAATAGGGTATTGGGCAGGTGGGACGGGGGAGGGGGCGGGTATATACATACATAATGAGTGAGATGTGCACCATCTGGGGGATGGTCATGCTGGAAACTCAGACTTGTGGGGGGGAGAGCATTTATTGAAACCTTAAAATCTGTACCCCCATAATATGCCGAAACAAACAAACAAAAAAAAAAGTTTGAGGACCCCTGTGTAAGAGGAAGCAATAGTTTTGAGAAGATGATGAGTTAATTTTTTTATTGTTTCATTGAGGAAGAGCAGTCATAGCAAAATTTGAGGGGGAGGGAGTGAGAGAGAGAAAAATAGGAAGAGAGGGAGCAAGACTGAGAAAGTATTTATTGAAAGATAATATGGGAACTTTGGCTCGGAGTGGTAGCAGATGGTAAGGATAACGCTGATTCTCTTTCCCAGCTGTGGGAGGAGAAGGTTGACCTTGTTTACAGGGTAGTCTGAGAGAAACAGGTGATTTATCTCTCGGCTCATACAATACGAAGAGGTTGAAATGACGTTTAAAAATTTTTTGCAAAAACATAACTATTCGTCAGAAAAGCAAGGATACAAAACCACTATGAAGGAACATGGGAAATGTGATTTCTAAATAATGCGGAGACTTGATAAAAGTTTATTTTTTTCTTTGTAAGATGTTTTTTTTTTTTTTCCCCTTAAACATAGATTGACTACTCCTATAAATTATCTCAGGAAAAATTAAGCACTGCAGTCAAAGAGGTTCTCTTTCTGCATAAAGTCAATGCACTTAATTTAGCCTCACTTTAAATGCCAGAAAATTCCACTGAAATGAATAAAAATAAATTGCTAATAGTGGTGTATGGATTTTATTTTCTACTTTTATTGCAACCTATTTAGTAACTTTGAAAAAGGAGATTTTAATTGCTTTGGGTAATTGTGTCTGTCCCGATCACATTGCCAAATAATTTATTATACAGAAAATTAAGTGGCTATTGATTGCAGCTCTAGGAATTTCCTAATTAATTTTAAGTTTTTAAAAAAATGTTAAGTTTTAGGAATATACAAGAGGTGCTATATCACCATTGTTTCTTAAAGCCGAGTAGCATTCCATGGTATACATATACCACATTTTATTAATCCACTCATGTATTGATGGGCACTTGGGTTGTTTCCACAGCTTTGCAATTGTGAATTGTGCTGCTATAAACATTCGAGTGCAGGTGTCTTTTTTGTAGAGTTTTGGGTAGATGCCTAGTAGTGGGATTGCTGGATCAAATGGTAGATCCACTTGTATGGCTTTAAGGTATCTCCATATTGCTTTCCACAGAGGCTGAACCAGTTTGCAGTCCCACCAGCAGTGTAGGAGTGTTCCTCTCTCTCCGCATCCACGCCAGCATTTGTTGTTTGGGGACTTTCTGATAAAGGCCATTCTCACTGGAGTTATTTAGCTTGTGTGGTAGTCCAGTGGCAGTCAAAGCAGACCTAGAAAGTGACTCAAGGGTGAAATGAAAATGAGATGGATGGGATTGAGGACAACAACCCCATGGAGTTCCTGGGAGAAGATGGAAAGGAAAAAGGAAATTCAGGACATGTTAAAGAGTAACGGAAAGGTAGACCTTTATAACCAGATTCTTTAGCCACATGGCAGTGGGGTAAACAGTTAGTGTAGTACAAAAATATAAAACTCAGCTTCGATCTGTAAAAAGGAAATTGCATTTTTTAAAATTTTTGTATAGGTACAAATACCTTATCACTAGAAAACAATGCTTTCTTTCTCAACATATTACTTTGGTATCATTTCTTATGCATAACCGAAGTGAATAACAAAGAAACCCTGCAGTCAGTTGGAAAACTATTGTGTTTAACTTCACAAAAGAAAATTAATCTCTATACTCCAGTAGTCACTTCCCCAGTAGACATAGTATAGGCCAATGTGGTCAAGAAAGAGACACAGTTCCTAACATTAGACGATGTGGCATTTAAAATATGATAATCTTGCAAGTAAATGATGTAATTATTTTATTATGAGTATTACTGGCTGTGGTGGTTTTTAAATATGCCCATCAATTCCTCAATACTCCCCTCCTAAAAGGGGGAGACTAATTCCTCTTGTCTTCAGTGCGGTCCAACTAAGTAACTTGTTAATTATAACACATGGAATGGGACAAAAGTGACAAGAAAAGATCAAAAGTCACTTTATGTAAAAGACACCTGCACTGGAATGTTTATAGCAGCACAATTCACCATTGCAAAGCTGTGGAAACAACCCAAGTGCCCATCAATTCAGAAGTGGATTAATAAAATGTGGTATATGTATACCATGGAGTACTACTCAGCTCTAAGAAACAATGGTTATAGCAGCTCTTGTATTTTCCTGGATAGAGCTGGAACCCATCCTACAAAGTGAAGTGTCCCAAGAATGGAAAAACAAGCACCACATGTACTCACCAGCCAGTTGGTATCAACGGATCACCACCTAAGTGGACATACAGGAATAACATCTATCGGGTGTCGGGCAGGTGGGAGGGGGTAGGAGAGGATGGATATATACAAACACAATGAATGAGACGTGCAACTTTTGGGGGATGGTCACGCTTGAAGCTCTTACTTGAGGGGGAAGGGGGGCATGGGCAATATATGCAACCTTAACATTTGTACCCACATAATACGCTAAAAAAAATTAATTAATTAAATTTAAAAAACTAGCTCACAAAAGGCATGCTTAACTTTTCCATGTTGTCATTGCAAAAAGTTATGGATTTGACCCTATAATGAACGACAAGGGTCCCAAAAGATCCTTTACCTTGTCAGATGTCTTTTCTCATGTCCTATCACCACATATATATAAAGTTCTTGCTCAGACCCACACTGGACACTACTAAACCACGCACCCTCCAGACATGGTTTTGCAGCTCCTTCTAAGAACTCTCTTCTTCCAGATTTCTTCATGGCTGGTACCTTTACCTTCTTGAAGTTACCTGCTCAGCAAAGACTCTCCTACTCTGGATTCGAAAATAGAAATTTTTTCTCTCCTCCCCCTGACGTATTTATTCCATTTTTCTTGCCCTATTTTACTCCCTAGCACTCATTATCTGAGATACTTCAAAGCTAGTGAGGGTCGATGAATCTTTACAATGCGTGATGCTGGTTTTCAATGCAATTTCATACCTAGACTTCATATGTGCTACCTACAGAAAGAAGAATTTTAATATGGATGAAGTTAAATATGTATTACAAATTTTCTCTTTTCCACAATTCATAAGCATTAAGAGATTTATAAAACCAGGCCACCGTATTAGTTTGCTAGGGTTGCCATAACAAGGTACCACACATTGGGTGTCTTAAACAACAGAAATTTATTTTCTCCCAGTCCTATAGGCTGTAAGTCCAAGATCAAGGTAGGTATCAGTAGGGCTGTATTTTTTTTTTTTTTTTTTTGAGAGCTGTTAGAAAAGGAAGTATTCCCAGCCTCTCTCCTTGGCTTTTGGATGGCCATCTTTTCCCTATAGCATCACATCATCTTCTCTTTGTCCATGTCTGTTATCCAAATTTTTCTTCTTATAAGAATACCAGTCATGTTGGACTAGGGCCCACCAAAATGACCTCATTTTCCCCCCAAATGTTACAGGGGTACACACATTTTAGTTATATAATTTGCTGCTGTACAGTTTGAGTAAGAGTTATAGGTGTGCCCTTCACCCAGATGGTGTGCATTGTGCCCGTTAGGTGTGAATTTACCCATCCCCCCTCCCCCCCACATGCTTAATTTCTGTTGAGTGTTCCCTCCATATGTGGACGTAAGTGTTGATTGATTAGTTCATATATATTGGCCTAGGGAAAGAATTTATGAAGAAGACCCCAAAAGTAATCACAGCAACAACAAAAATAGATAAATGGGACCTGATCAAATTAAAAAGCTTCTGCACAGCCAAGGCCACAATCAACACAATAAATAAACAACCCACAGAATGGGAGAAAATATTCACATGCTAGACATCCAATAAAGGGCTGATAACCAGAATCCACAAAGTACGCAAGCAAATCAGCAAGAAAAAAAAAAATAAATAAATAAAACAACCCCATTAAAAAGTGGGCAAAGGACATGAACAGAATCTTTTCAAATGAAGCTAGACTAATGGCCAACAAACACACGGAAAAATGCTCAACATCTCTAATCATCAGGGAAATGCAAACCAAAACCACAATGAGATATCACCTAACTCCAGTGAGAGTTATGGCTCTTATCAAAAAGTCCCAAAACAACAGGTGCTGGTGTGGATGCAGAGAGAAATGAGCTCTTATACACCGTTGGTGGGACTGCAAACTAGCACAGCCTCTGTGGAAAGTGTTAATAGTATGGAGATACTTCAAAGAACTAAAAATAGACCTACCATTTGGTCCAATGACCTAATTTTGACTTAATGACCTCTTTAAAGATCTTATCTCTAAATATGGTCACATTCTGAGCTACCAGGAATTAGGACTTCAACACACAAATTTCATGGGGCGTGGAGTTGGAGGCATAATTAAGCCAATAATGCCACTAGTTTATATTCAATATCAGGAATCAGAAATGTAACTGATTCTGAATTAAACCACAGCTATTTTGAGTAAGTGTCTACGGGCAGACAGGGAAGGTTGGGAGAAAGCTTGGAAGGGTGGATTAATAATTAAACTACACTAGGTTTGGACATTCACACCCACCACTTAGGTCCTGGGGAATTTTCATACTCGTTCACTGCTGTCCTGATCCACTGTGTAAGGTACTGTTAAAAAAAAAATCTGTAACACATAGCCTTTCAAAGGATGTCTAACTTGACTTAGACCTAGAGCAAACTTAGAATTCATTGCCATGCATGGAAGATTTGAGCCATCCAAGTTGTACCTAGTTGTATTTAAGCTCTTACTCTTGCTGTTTTGTAAAGGAAAATTAGCTGCAAGAATGCTGAAATGAAAATGCTTTCCTGATTATTCACCCTTTGGGCCTTAGACTTTTTGATTTGCCCACTGAAAGCTAAAGATTATAAATGCTTGAGAGCACACACCCCAAAAAACATTGCTGATATATTTGTTTATCAACTGTTTTGTTTTTTTTAAAGGCCACACAGGAGACTTCTGGTGTACAAAGAACAAAAGTTACTGTTGGGTTTTGTGTTTCTTTGAATCCTCAATTCTCAACCACAGTGCTTATCATAGAAATGAGTTCAGCTCAAATGATTACATTTTATGAAAATGCAAGATGACAATTAGGAAGTTTTAAATGTTCCGTGTGTGCCAGCAATTGGTTCATTAGTTTTATCTGGAAGCTACACAACTGCACTCCAAATAAATTATGATCATTTCTAAGTCTTGTTAGCAAAGAAAAAAAAAAAAAAAGCCAATGAGATCTCTGGAGGCAAACAGAACTTCATTTCCTAAAAGTAATCTGTAGATTGGGGAGATGCAGGCTTTGGTGTAAAATGCAAGCACACTGCAAGGAGTTCCTGAGGAGTGGGAGAGGATAAAGGCCCAAATCTCAGGGCAGGGGAGAGGAGCCAGGGAAATAAGGAACACAGGTGTTGGTTGGATCATCTTTAAACCTAAATCACCAGGCTCTTTTAATTATTGGCTGGTTCCAGGTGGTATACTGGTTGGTGCCAGGTGACTGAGAATAAGAGAACAGATAATCCTAAACGCTGTGAAGATATCGATTGTTTTCTCCTGCAGATGGTTTTCCCAGCTGCTGATTGGTTGCCTAAGAAGAGCCAGGAACTATGAGATATCTCAGGAAATACAAACTGGAGTCTGAGGTCCGTTACCATGACTTTGTGTTTGACCGACTTAGGGAATAAATGTTTTGAAAAAAAAAAAAAAGTGTGATAGTTATCATGGTAATAACTATATTAATAATAATAACAGCAAACACCTATATGGTTATTACAAGGTTCCAGGTACTGGTTGAAGTGGTTCTCGTAAATTTAACTTACTTAATCCTGACTGTGGGGAACTATTTGTGGAAAAAACAGTCCAAACCTCGGCTGTGTTCTTCATCTGCTCTCATATCACAATGACAGTCACCAACACGGAGGAAGACTTCGGTGACCAAGTGTCGGGGGGTTTCCCATACACCAAGCAGTGGGCAGCAGCTGGGTGTCCTCTAATCGTGTGGTCCCCAATGCCCGGACTTGGGACCGGCACCAGCCCATGGCCTGTTAGGAACCGGGCTGCACAACAGCAGGTGAGCGGTAGGTGAAGGAAGGAAGCTTCATCTGTATTTACAGCCCCCCATCTCTCGTCATCCCCCCTCCAGACCCCACGGAAAAATTGTCTTCCATGACACCGGTCCCTGGTGCCAAAAAGGTTGGGGACCACTGCTATAGTTCAAGTCTGACACTATCTACCTGGATGGGCACTATCATTCCAGTGGTATCTACCCCACCCACCTTCCCACCTTCCCACCAGGCACAGGTCCAGGCCCCCCAGAACTTCTGACCAACTGGCTTCCGGTTGGGGTTCCCTCTTTGGGTTTGATTAACTCACTGGAGTAGCTTGTAGAGCTCAGGGAAACATTTACCAGTTAATCATAAAGGATGCTATTGATACAGGACACGGGTGGAGAGATGCACATATGAGGTATGGGGGCGGTGGGGACACGGAGCTTCCACGCCCTTCCCAGGCCACCTTCCATCAACCTCACCTGCTGGGTTATCTGGTGGCTCGCTGAACCTGTCCTTATGGGGTGTCTTGGAGGCTTCATTACCTAGGCATGATTCACAACTACCGTGTTTCCCCCAAAATAAGACAGGGTCTTATATTTATTTTTCCTTGAGAAGACACTCTAGTAGGGCTTATTTTCAGGGGATGTGTTTTTTTTTTTTTTTAAGTACGGTACAACCATCTCCATTGATTCAAATAGAGTGAAGTCGTCTTCTTCTGGAACATCATCATCACTCTCCAAACCCCGAATCCCATCCTGAATGTCTTGCGACTCTGTTTCCTTTAGAACCATTGGCCCCGATCTCTCCTGTGGAGCACTAGAGCTCTCACGGGGCGGATGAGAAGGGGCTCGTGTTCTTTCCCGCTCCGCGACGACACGCATGGGTTGTGCAGATGCGCTGTGCAGCCACGCCCGTCAGTGGGGCTGATTTTCATAGCCACGCCCATCACCAGGGCTTATTTTCATAGCCACGCCCATCACTAGGGCTGATTTTTCACAGCCACGCCCATCACTAGGGCTGATTTTCGGGGTAGGGCTTCTTTTGTTCACATGCTTAGAAATCCTGCTGGGGCTTGTTTTATGAGTAGGTCTTGTTTTCGGGGAAACATGGTATTTAGAAATGTCGTTGCACAAAAAGCACCTGATCTCAACCCAGCAGGGCCCGCCTGTTCAGCTTCTTCCTGGCCTCTGTGTGCACCATTCCTTCCTCCAGGGTAGGGGGCAGGGCGCTCTCTGGTATGAGGGTCTTTTTGACCCACGTCCTGCCGTGGGAGGGGGGGGAAGGAGGACAGGAGAAGGTCAGAGAGAGAGATTATGTTTCCTGAGGCTGCTCCTCAGGCCGCATACACCCTAACAATGTAACAAGGGCTAAGGGAGTTATGAGGCAGGAACCGTGGGCAAAAAGGAACATCATAACACTGCAGGCCCTCATCATCATTTCGCAGATGAGGAAACTGAGGAACAAAGATTAAGGCGCTGTGACCAAGGTCATAACCCCCATAAGGACTAGAGCCGGGTCTTAGACCCAAGCAAGTCTGATTCCAGAGTCTGTCCATGTGCCCGACAACTTCACTTTTGTGGGTGGGTATAGTAGGACTCATGGGTGTGTCTGATGACTTAAAAGCCAGGTTCCAAAGAAGTAACAGAGATAGCATTTAAGTCCTGCGTTCTTTTTTTTTTTTTTAATTTATTTCAGCATATTATGGGGGTACAAATGTTAAGATCTCGAGATCAGAGCTTCAAGCGTGACCATCCCCCAGTCAGTGCACATCTCACTCATTATGTTTGTATACACTCATCCCTTTTTCCCCCTCCTGCCTGCCCGACACCCAATAAATGTTATTCCTATGTGTCCACTTAGGTGTTGATCAATTAATACAAATTTGCAGGTGAGTACATGTAGTGCTTGTTTTTCCATTCTTGGGATACTTCACTTAGTAGAATGGGTTCCAGCTCTATCCAGGAAAATACAAGAGGTGCTATATCACCATTGTTTCTTATAGCTGAATAGTACTCGGTGGTATACATATACCACATTTTATTAATCCACTCATGTATTGATGGGCACTTGGGTTGTTTCCACAACTTTACAATTGTGAATTGTGCTGCTATAAACATTCGAGTGCAGGTGTCTTTTTTGTAGAGTTTTGGGTAGATGCCTAGTAGTGGGATTGCTGGATCAAATGGTAGATCCACTTGTATCGCTTTAAGGTATCTCCATATTGCTTTCCACAGAGGTTGCACTAGTTTGCAGTCCCACCAGCAGTGTAGGAGTATTCCTCTTTCTCCGCATCCATGCCAGCATTTATTGTTTGGGGACTTTTGTGTTCTATGCAACAGTTTCCAGTATTACACTGGACATTTTATGAGCATTTTTAACTATCACTTTTGAATTAATTTTAAACTGGTGGAAGCATTCATGATTCCTTTTCTTTGCTCACGTCGGTTTGCCTGGGTGAGGCCATAAATGTAACCTGAAAGCAAATGGCCTGGGCATGACAGCAGGAGCCAGTGTACCAACAACAGAATGAACCATGATTGCAGCTGCAGGCTCTGATTTATAGTTGCTGAAATAGAATTGCACTGCTTGAATGACTGCCAGTTTTCGTCTGTGTGGTGTCTGGACATTTCTGTATAACATCGAAGTCAAACAATGGCTCATAAAAGGTTATTGACAACCGAGAGAATTGCAAATGAAATGTATAAATTGTCAAAAATGGTAGGGGAAAAAAATAATAAAAGCCACGGAGTCTACAATTTTCTACTTTCAGAGTAAAATGTGTTCCCCCATAAAGAGAAATGAGCATGAGGGCGTGACTCTAAAGGGCTGTGATTGATGTCCTGGGTGACTGGGAGCGATCAGTCTCTTCCAGTTGAATCAGACTTCATGTGTCACAAGTCAAAGAGCTACTTAATGCCAGCGAACGCCTGCACCCAGGAAGCACGAATAAATGAATTCACGGATTGCCTTTCTTTCCGCACTCATTTAAGAAAGCTAATTGTTTAGAGAATAGACGTTCCTTGGCTCATTGGCTTAATAATACAGGAAACTCTTTTGTAATTTCACTCTGGGAAGCCAAACTCAGCCTAGATGAACAATCCCTGCCTTAATTCACACTTGCAATAAAAAGCCCGAGCAGAGAGAGCCTTACTGGTTATTAAAATGTAAACAGATAATGAATGAATTCACTAAGTATTCTTCCCTGCTGGGGCAT
The DNA here is from genome assembly GCF_040939455.1 of Microcebus murinus. NCBI lineage: Eukaryota > Metazoa > Chordata > Mammalia > Primates > Cheirogaleidae > Microcebus > Microcebus murinus. The sequence goes on along the minus strand of NC_134129.1, from coordinate 20,041,257 downwards.
TTAGCCTTTGATAGCCTTGAGCTCTAAACTGTACAGAAAGTAAATCCTCATTCATTTGGAAGCAAAAGAAGATCAAAAATAAAACATTTATCTTCTAGCTCGAAAGACCTCCATCCTAAGAATGTCTCCACATCGCTTTTGGAAAATGTCACTGGCATTTTATTACGGTACCTTTTTTTATTATTAATTAGCATGGATTAATTAGCACGGGATTTCAGGTAGTCCTGTAAAAACACCAATCTCACACATTCGCTTTCTGAAATGTAGATTCAAAGTTAGGAGAGAAAGGGTCGAAGTTACAGCTACCCTACTCATACTTGCTTATAATCCTAGGTATATCCAGGGTGAAGATGTCTTATTTGTGATTATCTTTTGTCATGTGTTTCTAGAAATAAAGCAGGTTGAGAACCACTGATTTAGTTGGCTAATATTTTAAGTAATATTTAAAGAATGTGTCGATTCTCATAGTAAAAGCCTACACAAGCGCAACAAAATAACAATACACCCAATCCTTGTCCTCTTATAGTTACATTATAAGGTAAGCAATGTTATCACAAACTAATAAGTAACACACTCATGTATAACAGAGTAAACTCATGATGATAACAACACTGTTCATAATGACTATTATTTCTGGAGCTTTTGCTACACAGAAACTACCTTCTGTTCCCTGTAGTCAAGGTCTCGAGTTAGTTCTTACAATTTAGCCCACGAGAATGATGTTATCATGTCCATTTTTAGAAGAGAAAGATGAGGCTCATTTAGGGAAGTTAAATAACTTACCTCGGTAGCCAACAAATTGTGACGGCGATATGATTTCAATGTAGGGCTTACTGTAAATCGTGTGTGTATATTTTTCTCATCTGTATTTTCTATATGTATTTTCATATATATATATATTTGTGTGTATGTTTTTCCATTGAAATATGTCAACACCAATTACAAATCCAGTTGATGTCTGATTTTTAGATAAGGGCAAAGGTGAGTGTCACGTGGGCACGGGAATTGGGGAGGGTGGAGGGACGGCACTGCGGCCATCAGAAGCAGGGTGACTCCCAGGGACCCTGGCCCTGGCCCTTGTATAATCCTATCCCCTCGGGTGCTTGAGCTGGGTGAGACTTATGAATCTGACGGGGGGCTCACTTTATATGGCAAAGCTGAAGGGGGACTTTTCAGGTTTCATTAAGCTCTCTAATGAGTTAACGCTAAACCAAAGGACCATCTCCTGGGTTTAGCAGGTGAGCCCTCGATAGGATAGAAAACGGAAGCTTTCCTTAAGTGCTGTTAAAGGAAACACTATTCTGACTCTTGTTATACTGGAAAAGAAGACTTTATTCTGGAAGACAATTGCCACAGGGGAGAGAGATTGGGGCTTGAGGCTGAATACATCAAGGACGACTGCAGGTTTTTGCCAATGAGCAGAGGGAGGATGCAGTGGGTGGAAAATCACCAAGAGGAGACCTCAACGGTAGGGAGATTCTTGCCTAAGAGTGAGCTGAGCTAACCACAGTTCTGCTAAAGGCAGGCCAGAGACTCAGACATCAAAGGCAGGAGGCATCTACCCAAAAGAACAAAAGTCATTCTATAACAAAGGCATCTGAGTCCAGTTTTAACAAGAATCCTACGAAGTCTGCTTAGCGAGAATCCCCCCACTGTTGATACCTAAGCAGACTTCGTAGGATTCTTGTTAAAACTGGACTCAGATGTCTTTGTCATAGAATGACTTTTGTTCTTTTGGGTAGATGCCTGATAGTGGGACTGCTGCATTGAATGGTAGTTCCACTTGTAGCCCTTTGAGGTATCTCCAAATTCTTTTCCATGAAGGTTGCACTCATTTGCAGTCCCAGCAGCAGTGTAAGAGTGTTCCTAAAATTTCAAAACAGCATGACAATAGAAAGGGCAAAGCAAATTTACGCAGGAAAAGCATGATGACTAGGATGCATCATGTTTCCCCGAAAATAAGACCTACCCACAAAATAAACCCTAGCAGGATGTCTAACCATGTGCGCAACAGAAGCCCTACCCCGAAAATAAGCCCTAGTGACAGGCATGTCTGCGCAGCGCATCTGCACAACCCATGCGTGTCGTCGCGGAGCGGGAAAGAACACGAGCAGCCCTTCTCATCCGCCCCGTGAGAGCTCTAGTGCTCCACAGGAGAGATCGGGGCCGGTGGTTCTAAAGGAAACAGAGTCGCAAGACATTCAGGATGGGATTCGGGGTTTGGAGAGTGATGAGGATGTTCCAGAAGAAGACGACTTCACTCTATTTGAATAAATCGAGATTATTGTACCATACTTAAAAAAAAATAACACATCCCCTGAAAATAAGCCCTAGAGTGTCTTCTTGAGGAAAAATAAACATAAGACCCTGTCTTATTTTCGGGGAAACACGGTAGAAGAGTATATTAATAATATCCCTCCTAGAAAGCCTGAGAGGAATGTAGAGTGAACATTTGAGGAAGTTGGTTTAAAATCCAAGTCTATTTACAGCCAATCTTTTGTTACCTTTATTTGACATGACAAATATACAGAGATCTTGATGAGGCTTTCCTATAGAAAAGAACACATCGTCGTGACCAAAAAAATTTACATCTTAAAAGATTATTTCGCCTCTAGGCTGAAATGCAGAAATAACAGCTCTTGCTTGTCTCCTGCATGTGTATTTCTGAACCTTCACAATCTTTCCCGTTCTGATTTCTGGAGGCTCAATGAAAAAGATGCCCAGGGCAGTATCAAAACGTAACATCTGATATAGACGGTGACATTTGCACTGGCCTTAAAACACTGATGGAAATGGGACATCACACCCAAGCCATGGTCCCGGAAAATAAAGAGCAAGTGGATTCATTAACCGAAGACATTACATGATGATGTAGCATCTACAAAATGCAATATTATGTTGCCATCACCAATTTTCCCTTTGAAATATTTAATTACTTTAGAAAAACATTACCGATAGGTTAGTGGAAAAGTATGATCTTAGTCTGAGGGTGATTGTGTTAAATAAATGAAATTTTTAGAAAGAATTTTAATCTTACTCTATGAAAAAAATAGAGCAAGCAACGTGTTAGCAGCTATTAGCTAGGGACATTACGATTATGTGTGATCTTGGTTTTAATGCATTTCGTTGTGTTTTTGTGTATGTGCATTTGTATTATTTAGTATGTAAATGTTAAATGAATTTTATTGCATTCGAATCAGAAAAAAAATCAAGCCGGGGGGAAATTGAGCTTTATAGCAAAGCATTAGAATTTAACAAGACCTCGGGTGGTCTATAGAATAATGAACAAAATGCAATCATGGAATCCTTCCCGGCTTCCGGATGTCCTAATTCTAAGTTCACACAGGGACGTGTGCAAAGAGAGGAACATTCTTTAGCATTTAGCCAATGCCTGTAGTTCACGATGTATCATAAACAAAACATGACTCAGTTTCCTTAGCTATAAAAAGTGGTTGCCAAATCAGATGAGCTACATCATCTTTTCCAGCCCTAATGTTCTATAGTTTCATATTCTCTGACTCACTGCTATAGTATGCTTGCAGATTTTCAGTTTTTGACAGTCTGTAGAAGTCTCATTTTGTTTGGAAAAAAAAAAAAACACAAACTCAAAACATGCAGCCTTAGAACCTACGATCTCACAAAGGAGCGGGATGCAAGCAGGAAGACAGTCAGGTCATCTACAGCTGAGGCATGTCACTGCCACTTATTATTATTAGCTGTGTGGCTTGCGGCTAGTTACTTAACCTCTCTGTGCTTCAGTTGACTCCTCCAGGGATAATGTCCCTAAGCGCTGAACTCATAGGGTTGCTGTGAAGATGAAACGAATTAGTACGTGTAGAGCACTTAGAACAACGTCTGACCTGTTCAATAAATATTAGCTGTTATTATTTTCCTCGCCTGCTTAAGCAGGAAGAATAAAATGAGCCCGGTGAAAAACTCAGCCTGTGGGGATTGAAGCCATTTATCCTGCCTTAGAAAAGGGCGAGCGGGACCAGCTAGAATTTCTCCGTCTAAGCAACCTCATTGACTCGCATGACTGCTTCACCTCAAAGACCTCATCGTTTACCTTTAGAAAGGTATAGAGGAAGAATTATGGGGGCGTATTGCTAAAGATGGCAAAATAACCGTGAGACTCTAGCTGTGAGCAGAAGAATCCTGCACAAAACATGGATTGCCAATTCCATTCTTTTATTTTTCTTCCAAGGCCACGTTCAAATGATGTTTTCTCCGGGAGCTTTTGCTGCCCGTCAAAACTAGAAGGGGTCCTCCTTTTGTCTCAAGTCATCCTTTGTGTTAGCTCACACACCACTCTTCATAGAATATTGTTTCCTAAAAAGTGTAAACGTTGTCTGTGCTCCAGGAAAATGTGTTAAAATTTTTTAATAAACATTTATATACTGCTTGCAATGTCTCAAGCTACTGTGTTTCCCTGAAAATAAGACAGGGTCTTATATTTATTTTTCCTCAAGAAGACACCCTAGGGCTTATTTTCAGGGGATGTGTTATTTTTTTATTTTTTTATTTTTTTGAGGACGGTACAACCATCTCCATTGATTCAAATAGAGTGAAGTCGTCTTCTTCTGGAACATCATCCTCACTCTCCAAACCCCGAATCCCATCCTGAATGTCTTGCGACTCTGTTTCCTTTAGAACCACTGGCCCCGATCTCTCCTGTGGAGCACTAGAGCTCTCACGGGGCGGATGAGAAGGGCTGCTCGTGTTCTTTCCCGCTCCGCGATGACACGCATGGGTTGTGCAGATGCGCTGCACAGCCACGCCCATCACTAGGGCTGATTTTCATAGCCACGCCCATCACTGGGGCTGATTTTCATAGCCACGCCCATCACTGGGGCTGATTTTCATGGCCACGCCCACCACTAGGGCTGATTTTTGGGGTAGGGCTTCTATTGCACAATTGCTTAGACATCTTGCTGGGGCTTACTTTATGGATAGGTCTTATTTTCGGGGAAACACTTCAGGTTCTAAGCACTTTTCAAATATTATCTCATTTGACCCTTTAGGGAGATTGCAAAGTGTAGCTGTGATTCCTTCCAACTGTGTTTGTTGACTTTGCCATACCCCCAAGTTATTTTTTATCCCCTTGAACCCTTGTGATCTTCTTTTTGACAGTAGGAGGCAGCAGAAGGGACGTTTTGTTAGTTGAAAGTTGAAGCTGGGAGAGAGGTCTGATTCTGCTCTTCTTCTCCTTCCGCCTTGAGACTGTCATTTAAAGAAGGTTATGTACGCTAGGCTCCTTGAGGCCAGGGGACCACGTGGACCCACAGGCTGGCCCACAACTATAACCGCCTACCAGATACATGAGTGAAGTCCCTGTGTCATATGTCCTCAGAGAAATCACCAGATGACTGTCATCACTGCAGGCGTGGCCCAAGCTAGAGCAGTAGAGGGATTACCCAGCTAACTGCAGACACTAAGCTAGGGAGGTGTTTTGTTTTGTTTTGTTTTTTGTTTTTTTTATTGTTTTTTATTTTTTTTATTTTAGTTTATTATGGGGATACAAGTGTTACGGTTACGTATATTGCCCATGCCCCCCTCCCCCCTGGAGTCAGAGCTTAGAGCATGTCCATCCCCCAAACATTGCACATCTTACTACTTGTGGCTGTACATATCCATCCCCTCCTCCACCCTCCCACCTGCCCAACACCCAATAGATGTCATTCCTATATGTCCACTTAGGTGCTGATCAGTTAATACCAATTTGCTGGTGAGCACATGTGGTGCTGGGTTTTCCATTCTTGGGACACTTCACTCAGTAGAATGGGTTCCAGCTCTATCCAGGAATATACAAGAGGTGCTAGATCACTGTTGTTTCTTTGCTTCTTTGTTGTTTCTTTATTGTTTCTTTGCACTCTACTCTTTGCTGAGTAGTACTCCATGGTGTACATATGCCACATTTTATTAATCCACTCAGGGATTGATGGGCACCTGGATTGTTTCCACATCTTTGCAATGGTGAATTGTGCTGCTATAAACATTTGAGTGCAGGTGTCTTTTTCATAGAATGACTTTTGATCTTTTGGGTAGATGCCCAGTAGTGGGATTGCTGGTTCAAATGCTAGATCCACTTGTATCACTTTGAGGTATCTCCATATTGCTTTCCACAGAGATTGAACCAGTTTGCAGTCCCATCAGCAGTGTAGGAGTGTTCCTATCTCTCCACATCCACGCCAGCATTTATTGTTTGGGGACTCTTTGATAAAAGCCATTCTCAGTGGAGTTAGGTGATATCTCATCATGGTTTTGATTTGCATTTCCCTGATGATTAGAAATTGTTGACCATTAGATATAATGCCATTCCCACTTTACAAATACAAACGCCCGAAGTTGAACAAGTAATACGAAGGTACGACCTAATAATATATGTTCTCTTTTATACCCACATTGCCAAATGTGAAGGTACCAAGTGTCACTTCCAGGTGTGCCCATTGGAATGTCTTGCACAGAATAAGTATTCGAGATATGTTCATCATGAATAAATCTTTGGGGGACATTATTTAACCTTGTTCAATTTATCAACCCCTTTGTTTTGCAAATGAGGTCATTTGGGGTTGTTTTTTTTTTTTCTTGTTTATATTTATCCTTTGCAGATTTGTTATGCCATAAGATTTGACAGCCCTCATATCTACTGGGAGCAATGGCAATAACGCACTGATACGTAGAGAGAAATGAGTCTCTCTTTTTGCTGCCTCCGTCATGTTTTGATTCGGTATTTAGGAACTTGGGTGACAACCACTCTAAAATATGACAGCTTGTGAAAGGAGCAGAGAGGCTGGTAAAAGGCATAGAGACAGAATGATAAGGCCACAGATTGGGGGATAGCAGGGTTTTGGCATAAACATGCAGCAGAAACAGGAAGGTTATACAGTAGGTAACCACCCTGCAAAACCATGGATTTGACTTCTGCAAAGAAAAGTCATGAATTTTTTATTATGCTCCCATAAATATATATGGATCTATAAGTATAGAGAGATAGATATAGACACGTATCTTCGCTGCTTGAACAGCACATATAGCAGGCATATTCTATTTAATTTCAGAGAGGAAACTTTGCATGAGAACCTCAAACGCTGATAAGAGTCCGGGCACTTTTGATTTATAATTTAATGACTAAATTTCAGACATCTTTAAGCCATATTACATAGGAGGACTCCTGGCATATTCAGATGCTAATGTCTCATTGAAGTCCCCCGTCCAGAGCCTTAGAAAAATGGGGCTTTGGGGAGAGTCATTAACGCCAGCCCCAGGAGGCTGAACTGTAAGGACCAATGCAAACACCAGGAAGGCAAGATCTACTTAAGCAGAGAGGATGTACGGAACGGAAAATATAAATATAAATGTGCTATTCTTCCTTCCTCCCCGCTCTCTCCTCCCACAGCTGTGTCTTCGGGGATGTTCGAGGCAAGAAAGAGGTTTCTTGATGTAGCGCAATGAGTTCACTGTCAAATTTGAGGAAATGTGGGAAGCATATGAATAGTGTCACTATAACGGTTTTAAGTGTTTCTCGTGCAAGGAGCCTTCACACTCTGGACAGGGCCCGTGGTGTGCCACTCCGGGTCAAACTTAATTTTGGATGATGCGTGTTACATAAGACACTAGTGTGTCATTTTCCCTGTAGTCTCTTCTATGCTAAGAAACTCAGAAACCTAAGAGTAGAAGCAGGAAGGTGAGAATGGGAGAGAATCAGAGAGCATATGACTATGGGAGTTGGAAGCAACACATCCAAGAAGACAGAGGATAAAGTTTGCAGTGTTTAATTATTTCTTTCCTGTCTTTATCTTTTCTTCCTGAAGCAGAAAGGCCTTAATGATGGGGAATATTTAAATTCCAAGATCTGGGCCACATTAAGGTGAATAATTGCTTTAAAAGGCAGTGCTAGTTGTCACTTTCCTCTTCTTGTGTTCCACGACTTGCACCTGGAGTGTGGAACAGGCTTGACCTCGATTCCCGCTGGCTACACGTATGTGCAGAGTTTGCTTTGCGGATTCAGTCTGAGAAAAGGCCCTTTTTCAGACCCCAGAGTCTACATTATGGGCACTTTTTGGAGGCCTAAAGAAGGAAAGGTAGAGAAAGTTCCACTTGAACTATGTCTTTATCGTAGTTGCAAGCAACAAAGTTTATGTTAAACATTGCTCTGTCATTCTCGTGTTCATCTGTTGTGCTATTTATTCAGTTAGTTAAACACCATAGCGGGGAAGGTATAAAACAACAAGATGCCTGGAATATGAAACAGAGCCCTTCATCTTCTGAGTACTGAAACTCTCACCAAGGTAGGAAGTTAGAAGAGGAGCTGCTTTTAGGACAAGTAGCAGCGTTATTCTAGATGCAGATTATTCCTTGTCTACAGTTCAGAATGTAAGAATATGCACATTATTTTTGCCCAATGCATTGATGTTGAATCTATTCCCATCCTAAGCCCAGATCTTGGAATTTAAATATTCCCCATCATCAAGGTCTTTCTGCGCCAGGAAGAAAAGATAAAGACAGGAAAGAAATAATTAAACAGTGCAAACCTTATCCTCTGTCTTCTTGGATGTGTTGCTTCCAAGTCCCATAGTCATATGCTCTCTGATTCTCACCCATTCTCCCCTTCCTGCTTCTACTCTTAGGTTTCTGAGTTATTTTTAGCATAAAAGAGACTACAATGAAAATAACACACAACAATGAGTTGATGATTTGGAGAGCGTTGACTTGGCACTAGTATTTTTGACTATTTACAGTTTTATAACAATGGGAAGAAAACCCCAGGATACATTTTATAAAATAAGACAGTTTATTATAGTTTATTAATATGAAAGAAATCAAGGGCACAACTGTTGGGTATTGTACTACCGTGTTTCCCCAAAAATAAGACCCATCCATAAAACAAGCCCCAGCAGGATGTCTAAGCATTTGTGCAATAGAAGCCCTACCCCAAAAATAAGCCCTAGTGATGGGTGTGGCTATGAAAACCAGCCCCACTGATGGGCGTGGTTATGAAAATCAGCCCCAGTGATGGGCGTGGCTATGAAAATCAGCCCTAGTGGTGGGCGTGGCTGCACAGCGCATCTGCACAACCCATGCGTGTAGTCGAGGAGCGGGAAAGAACACGAGCAGCCCTTCTCATCCGCCCCGTGAGAGCTCTAGTGCTCCACAGGAGAGATCGGGGCCAGTGGTTCTAAAGGAAACAGAGTCGCAAGACATTCAGGATGGGATTCGGGGTTTGGAGAGTGAGGATGATGTTCCAGAAGAAGACGCCTTTACTCTGTTTGAATCAATGTAGATTGCTACACTGTCCTTAAAAAACAATAACACATCCCCTGAAAATAATCCCTAGGGTGTCTTCTTGAGGAAAAATAAATAGAAGACCCTGTCTTATTTTCGGGGAAACACGGTACTAGTAGAAAAAAGGCAGGTCCATCTAAACCACATAATTCTTCACTAAAAAGATGGATGTTAAAACAAGAAATGCTAAAGCAAACACCATTAAAAAGAAATTAAGCCTCAATAAGAAAGATTATAGTAAGAGTACTCAGCCATTTAAAATTAATTTAGGACTCCAGATCCAGATCTCTAGAAGGCATCTTAAAGCTCAATTGTTCAACATATCCAGAGAGACTGGAGTGCTTGCAGAGGGGGTTGCAAAAGCCAAGTTAATAATCTTTGAGAAACCATAAAAAACAAGGGCTATGTTGAAAGAATTTTCATTGAAAGAGTGCAAAGGGAAACATTGCCTTAAAATCTTATCAGCCAAACACATATTTACTGTGTGGTTCAACTCCAGCCTTGACATTTATTTTAGTTGATAGCTGGAATGACTGCTGATTGCCCATGTATGAAAAGAATCAACTTCTGTTTTTTTTGTTTTTTGTTTTTTCCAATTTAAGAAGCACAGTGGTGTCAAATATGGGACTATTTTGAAAGGAGAGAGATGAGCTGCAGATATTGTCTGACTTCTCATAGAAAATAGTCTTATGGTTTTACAAAGTGAAGATTTGTTCCACACTAGTGTGTCTTTTCTTTTTTTTCTTCCTTATTTTAAAAATCATTTCTGATATTAAAGTGGCCTTTCATTCTCTTACGGCACCATGGTTTTCATTTGGGAAGGTCTTGCTTATTTCCTTAAAACAAATCATAATTTCCTATCACTTTCGCTTCCCAAATGCTCTTACCCCATCTCCCATCCACCAAGCCCAAAGGTCTGGGCCCCTGTGGGACTCTCAGAAAACATTTTCTCATGAAGACATTGCTCCTCCAGGGCTGGGCGAGGTGGCTCATGCCTGTCATCCCAACACTCTGGGAGGCTGAGGCGGGAGGATCGTTCAAGGTCAGGAGTTCGAAACCAGCCCGAGCAAGAGGGAGACCCCGTCTCTACTATAAATAGAAAGAAATTAATTGGCCAACTAAAAATATATAGAAAAAATTAGCCGGGCATAGTGGTGCATACCTGTAGTCCCAGCTACTTGGGAGGAGGCTGAGGCAGGAGGATCGCGTGAGCTCAGGAGTTCGAGGTTGCTGTGAGCTAGGTTGACGCCATGGCACTCACTCTAGCCTGGGGGAGAGTGAGACTCTGTCTCAAAAAAAATAAAAATTGCTCCTTCTGAACACCATTGCTAGCATTAAAAATAATGCTCTTTTAGAAAATCTTTTTATGCACATAAAATATATACATGAATTAAAATATACATGTATATTAATAATATATATTATATAACATATGACTTACCCAGACTAGGTTAGACAATAATTTCTTTGTGAATAAAAAAATTAAAATTATTTTCATAAAATATTACTAGATATCCATGTTTCCTTGTTAAAAAGCCCTCTAGCTGAACATGTAGTATAAGAAAAAAGAAACCACACACAAATAGTTGTTTTCATCTTCATGTTACTAATACATTTTAACATTTTATGTCTTTAGCAAGTCTGAGATAGGACTTTATCTAATAATTTATCTAACAGTTTAGGATTTCTCTCTCACAAGCAGTAACCCGGGGATATTAACATGGGTGAAGATTGACTTTAATAATTATGTTTTTCTTTCTTTTTGTTTTCCTGTGTTAAAAAACAAATAAACAAAAAACCCCAGTTAACTTGCTTTTGCTATCAAAGTATATCCTCAAGAAAGATGCTGATATTAATAACTTACATTTGATTATAAATTTAATTTAATTTCTTGCCTCCTCCAATGGTAGGGGCATTTAAACAATTAATTCAACTACTCTGTGTCCCTTAAGTTTCTGTTACATTTCCTAACACCATGGGTAGGTTAGGTTTTACAGTATGGGTACTTAAAGTATTAACTTATTTACTCCTGTAATTATCAAGTGAGTAGGGAAATTTGATAGGTCTACATGTCTCAAGATGTTCTCAACAAAAGTACAAATTGTTACTAAAAGAAGAACTATTATATTGCAGTATCAAATTGGTACCAGATGGATTATTTCACTCAAAATAATTCTCCTTAAATTTCAGTTTATAAAAGTAACAATTGTATCATACAATGTGATACTTTTTTTTATATGCTTTGTTACAGAAAAAAAAAAAAACCCAAACAACAAAACATCTATTTTTATAACTTTGGGTCAGAGTTTCTCTTAATAAAGCGATTGCATTAGGTTTTCTTATTCAATGAGTTGAGACTATGCAGTTTCTTTGGGGGTGAATCAATGGCAGGCTTGCAGTTTTAACTTTCCACTGCCTTCTTTTAATTCATTTGTTACAACATTTCTAGATGTTTACATTTGTAACATTTAATGATAGAAAGCTTCTCTTCTTTGTTCATTCTCATCAGACAGCTACCTGGCTTTTCTGAGTATATAACAAATTGGGCATACTGTTGGCTCATACCACCGAATGCATCCTCGAACACATTGAATAAATAAGACATTTTATTTAAAAAAAAAAAAAAAGAAACACTTCTATGAAACTCTGAAAGCTTAAACCTAGACTCAGTATTATTTGAGATAGTACTTAGCCTGGAATCAGATCATAGGATACTTTGGTGCATACCCTCTCATGACAGCAAAAATAAATAATGCAAAATAAAATATTAGCACAGCTGCTTTTTAAAAATCGTCATTCCCATCTACAGTAAAAAAATGAAAGCATAATATACATCTCAACATCAGTCACCAAAATATTTAGGGAAAAGAGGTATAAGATAACGTGTTCTTTAGTTTAGAGGTTCACATCATTATACATTTTATAATTCCAAAGCTGGCTTCATCTCTACCACAGAGTGGAAGTTCAATATACCATCAATTAAAAGGCAACATAACAAAGTGGTTAAGGCTTCAGGCTTAGGAGAAAATTCCAGTAATGTAACCTAGTAGTTGTGTAACAGTGGACAAATTATGTAACTCTCCTGAGCTTCAATATTTATATCTAAAAAACAGGTAAAATAAGGCATCCCTATTGTCTTTCTCACATGCAGCAGATGATGAAGAGCTTTTTTTCTCCCTCACTACGTGCCAAGAGTGCTGGCTACTAAGCGTTTTGTGTACACCATCTTATTTAATCCTCGGAAAAATAACCATAAAGTGTGTTTTAAAGAGCTGCAAGCTGAGAAAACCCAGAACGGTTACAACATGTGCTCAAAGCCACATAAGCTAGGAAGAAGCGAAACCTAAATAAAAACTCAGGTAGGTGTGAATTCAGAATCTGTACACTTACCCCAGATAGGGGACGAAATAAAAAAATGCATATCCAACTTTCCAGCACACCGAGTCATGGAGCAAGTGCTATGCCAGATGTCCTCATTGCAAGTGCATAAACTCAGAACTTTCCGGAGGGGGCGGGATATAGGGGGAAGGAGGGGTGGCACTCCCAACTTGTTCTCTCTCCATCCTCTTCAGTGATTCACACCATGAGTCACCTCCAGGTAGTTTTAGGACAGAGAGCCCCAAGGACAACTAACAAGCATGTTTAGAGGAAAGAAGAAAATAGGATTTCCCAAAGCTCAACACTTTGCTGGGAGAGTCAGTCAACTGTAAAAAAAAAAAAAAAAAAAGCAAGGGACACTAAACTTCTTAACCTTAATTATTTCATTGGTTCTAGATTAGAATGTAATTCTAATGTAAGCTCATCATGAAGTTGCAGCAAGCAATGCCTGGCTTCCCACTTTGCTAGTGCCCTATTTTTCTTCACTCAGCTTGTCCTTGTTACAATTTGGCATTGCTAAAAATCTACCTACTGTTTTACCGTTTATGTAACTAAACCACAGATAACAAAGTAACAAAGTTTGGGGGCATGTCTAAAGCCCAAGTCATACGTTTCTTTATTCCTAAAGCAAACTTTCTTGTTCCTGCAAAGTTTTATTTTATTTTTTTCTTTCCTTAACTCACTCAGCGACACATTTAGCCCTTTTACAGATGTTTTCCCACTCAGAACCCCAATGAATGAAGGCTTATCCTGATGAAAGAACCGGTTATGTTGTTAAGTAAGCCTCGTTTCCGGCCACTGCCCCAAACACAGATATCAAGCCAGAACTTGCAGGTATGAAGTTTCTAGCTGCAGTCAGGAATTACAAGGTGTAGTGGATTGCTATGGCTACCATGACAAAGAACCAGAGAACCGGGTGGCTTAAACAACAGAAATTTATTTGTTTATTTATTTATTTTTGCAGTGCTGATAGTCTTAAGGGCCACGCTCATGACTTTATTTTAATTTAATTCCTTTCTGATGGTCCTGTCTTCAAACACAGTCGCCTTCTGAGATATTGGCAATTAGGACTTCAACACAGGAATCTGGGGTTGGAGGGACACTGTCCGGCTCATCATAGAAGGTGTGCTGCATCTGGAGCAGGCTTTAGAACCAGAGCCAAAGACCTAGATTTAGGGGGCCCCCTTTCTTCTCCTCCTGAATCCCCTGGATGTAGGATTTAGTCTAACCTGCAAGAGGCCTGCAGAGAGCTAGCAACACAGCAGGGAGACATGCGGGGCTGATCTCTCAGCCACTTTCCTGGCCTGGGAGCTCCTCATTGCTCAAATGTTTATGAACAAATAGTGTGATTTACTCAAGACAGTAATTTGCTTTATTTAATAATTTTTTTTTTTTTTTTGCACAGGTACAATTTCATTTAGTGACAAGAGAATATTGGCCATGTCCACATGCAGCTCGGTAACAGGGTCTGTGTGGAAGCAAGAGGCATCAGCTCGTTCTCTGCAAAGATCCGACGGATTGCGATGGGAGAGGAAGACAGAAAACCATATCTCTGCTCTCTCTGTTTTCACGGGATGCTTCCGTCAGCCACAGGGCCGTCCCCGCTGGTCTAAGGAGAACAGGCTGCTCCGTGCTGTGGTCGTGACAGCTGGCAGAGGAAGGAGATCTGGGCCATCACCTCTCCTCGTCTCAACCCACACTCGCTAGTTCAAGGAGGACCCAGGTGTCCGGGAGGCAGAATTCAAATTTCCATCCCTTTGTTCACCAACGCGGGACCATCGCCTCTGCCTCCTCTCTTCCGTTAGCTCCGGGAGTGTTTCTGGTTTTGCAAAGGACTGTTTTCCTAAAGAGCATAGCTTTTGTGTTTTTCTGTTGTATGCACCTTCCTTACAATTCTCAGTGCTTAGCTAGAGAGTTGGAATTCTTTTTAGTGTGTGTGTGTGTGTGTGTGTGTGTGTGTGTGTGTGTGTGTGTGTGTAAGTCTGTCCTGATCCCAGGGGGATGGGTGCATTGTGCGAATTCAATAATAAATAGATTTGGCAAAGAGGAAGAGGATATGGTTATTATTTGCAAGTGCTCCTGGAGCCTCTGTTTTGGGCACTTTTTTACAAATCAGTGATCTTGCAAGTGCACTTCTGTTGGAATATTTTAAAATCTGCAGTAAGTGTGGGCAGAGCCTTGCTCCCTTCTTCCTTGTCTGGGGCAACATCCAGAAAGAGAACTGGGCTCCTTTTGGACTTGCTCTAGAGCTATTTTGACTGACTTTGTTTTTATTCTTTGTATAGGCATTGCTCTTGCCTCAATTATTATTATTTTTATTTTTATTTTTACCACTGAGGCTTAGCATTTTTCCCTGCAACACAGAAAGGGAATTTGCAGGGAAAATGGCTTATTCATCACATTGATTCTAAGTCATTTGAATGTGTTAATTACATAACAAAAACAACAAAAACACTCTCCAATGCATCCTGTAACTACTCATAAAACCTCTGCAACACTTTCTCTGACCATTTGAAAATTGCTTTGCAGACGGGGCGCAGTGGCTCATGCCTGTAATCCTAACACTCTGGGAGGTCGAGGCGGGAGGATCGCTCAAGGTCAGGAGTTCGAAACCAACCTGAACAAGAGCGAGACCCTGTCTCTATTATAAATAGAAATAAACTAATTGGGCAGCTAAAAATATATAGAAATAATTAGCTGGGCATGGTGGTGCATGCCTGTAGTCCCAGCTACTCGGGAGGCTGAGGCAGGAGGATCGCTTGAGCCCAGGAGTTTGAGGTTGCTGTGAGCTAGGCTAATGCCATGGCACTCTAGCCCAGGCAACAGAGTGAGACTCTGTCTCAAAAAAAAAGAAAAAAGAAAATTGCTTTGTTTCTGTCACTATATATATGGATGTCTTATATTGCATTTTTGAAATAATTTAAACTCTGAATCATACCTACTGCCTTGGAAGTAAATGGTTTCTATTTCTCCTGTGGGCTAGTCACTCTCACAATTTTCTTTTGCACTTGGTTATTAATATAATAGAGGTTATAGACAGCCATTCCCTGATAAAACAAATTTTAATTTTAATAGAAGTTTCACTCTATTGGGAAAACCTGATTAATCATCTAATCATTTAAAATCAGGCAGGTCTCTCTTTTCAAAACCTCGAATCAGTGGAATTGAAATGCATATTACACTCTCTGCCTTCTTCCATGTTAACTTCCTTAGAAAATTCCAATTAAATAATCATTTCTGTCAAATACAAAGACATCACTGAACATTACTAGTGGAAGTAGCTTTGAATCTATAAATACATGTACCCATACAAAGTACACACACACACACACATACATGCAAATGAAAAAGTGGGAGAATCAGGAATGATGAAGACAAAATACTTTTCTTCATAAAAAATGTCATTTGAATAGTTTGCATTTTATTTACTTATTTTTTCATGTGAAATGACTGCAAGTACACTGAATAACTCAGTTTTGATGTAAATTCCAAAAGAAAGGATCAGATAGTATATCATCATTTCTAGTTGTATCTCATTAAAACCTACCTTTGATTTGATCAATTCCATCATTCACCTGTTCTTTTTTCCTTCCTGTTTTTCCTCTTTACCATTTACTCTTTCCTGTTTATCTTTCTTATATTCTTTGCCTTCCCCTCCTCTCTTTTAAGTTATCTCCTTTGGAATTTGTCCCTTTTCTTTTCTTCTTTTTATCCCTCTGGCACTTCCTCCTCTCCTCGGCATGCCTGTTTCTCACCAGACCTCTTTTGCTCTCGTGTGTTGTGCGTCCCTTTAGGCTGTTTTGTATCAGCCCAACATCCTATAATATAAAATAATATTACTGCAAACTAGTTCAACCTCTGTGGAAAGCAATATGGAGATACCTCAAAGTGATACAAGTAGATCTATCATTTGATCCAGCAATCCCACTACTGGGCATCTACCCAAAAGATTAAAACTCACTCTGTGAAAAAGACACCTGCACTTGAATGTTTATAGCAGCACAATTCACAATTGCAAAGCTGTGGAAACAACCCAAGTGCCCATCAGTTCATGAGTGGATTAATAAAATGTGGTGTATGTGTACCATGGAGTACTATTCAGCTATGAGAAACAACGGTGATACAGCACCTCTTGTATTTTCCTGGATGGAGCTGGAACCCATTCTACTAAGTGAAGTATCCCAAGAATGGAAAAACAAGCACCACATGTACTCACCAGCAAATTGGTATTAACTGATCAGCACCTAAGTGGACACATAGGAATAACATCTATTGGGTGTCGGGCAGGTGGGAGGGGAGGAGGGGACAGGTATATGCATACATAATGAGTGAGATGTGCAATGTTTGGGGGATGGACATGCTTGAAGCTCTGACTCAGGGGAGGAGGGGAGGCATGGGCAATATACGTAGCCTTAACATGTGTAACCCCATAATATGCTAAAATAAACAAAACAAAACAAAAATAAATAAAATATCATAGTTTTCTCTGCCATCGTGTCGCCGTAATGCTTTGTTATCTACCCTTACTTTTCTTCCCCAGACTTTAAACGATGATGTTGTGCTGTATTTTACAATCCATTGCCTCAGATTGTGGAATTCTAATGAGCAGGGAGGGACGGCACCATCAGTAAAAGTCTGGGTAACATTCAGAGTTTCCTGAGTGGAGAATTCACTTTGAAGACTTTGCCAGGGGGATTCCCAACCACCATGAATCAGAGACAAAAGATAAATCCACCACAAATCAGAGACAAAAGATAAATCCGCCAGGAGTATTTTTATTTTTTTAATTTTTTTAGGCTTCATTTTAGAATCCATGTTCAGTTAAGCACCTTGGGACAGGATCTTCTAAAATTGTTTTATTTTCAGACTTTTCTTTTCTCTGCTCCATGAACCATGTAATAACAAAACAAAAATCACACATGAACTCCCTGCAACTCGGGCAACAGCGTTTCTGTAACACAAGGAAGCTAGATTTATGAAAGAAAAAGGAAGGAAAGAAGGAAAGAAGGAAGGAAGGAAGGAAGGAAGGAAGGGAAGGGAAGGGAAGGGAAGGGAAGGGAAGGGAAGGGAAGGGAAGGGAAGGGAGGGAGGGAGGAAGGGAGGGAAAAGAATCAGTGTCTGCGAAGTAATGAAGAATTAAAATTTTTTGCTAAGATTAAAATGTTTATATCCATACACTTCTGAATTAGAGAAATGAGTCCTCTTCTTATGAATGTGCATGGGGTTTTTTGTTTTTTGTTTTTTGAGACAGAGCTAGAGTGAGTGCCGTGGCATCAGCCTAGCTCACAGCAACCTCAAACTCCTGGGCTCAAGCAATCCTCCTGCCTCAGCCTCCTCCCGAGTAGCTGGGACTACAGGCACGTGCCACCATGCCCGGCTAATTAGATAGATAGATAGATAGATAGATAGATAGATAGATAGATAGATAGATATAGATATAGATATATATAGATATCTATATTTATAGATATAGATATAGATATAGTTTATCTATATCTATATATAGATATAGATATAGTAGTTGGCCAATTAATTTTCTTTCTATTTATAGTAGAGACGGGATCTTGCTCTTGCTCAGGCTGGTTTCGAACTCCTGACCTCTAGCAATCCTCCCGCCTCGGCCTCCCAGAGTGCCGGGATGACAGGCGTGAGCCACCGCGCCCGGCCCATGAATGTGCATGGTCGTTAAATGTTACTGTCAGGTAGACTGTGGCCAGTGAGAACCTGAAAAGCTCAAAAGAATGGAACCTGCAGGAAGGCTAAGCCTGCACCCCCGACATCTGTGTGAATAGCACCTTCTCAGGCACTGTAGACACCTATGACCATGCCAGGCTAAAAGCAGCCGTAGCAGCCACCAAACGCGCGTGGACTATGCATACTATTTAAACACCACCTCTGGGAAATGACGCCATGGCAGTGTGCCTTAGTCGAGAACGTCGTAAGAAGTCACGTACCTGCGACACTGAAGATTCTGGACGTGCCGGAAGATGGTTGTTGTGTTCGTAAGAGGAGTCGAGTCCTTTAGCAGCAAAATTTCAGTGGAGTCTGAAAGGTGATGATGAAAAGCCCCAGACATTCTAAGCACAGCGAGGTTTTCTGTGGTTGCATTGGAACAGCACAAACCCTCCGTCTTTGCCCCATCCATTCGGTCAGTTCAGAACAGACTGCAAGGGAGTTTAAGTCTTGCGCAAAAAGTTTTCAGTCATCATAGAGCACCATGAAGACAGCCTAATGCCCTTCCCTCTCTTTCGTCTCCCTAAAGCAAAAGTAAGGGATGAGCACTTGAAGAGAATTACTCTTGCACGGCAAGAAAGAGAGATCAAGGCTACGCTCACATCTTCCTGCCTCAGCTTCCTGAACAGCTGGGACTACAGGTTCACACCACCACACCTTTTTTGTAGAAACAGCATCTTGCTATATTGCTATATGGGTCATGAAATCCTGGCCTCGAGCGATTCTTCCTCAGCCTCCCCAAAATGTTACCATGACATGTGTTAGCCACCATGCCTGGCCCTAATAGGCTAATGTTTAATGTAATGATGAGCTCATGAAAAAATGTAATTCTTAATAGAAGAGTGAGAACTAATTCATTCAAAGGATACAACAGAATTAGAAAACTGCTATCTGGCACCCCTAGGTAAAATAAATGAAATTACAAAAATACCAAAAAAAAAAAAAAAAAAAAAGAATGCTCAACAATTATATGAAAGAAACAGGTAGGCATTACCTGGACCCACTGATCAACTTTAACATAAATAGATGTGGGAAAACCAGGTGTGCATCCAAATGTGTTTTCTGAATCCAGCTGGCCTAGAAGCTTAAAATACAAAGATACTTTGAAAGATTTCATGCCAAAATAATAATAAAAAAAACCTTCATTAATAATATTATATTGATTACATATAGAAACAATATTTTAGATATATTGGGTTAAATAAATTATTTCAATAAAAAAAAGACTACATTCTTGGCTGGATATTGAGCTATAGGAGGCAAACTCCCTTTATGCCTCCATTAAAATAGACCAGAAGGAGAGATTTATTAGAAAAGTTACGGGAAGGCCTAGAGGAGAAGTTTGCAGGCAAAATCGGGTAGTAAGACCTGTGCAATTTCTTATCAAAATTAATAAAGGCAAGAGGCCTGTGGGATCCTGTCGGAGTTGCTCACAATAGCAGAGCAAACATCAGGACTGTGGGCATCAGCCTGGAAGGAATACGGGAGCAGTCTCAGGTGACTCCCTTCATAAGAAGTTGTACATTGAAGAAGTGGGAACCAGTGGTTGATGTGGATTCACATGAGAGAGGGCGTGTAAGTTAGGAAAAGGATGGAAGCCACAGAACTGCCCACGTGAGCGAACAAGCCATGGGAATATAAGGGAGAGATGATGATGTATAGAGTGGTGGAAGTGGAGTGTCTCAGAAACCCAGGGAATGCTACCATTTAAGAAGGGGGTATAGCTCACTCTCCATCTCTCTCTCTCCATCTCTCTCTCTCTCTCTCTCTCTCATTTCCACCCACTCTAAAAAAGAAGAAGAAGGGGGTAAAAGACAAGAAGTGATCTCTGTGTTAGACAAACTGTAGGTACCACATCAATGTTTGCAAATCAATTATCTCCATTTGTTCTGGACACGTGTTCCAATAATCTGGATTTGCATTACACGGTTCTCCAAGATAAAAGTCCACCACTGTCAGGTCTGGTGGAGGGTAAACAGCTGGCAAGGAAGTGGCTAAGGGTGGACAGCGGGAACCACATTGTAGCTGGGAACCAAAGTGTGCCCGGGGACTGTTCCCTGGTGGGAACATACTTAGTGAAAGGTGCCCAGGAACCTTTAACTGACCTGGAGCTCGTTAACATCTAATTAGCATGGAGGGGGGAGCTTCCTGAAGGATTCTGGGAAAGACAGCATGCACAGAAAGGGAAACTTATATAACCGACCTGCTATGTAGCCTGTTCTATAACCCCAACCTGTCAATAACCCCAAAAGGCGGGAAACGACAGCCAATCCTGCCAGGAGGAAGGCGGGAGAAACTAGTGAGCTTATAAAAGGCCACTGTGCTCAGACTTCAGGATCTTTCTCCACTCTTTCTGGAACCTATTTGAGCTTTGTGTAGCTTCCTTCTGTACTTTCACTCCTTCTTCTATGTGATAAACGGTATAAAATTGCTCTGTGTTTGTGATCACTTGTCATCAGCTCGACTCGGTACCAGTACTCAGTCTTGACTCTGGGAGCCAGGGGACCAGGGGCACCCAGACAAACCTATCCCACCATGGGACACAAGACCAATACGGACAACGATTACAATGAAAGAGCGTTCGACTTTCTTGGGCAAAGATAAAGACAACACATACGATTACTACGGTGAGAAGAACAGAACGATCATTTCAAAATGGCATAAAATTATACAATAATATCAAGAATTAAAACAAGCATCAAAAACTTCAACAATGGAGGACACCAAATACGAAAAATCTCTAGTTTTTGAAAGAAAGAAATTAAAATTCTTCTTCTTTTTTTTTTTTTTCTTTGAGACAGAGTCTCACTCTGTTGCCTAGGCTAGAGTGAGTACCGTGGCGTCAGCCTAGCTCACAGCAACCTCAGACTCCTGGGCTCAAGCGATCCTCCTGCCTCAGCCTCCCGAGTAGCTGAGACTACAGGCATGCGCCACCATGCCCGGATAATTTTTTCTATATATATTTTTAGTTGGCCAATTAATTTTTTTTCTATTTGTAGTAGAGACGGGGTCTCGCTCTTGCTCAGGCTGGTTTTGAACTCCTGACCTCAAGCAATCCACCCGCCTGGGCCTCCCAGAGTGCTAGGATTACAGGCATGAGCCACGGCACCCAGCCAAAATTCTTCTTGATTAAGGTACAGCTTCTTATTTCTATCTTACAGGTGATATGCAAACAAAGATTTAGGCATCCTTACATGAAAGATAAAACTCTTTTCAAAAAAGAAGGTCAGGTTAAAATAGAAAATCTAAATAAGAATTCTAAGAGAAAGGGTAGAAAACCTTCGTGCCTACCAGCTCTAGGTAATTGAATATTTTTTTTTTCTCAAAGGTTTTTTAAAACACATACATGCAGGCCAGAGGCATTTGGAATTCCCTTCACACTGCATTACATAATCCAGATTTTCTAGCAAGGTTTTGAATATCATAGGTCCCAGGAATCCCCCCCCCCCTTTTCGTATTGCTAAATGTAGTTTCAGGCATTAGTGACTGATTATGGATAAGTCTTTTAAATGGAAAGGGTATCTTAGCCTTGCTCGACGAATCTTGGCAAATTAGAATGTGTTTATGATCCAATGGAGAGAAAGTAGAATGGAAACAATTTAGGGAAAATGTGTTATTAAAGAGTTTACTTAACATTGTGCTTTTAAAAATTCATTGTTTGGCTGGATTTTTTTTTTTTTTTTTTACATTGTAACCATGTCTGTAATTTTAAAATTACACAGATGCAATCAGGCATTCTATGTCATCATCTGGGGCCAAAACCAGTACCCGTTCCAGTGGCTGGAGGCTCTTGGCAGTTTGCTATCATCTCTGGATGCAACTCTGTTTCTTTTCATAAAGTGTATCCTTTCTGTGTCCAAAATCTATACATGTCACTCTAAAAATTAGCGTCTATCAGCTACAGCAGAAAAAAGGAAATAATACCAACGATCTTCGGAATTTTACTTAAACATTATTTTAAAGAATAAAAAGATAATATAGGCGCTATGCTGATTTTCATGGGTAGTCATTCAAAGGATTCTTTCTTATTTTGTACATACGAAAATAAAGCCTAATAACCCTTGTGTCAATAAAGGTATATGAAACCAAGCTTGTGGTGGTAAGTAGGATTTCATTTAAAATTACTCAGGCACAAAACTGTTGACAGAGCATGTGATATGGGAAGAAAGAGGTATTGACTCTGAGATGCAGAGCACAGAAGATGACAGATTAAAATAAAATTAAATGGAGATTATTAGTGATATATAATGTGGTTGTCTACAGTTAATGTATTTGCGCATAAATACTGGAGATAAAATGAAATTACTACTCAAAGTGAGTAAAGCTATTAAAACAATGCTGAATATATTACTAAACATATATGTCTATATATTCAATATATACATTCAATATATAAATAACTGCAATGCACTGAAAAACAGGCATGCAATTTTACAAAATATAGGTCATACAAATATATACATTATAAACACCATATATAAGCTGTGTTTAAGACATATGGATATTTAAGAGTACATTTTGGAAATTATGCTTTTATTAACTATTCATTTTCCTATATATCCTTTGACCATGTAGAATGAGAATGGTGAAGATAGAAATAATGATATTCCAGGAGATCATTGTGTAAGTTAGATAAACTGGCCTTCTATTTCATAGAAATTACGTAAGTAGAATTATGCTTTGGATTCTGGGGTATATGAGAAGAATACAAAGTAAGTGCCTCCCCTCCCCCACCTGTTTGTAAACAGGAAATTAAATTATCATGTCACTAATTATGTAAATGTATTCTTTCTTCATTTGCATTTTAGGCAAGAGAGCATAAAGGCTTATTCACATAGACACTGCCAAAATATTGGAGAAATGATTTCTGAACTAGAAAAGGGAAGGGGAAAAGGTTGGGGAAGTGGAAATGTGTGTGCTCAGAGTTAGTATGCTAAAGACAAATGCTAATTAATAAAGGGCATGCAAATTGAAATGCTGGAGAATATATTTACCATCAGACTAGGAACAAAATTTAAAAGATGGGCAATATCTTATGCTGACGAGCAGTAAGGAAACAGGTACCACTAAGCACAGCTATGGCCCCCACTGAAATTGATTTAGCATGATGATATACTAAAACTATAATCAAATACACCCATTGACCCAAAATCCCACCTCTAAGAAACTATCTCAAAGAAATAAAATTTGCAAATATTGCTATATTTGCAATTGTTATATTTGCAAGTATTTATATACTTTCAAGGTCAGTATTATTAGTATATGTAATATTAAAAACTGGAGGCAAGCTGAACATTCATCAATAAATTATGACATACCACAAATTACAGAACATGATACAAGGCCAAAGGACATGACTTATTCACTGTTTTGTTTTTTTTTTCCTTTTCAGTGACTTACTTTCTTCTTTTATTTCCAAAATTAACAATATAATGTCTTGTTGTGCATAAGGAAGTGTGGGATTCTTCTATTTCTTAGCAAAGGTACTGCAGAGTTGCAAGCAAACAAAATTTTCTCTTGACAGAGAAAGATGGAAACACTGAGGAAACGTTTTGCTTTCTTTTGTCCTTCTCCCCGGCCCTGTAATAAATTATTTGCACTTCACTTGCTCTTCATTGACACCTCAAATTCCACAAGGACACAAGGCAGTGGGACACTGTCAGAGTATGTGTCCCAGAATTCTTCCCCTGTATCTACACACTGCCGTTTGCATAACAAGATTCAGCTTATGTAAAGCATATACATAGCGACGGTGATGTGAAGTTGTGTGGAAATTCACCGGCTATGCTTGCCCGGGAATCAAAGGAGAAATCGCACGGCAGGACAGAGCAAATCCACCCAGGGGAGAGCAGATTCCAAGGCACTCCCGTGCAAGCAGCCAGTCTCTGCTACCAGGGGAGCAGTCATGAGACAAGGGAGTGAGATTCCACCAAAGGCCTTTTATTGGTTGCTTTTTGCAACCAATAAAGGTGTTAGACCTTTATTGGTCCAACACCAATTGGAGGGTGTTAGACAGGCATTGCTATTGGCAATGATGTCATATGTATTTAGAGGTAGGAATAAAGACAAAAAAAGGATTGCCAGATGGGCTAAAGGTGACCATGAATAATGTAGCAAAGGCCGGGCGCGGTGGCTCACGCCTGTCATCCTAGCTCTCTGGGAGGCCAAGGCCGGAGAATCGCTCGAGGTCAGGAGTTCGAAATCAGCCTGAGCAAGAGCGAGACCCCGTCTCTACTATAAATAGAAAGAAATTAATTGCCCGACTAAAAATACATACAGAAAAAATTAGCCGGGCATGGTGGCGCATGCCTGTAGTCCCAGCTACTTGGGAGGCTGAGGCAGGAGGATTGCTTGAGCCCAGGAGTTTGGAGGTTGCTGTGAGCGAGGCTGACGCCACGGCACTCAGTCTAGCCTGGGCAACAGAGTGAGACTCTGTCTCAAAAAAAAAAAAAAAAAAATCGATATGACAAGCACATAATGCCAGCCTATGGGGTGGTGTCTATATTCATAGTGCTTTGTGGAGTGATTATTTGACACATGAGATTTGATGTGTTGCAAATAAAAAAGAGATGAGCAGACGTGGTGATGCCGTAGTGAAAAAGGACTGTCTCCATCCAGTTCAAACAGGAACATGTTGGAGTTCATGAAAGTCACGAGGGGAAAGTGAGAAGTCAGCTTATCAAATACGCTAACGATCTTGATAGCACTATAAAATCGAAAGCATTTTGTTGGGGCTTTATTGAAAAGGACTATGTAAAAAAAAAAAAAAATTCTGAAAGGATGTTATACTACCTCGTGACCGGGAAGTCCCTGTGTTGCCATGCGTGTCCACGCTGTAAACTACATGCGTGTGATAGATACAGCAGGTGTTCAAGGTGAACCAGACCCTCACCCCTAAACCAGAGCTTTGAACCTCCTCTTCCAGTGGCTGCCGGTGATTTTGTTTCTGGTAATAGCATTTTCCTCCACCGGCAAGTGTTTTGAACAAGGTGACTATTCTAAACAGTAAACTTTTCACTGAAGCCTTGATTAAATCAAGGCTAAGAGATGAGCCCTTGTGAAGCGATTGGATTTATTACTTAGTGTGACAGCTTCGGGCCAGACCTCTGTCATGCAGGCATGGGATTTCTAGGTGTGGAGGGAAGTGATTATTATGATCATGTTTGGAATGCAAGGAACTCTAGAACAATGGAGGCGGTTATGAAAAATGTTTTTGTTTTTTTTTTTGATGATGATTATCATTCTTTGCTCAGGAAAGGGAATCCAGATACAACAGTCCGTTGTATTTTATTATCATTAGATCAGAGCTGCTGGCATCTTCAGTTATGAGAATTGTGACTTTCAACATGGCACATATTCTTTGATTTATGTGAATCCACTGCAGTCCGATTCTGCGTGGTACATAATTCATCATGGGATTTTTTTAATTTTTTTATTTTTATTATTTTTTAATTTTAGCGTATTATGGGGGCACAAGTGTTAAGGTTACTTATATTGCCCATGCCCCCCTCCTCCCTGAGTAAGAGCTTCAAGTGTGTCCATCCCCCAAACGTTGCACATCTCATTCGTTGTGGTTGTATACACCCATCCCCTCCTCCCCCCTCCCACCCTCGGGACACCCGATAAATGTTACTCTTATATGTCCACTGAGGTGTTGATCCGTTAATACCAATTTGCTGGTGAGTACATGTGGTGCTTGTTTTTCCATTCTTGGGATACTTCACTTAGTAGAATGGGTTCCAGCTCTAGCCAGGAAAATACAAGAGGTGCTAGATCACCGTCGTTTCTTAAAGCTGAGTAGTACTCCACGGTATACATGTACCACATCAATACAATCACAGAGTGATAAAAATCAAGGAAAAAAATATAACTGAAGAGGAAAATGATTGTTTAGGGGGTCTCTGTCGCATACGAGTCAAAGGATGTTGAATTTGAATTGGGGCTTCTGCAGGAATGACTTGTCAAGATTCTATGTAACATTTCTCTGGGCAAGGACATATTTTCTGTGCTTAGAAAATACATGATTTCCTTTCTATGAAAAAAATTTCCCTTAGAAAAAGACAAACATTAAGATTACATCAATTTCAAAAATGCTGATAGGTCAGGAATGGATAAAGACTTCCACAAATCCTCTCCTCCTGTTCATGCAGCTTTGGAACGATTCCAGGCAGGTGCACGAGTTGCCACGTGAGTGACACGTGTTTTGCTGTGATAAGAACATGTATTGGGGGTTTGTGATGTGTCCCATAAAGATAGGGTCCCCAGCAAGAGATGAGAAAAACAAAGGCACAGACACAGAAATAGTAGTTAAGAAAGCGGGGAGGTCAGGGGGCCACCAGCACTCCAGTGCCAAGGAGGCAGTGACTGAACCCCAGCACTTGCTTTTTATCCTCTTTGCCATGTTGCGAAATCCAATGATCTCACGTGAAAAAAAAAACAAACACGGGATACAATGGTCAAAGCTTTCTGGGCTTCCCCCCGCCCCAAATCACAAGGTGTCCTAGCTAATTTCCTTCTTCCCTTCTAGAAGTGAAAAACACATACACTTTTCAGTAGGTACAGCCCTTTTGATCAAGGTAAACTGATCTATCCCAAGCTCAAGCTATGGATATTGATCTTTCATGTGAGTAGCTGTGACCCATTTGATCGAGGAACAAGGAAACTACATGCTTCCCGCTGGGAGACTGGTTTCACGTTAACGGAGGCATTGTTGAGAGAAAAGGAGAGAAGGAACTTGGCCCAGGGTTCAAACACTATGAAAGCCTTGAGACCCTTCTCCCGGGCTGACATACTGCAATCTACCTCTACACCCATGAGAAGTTTCCATGTCAGGCCACCCGTGGCTTTTCGTGCATGAGATCCCTTAGGTTCTGAGGTTGGAGCATGCTTCGCTGTACTCTCAGATTGCTGATACATGTCCCCCAACTAGGCAGTTAACATCTGCCCTTATTTCAGACTTCTGCTCAGGCAATTCCTTCACCTCCTCTCTTCTCACAGCCTCAGACATGGCATCCCTAAGTCCCAGTGGTCTTACTCCCATCAAACATGGAGCATAATTCCCCTCCCCTTGAGAACGTTACTTCATACCTTATCAGACCACGTATGTGAGTTATGGGCTGCTTCACCAATTGGACTTTTCGAAATATATATAAACCCAAGACTTTGACAGATACGATGAGGGCTTAGGCCATGATACAGTTACTCTCTGCCAGGCTTTGGGCTACTCTCCAAAGCCTTGCCCGCCAGCGCTGGTACTGCTAATTAGTGCCAAGGGATGTTGCATGCTGTTGCAGACCTCCGCCATGTTGGTTAGAATCATCTATTCCAAGAATCTCCCTTAGAAAACTGTGCCTTCAACTTCGAATAGCTTTTACATCCATAGAGGCTGCCTTCCATCCTAATTGAGCAACTACACTTTAATGATTGGACTCTAAACAAAATGGGAACTCACTATGTGGTTTAATATACCTGTCTATCCAGTGTATCCCTGTGAAATGTGTTCTTATTATTCTCTCATTTTTTTAAGAGAAGGAGGTGTCTCTCTGTCACTCGGGTGGAAGTATAGTGGCTCTATCATAGCTCGCTGCAACCTCCTGGGCTCAAGCGATCCTCCTGCCTCATCCTCCTGAGTAGCTGGGACTACAGGTGCATGCCACCATGCTCAGCTAATTTTTTATTTTTTGTAGACACAGATTTCATTATATTGCCTAGGTTGCATCTTCTTATTTTAACCATACAAAATACCTCCACAAAAGCTAAGAAAATACTGACCAAAATGGTCAAACTCAACATTTTCAGAACTCTAGAAATTAATCGAATACTTGCAATAGTTTAGGAAGTCTTAAGAAAAACAGCAAAATCTCAGTAAGGAAAGTGAGTTAGTTTTGTGGCATTTTAATGTGCGGTAGTCCCAGGCCTCTCTCCTTAGCTCTGTGATATCCTTGAAGAGCAACAGCAAGCATGTTCTGAAGAGAACAAAATGGGACTGGAGTTCCTTCAAAGCCATTTCCATGGTTTCCTGGAAAATTCTACTTGCAAGGTTTGTTTTTATTTGACCTGACTCAGACCTCCCACAGTGTAAATAGTCTCTAACTGAGGGTGGTTTTGGAAATAATCAGTGGCAACTGTTTGTCATCACAGGTACCCAAAGGAATGATAACAGTTGAGGCGAACAATATACTGATCAAAATAATTAAAAGGAAAAAAACGGAGAATGAGATGTCCATAGTAGACTTTGAAAACTTTCAAGATATTTCTGGGAATCTAGATGTGCATGGCTGTGCACAGGCCCAGGAGAGATTTAAAGTGGCCATGAGCTTTCATAGCTGGCTGAGCTTCAGATTCTGAGTGAGCAGTAAGTGAAGCTAAAACAGAGTAATCATCTGTCCGCCTGAAGGGTGAAGGCATGCCCTCACTTGCACACAAAGTCCCTTGGCAATGTCTGGGATACTTGTTGGCTCAAACATTTCAGAAAATATTTGCAAACCATATATCTGACAAGAGTCCAGACATCTGATATCCAGAATATATTAAAAATGTCCTTGCAACTAAACAACAAAAAAAGAAACAATCCAATTAAAAAACAGTCAAAGGACTTGAACAGGCATTTCTCTAAAGAAGATACACAAATAGCCAAAAAGCTTATGAAACAATACTCTACGTCATTAACTATTTAAAAAGCTGTAAATCAAAGTCACAATGAAATAGTCACTTTGCACCCATTGGGATGGCTATACAAAAACAACCAAAGAGGAAATAACAAGCACTGGTGAAGATGCTTGGAAGGCTGGAGCCCTAGTAAGTTGTTCCTGGAAATGTGAAGTGTCACAGCCGCTTTGAAGAACATGTTTGCAGGTCTTCAAAAAGTAAAACATGGTGTCACCACATGACCCAGTAATTCCATTCCAGATAGATGCCCAGAAGACATGAAAACATATATCCCGGGAGTCAGCTACTCTCCCAGAAAAAACAGGTCCCAAGGCAGGATTGTTGCAAGAGATTTGGAAATAATAGGAAATAAAGAAAGAAATAATATAGACGGAGAAATGATTGAGACAGAGACGAAGTGCTGTTTAAATGATGGGGGAATTAGGGGATCTCCAGCATTCTCGTGAACTATGAGAACATGAGTGAAGTTCTGCATCAGTATTTATTGTTACAGCAAATAGCTGTCTTTTGTTAGAGAATTATGTGTGCAGTTCATTTTTTGAGGTTTCCAGGGGAACCTTACCTAATTCTGTCTACAAGAACAGACGATTATACAATTTTTCTAAGATAAGCACGTTAAGCCCTAAGTTAGAAACAGACCTAGCTGAGCACACAAATTAAAGAGAAAATGTATAAAATGAGAACACTGAGTCTGTGTACTACTCTAATCTACTTCTTCTAAACACAGAGACATGTAGTCCGGAACGAAGCCAGGAAAAGTCTTGAAGTCTAGAGTAGTTCCAGCTCCATGTTATCTGCTGGGGAGGCATTTTAATCAGCTTCACCAAGGCCCCAAACTGAGCTTCTGCTTTGCAAAATAGCTCAAGATGATGGCTGGCAGCAAAGAAGAAATGTTGGTTTGCAAACGTCCTCTGACAATGCCCCCCTTGTTGGAAGCAGCTTCTGTTCTGTGAACTAACATGTCCACAGATTCCTTTAAGGCAAAGCCCTGCAAAACCCCTGAAACCTTTCATGTCTCTTAGCCTATTTCCCAACACATATATCCACTCGAAAACTTGTACACAAATGTTCATAGCAACATTATTCATAATACTCAAATAGTGGAAACAATCCAAATGTCCATCAATTGATGAATGAATAAAAATGTTGTAGACTCATTTGATGGAATATTATTGAGTCATAAAAGTAAAGTACTGGTTCATGATACAACATGAATAAACCTTGAAAACATTATGCTAAGTGAAGGAAGGTCCACACAAAAGGCCACATATTGTGTGACTTCACATATATCAAATGTCCAGACTAGGCAAATGTTTAGAGACCAAAAGCTAATTAGTGGTTGCCAGAGGCTGGCTGGGAAAAAAGGGGGATTAGTAAATGACAGCTAAGGGCATGGGTTTTCTTTATAGGATGATGAAAATGCTCTAGATTCCAGTAATGGTTCTGTAACTTTGTGAATATACTAATGATCACTGAACTGTATACTTTAAAAAGGTGAAGTATATCTCAATAACAAAAACACAGATAATATTTCAATAAAGAAGACATAGAGAAGAAATTTACTTTGATGTCATTTTTACACAGATTCAAAATTGTTAATAATTACTAACATGGCACAACATTAAACAAAAGTCTAGAGAAAATATTACCTTTGGGATAGTAGCAACCCCCAAAAATCCTCAGCAGAATTTCAAAGTATATTTGCATTCTGATAATTCAGTTTTTACCACATGGCTATGGATAGATTAGAATCTTAGACTGAGTGCATATTTACATGGGTAAACATCTAAAACGTCAATGCCAATTTGTGTCAGAATTTACCTTTTAAAATTTCCTTAGTACATAGAAGAGCTCTATGAAGCTTAGGTATGTTTTCAAAACCTCTCTATAACTGCATATTTTCTTGAAAGTTTGTATAACAAATGAACTTACTAACAAACAAGCATCAGTTATAGTGAGGAGAGATACATATGCTTTGGTTTTCTGAAACAGAAAAGTGATGAATAGTTAATGGGATGTCATAACTCAGGAGTCTTAAGGTTGACACTTGAGTGAAAAATTAGCATCCTGTAGTAGGGCAGGTTGGGATTTTGAGATAATTCATTTCTCCTAAAATTTCACTTTACAAATTTATGCTGCATTGTTTAATCATTCATTAACATATTTATTTGCTCACTTTTATTTATTTAGATACTTAATATTTTACTAATCGTGACCATTAAGTAACGAATGGTATAAAATACTACTTAAACATAGTGAATTGGAGGATAGTGGCAGTCATAATTCTTTTCATGTAATTATAGAAAAAAAATCTAAGGCACCATGTGGAAATATTTAAGATATACCCCTTCTAGATCTCTACTAAAGAATATCAAATAAGGAAATATCATCATGGCAAGGAGATCTTTTCATAAATAGTTGAAAAAAAATTTTTTTGAGCAATGCCGAATACTGTTTTAAGTGCCTTACACGTATGAAATTCTCACAGCAATCCTTAGGATAAGTACTGTTACTGTCACCATGTTAGTTTTGGCGACTATGTGATCAAGCTTGCTAGGATTGGAACCTACCCAGAGCAGCCGTGCTGTTTATCCGGACTTTGAGAGGATTACTGATTTGGTATGAAAAAATATTAGTGGGGAAAGGGAATTTTAAATTTGGAAAACAAAAAGAAGAGAAAAGAAGAATGAGGTAGAGGATGTGTCTGATTGGAACCGAGACCGGTGGGAATTCGAGACGGAGAAGGTGGAATGAACAAGGTGTGGCCCATTAAGAGGGCACTGGGGGTGACAGATGGAGAATTTGCATATAATCTGGAAGTGCACAGGAAGCCACCTGCCAGTCTCGGGAGGAAGTGTACTATGACAGCAGTGCTTTCCGAAGAGCAGTCCTGCCTGGTACAGATTATTTGCTCGGGTGGATACAGGAAGAGCTGTTAGGGAGCCATCAGAGTAATCTGTCATGCAATAGGGTCAGGATTATGTCAATCAAATCCTCGGCCAAGAAACCTGGCATAAGTAGATTCAAGTGATTTTTGTTCCTTCTGGATTCCCCTCAAAACACAAACGATGGAATTCAACAATTAGAGGAATTCCTCTTTCTGACCACAGTTATCATTTTTTTTTTCTAGATTTTCATATCCAACCATTTTTTTTCCCCTGAGATCATGCTTTTGATTTCATGATTTTTCTAGGCTGGTATCCACTCCATTCCCCACCTCCTAATATATTACCTTTTCTATTTAGTTATTTTCTTAAAATCCAGTTGAGTTTACAAGTTCCATCATTTAACCAACACCTTCACCAATACTCTTACCTTTCTTGCCTCTCTGTATTTCTTTACATTTCTGTGATGGACAAAAAAGCAGGCACACAGATAATTATTTTTATACACATTCTCTGTGTTCCCAGCCCACATTCACTCCCTACCCCAAAAGTCTGTACTACTTCGGGAAGTCACACAATAGGATAAATGATATCAATATAAATTCTTGCTTACCACCTTCCAAATCACTCTCAACTTCTTCGACTTTTCCCAAAATTTTTGTGATGCTCCTTAGGTCAACATTCTTCCACTTCCCAACATCCTTTTAAAAAGGATTTACCTTTTTATTATAAGTTTATTTGAACATATGCGAAAGTAGAAAGAAACCATGAGCACCAGTCACTGGCTTCAATGATCATCAACATGGCCAACCTTCCTTCCTCTGGTTGGACACAGTGCCCCTCCTCCATGTGTTATTTTAAAGGTAAACTTGGATATATTATTATTTTTTTATCCATGAATACTTCGGAAAGTATCTCGAAAAGATATGGAGACTTTTATCAACATATCCACAATATCATTGTTAGAAAATAATAATATGTCATTATCATTAGTGATTCATTTAAGATGGATAAACTCCTTGATGGTGATGATGATTTTACAGTTGTTTTTATTGGAATTGGGATTCAAACAAGCTCTCCGCATAGTACAGAAAGCATAAGACTTTTTTTTTTTTTTTTTTTTTTTTTTGAGACAGAGTCTCGCTTTGTTGCCCAGGCTAGAGTGAGTGCCGTGGCGTCCTAGCTCACAGCAACCTCAAACTCCTGGGCTTCAGCGATCCTTCTGCCTCAGCCTCCCGAGTAGCTGGGACTACAGGCATGCGCCACCATGCCCAGCTAATTTTTTACATATATATATCAGTTGGCCAATTAATTTCTTTCTATTTATAGTAGAGACGGGGTCTCGCTCTTGCTCAGGCTGGTTTTGAACTCCTGACCTTGAGCAATCCGCCCGCCTCGGCCTCCCAAGAGCTAGGATTACAGGCGTGAGCCACCGCGCCCGGCCAGCATAAGACTTTTGACTATAAATCCTCTTCCTTGTTTTTCTCTTCCCATTTTATTATTGAAGAAATCAGGTAATTTGTCATGTAGACTCCCCATCCTTCTAGAAATTACTGACTGCATCATTTTGTTGTCATTTAAAAAGTTTCTTTTTTTGAGACAGCGTCTCACTCTGTTGCCCGGGCTAGAGTGAGTGCCATGGCGTCAGCCTAGCTCACTGCAACCTCAGATTCCTGGGCTCAAGCGATCCTCCCGCCTCAGCCTCCTGAGTAGCTGGGACTACAGGCACGTGCCACCATGCCTGGCTAATTTTTTTCTATATATTTTTAGTTGTCCAGCTAATTTCTTTCTATTTTCAGTAGAGACGGGGTCTTGCTCTTGCTCAGGCTGGTCTCGAACTTCTGACTTTGAGCCATCCTCCCGCCTCGGCCTCCCAGAGTGATAGGATGACAGGCGTGAGCCATTGCTCCCAGCCTAAAAAGTTTTTTATCCCCTGTTTTCACAGCAAACTGGAAGTTAGACCTAGAGACCTAGCAGACTCAGCTCTAATGGTTCTGGCAAAATTACATCACAGGTGGTCCGTGAGCTCTTTCTCCACAGCAGGAGGGTCTAATGCATTGCCATCTCCCTGCGCATGATGTTAGGATTCAGCAGTGGGATTAGATACTAGCAGCCGGACCCACCCTTTATAAATCTTCCCCTTCTCCTTTCATCTAATGATTTTTTTGCTGCCATGGGTGGCTATTACTGAAAGCCATTATTTCATTAGGGTTTGCAAAACGGTGAGATTCTATTTCCGTTACTTTTTCTGCCTTGAACAAGAAGCTGAGAAAGAGGAAAGAGGAAAATGTGGTAGGGACGGGGATGTGCACTGTGTTTCTTGCATCCTCTGTCTCTATTTTATATCAGCAAATAGGTAAGGACTGTGCTGCTCGCAAACCCCTCATCTTTAGATAAGGGGAGGTGGAGGAAAAAACATGCACGTGTGTTAGCAAATGTAGTCCCTGCCATAATCAATGTTTTCTCAGGGAGTGCAATGAAAAGAGCAGCAAATTATACCTGGGGATTGCAATAAGTTAGAAATAGCCAGAAAAAAAGCGTGTCTGCGTGTGTGTGTGTGTGTGTGTGTGTGTGTGTGTGTGTACATGTGGGTACATGATAATAGGTCTGGAGAAAGAGGAGAAACAGGAAATGGAGGGCTTTATTTGTTATATAAAGTCATTTGTAAGGTTTTTTTTTTTTCTACCTAATAGGCAGTGAAATGAAGACATTTAAGCAAGAGAATAATATGAAAAATGAAAAAGTTTTTGTTGTAGGAACCTCACATTTCTAGCAGCATGAAGGGGCAATTGGAAGGAAAAAGACTGAAGGCAGAGACCAGTGTAGTCATCACAATGGTGAAAGTATGAACTTGCAGTTGCAGTTAAAAGACAGTTTTTTTAATGAACTTCTAGCTTAGTGCTTGTTAAATTCTTCTATGATTGTCTGTTTTCTGCATTGAACTGCAATGCATTAAGCACAGATGCCTGGACCAAACTGCCTGGGTTGCAGGCAATAAAGGTAGATAATTTTAAAACGTCAATAAAACTGTCTATAAATTAATCTGCATCTTATTATCACCATGCACTTCAATCATTCAAAACAATGTCAGTGATAAAATACTCCTCTCCCCCCAAAAAATTATTTCATGGGTCTAAGCTCTAATTCACTTGTTTCTTTTCATTGATTTTAACTGATCAGTTTCCATTTAATCTTTTTAAAAGCATTTCAAAGAAAACAATTAGCCTCTATCATAGCACCCTGGTACTGCAAGAGCAGATCAGAGAAAAAGAGACTGAATGGTATAAAAAGAATTTGCTCATGAGAATGTCTTGAATATGCAGGTTATTACTGGAGTCAATAGATTCTTCAACATAAAAATATAGATCCATTAAAACTTTGTATTCAAAGATATATTCAATAATATTTTTTTGTGATTTTTTTTCCTGGAATATCTTCATCTACTACATTTCTCTCACATGTTTAAGCTTACAGACTTGTCTCTTGCCTTGTGCAGTCCTCTTTTCAACCTGCTTGTCTCTGCAAATCTAAATCCTCTTTCCTTGAAGTCCCAGGTCTCATTCCACTTTCTCCATAAAGCTGTCTTCTCCTCTAAATCCATACAGCCATATTTGTGCTTTTATTACAGCCAGCCCCACTGCCTGCCCTGCATCACGGCCATTGTGTACACGTCGTATGGCTGAAATTAAATCTATAAACTCGTAGGCATCTTTATTATTGCTGTATCTTTGATATATCTGGCCATCTTAGACATATATCCTAGACCACAGGTGGCATTACAGCAATAGGCATAGTTTACTTTGAATCATTTATATAGAAAAATGTATATGATTCTTAAGATTCTTCCAAACCCTGTTGTCGCATACTTCTTTTTATTTTTTTTATTTTTATTTCGGCGATCCAGCAATCCCATTACTGCGCATCTACCCAAAAGATCAAATGACACTCTACGAAAAAGACACTTGCACTCGAATGTTTATAGCAGCACAGTTCATAATTGCAAAGCTGTGGAAAACAACCCAAGTGCCCATCAATTCATGAGTGGATTAATAACATGTGGTATATGTATACCATGGAGTACTATTCAGCTCATGTAATTCTTTTAACTCCTGTATATTAGGATTCGAAGTAACAGTTTTTAGGAATAAGGAATGGAGAGAAGTGCATTTGAAGAAAATAGATTCGATGCTTAAGGGTTGTATGGGAAAGTCTTTCAAATCGCGCCATTTTTAAAAATAAATATATAACTATTCTTTTATAAATTCTGCCTAACTAATTTAAACTAAAAAAACACTACTATGCTGGGTCACAAGTTATGTTTACTGTATGCCAAAACGATAAAGTGAACACTGTAGGAGAGGAGAAATAATTTTCAGGCCGGGTCCTTGCTTCTCAGGTAGGAGATGGCAAAATCACCTTCATCCAAACTGCAATAAACTGTGAAATATTTTTTAAAATACCCATTTGAGTAATCTCAAAGGTGAGGGATCAGCAATGTAGGATCAATGAGTGGGCTACGGCCTGAAAAATCTGTAAAATGGCGTCTAGCAAGTCTAGGGAGGCAGGAATAATATTTATAACGGACTGCGGATGAGATTCTTGCATTTATTAATATTAATATTTATTCTTGCATTTATTAATATTAACATGAACAGGGCATTTATTAATATGCCAAAATCATTATACCCACTGTGTGTGCCACACACTGTCTGCTAATTACCTTTCCCATTCAGAGAGAAGATCTTTACCTACATAAAACATCTTTCAATCTAATGAAAAAGGCAGATGTGCACGATTATTCTTATACATTATAAAACGTGAATGATAGGTACAGAAAGGATGTTTTAAAAGTGATCTGAGATATCTGGGACGGTCATGATTAATTAATTCTGCCCCGAGGAATTAAAGAAAGCTTTGAAGAGTAGGTTTCGTTTGAATTGAAACATGAAGTATGAGTAATATTTCCAAAAGTAGGTAAATAAGTTTGCATGCCTTTGGGATTGAGGGTGGCGGGGGTGGGGGGTGATCTTAGGATGTAGGTAGAGTCACAGCAAATCACTAGCAGTGGGCGTTCAAAGAGTGTGCTTTTAGATGCAGATCTGCAAAGGGTGGGTTGGAACTATGGCAGATCGAGATTGGGCACAGATTCTTCACTGCTTTTCTCAGGAAGAAGAAAACCATATTTCCATACCCCTTGGATCTGGAACGGCTTGCTCTGACCATCCTAAACAGAATGCAAGCGATGTGTGATCTATGTGTGAATAAATCTGAGCTAGGCTACCGCTGTGGGGACAAGTGGGGAAACTGAGACCCATGCCAAAAGCTTTAGAATTCTCCAGGTAAGTAAACCCAGGTGAGATGGGTGGAAGAACAGCCCAGCTGATGTCAGGGCAAAACGCCAACCCACAGAGTTGCAATCTGATGCATGGTTGTTTTTTTGAAGCCACTGCATTTTGGAGCAGTCTGTTGCCCAACAAAGATCAACGGCTATGGGGCCACTTTGTTGGGAGCCTATGATGTACCCTATGAAGTGTTTGGATTTTATTCTATGAAAAGTCAGGGGCCTTAAAATGACTAATACAATTCTGTCCACCTTCCCTCAACCTGACATAGCAGAGCAGTTATTCTCTAAAAGTAGTTCACTGTGACCTTGGACTCCTGGGCTCAGGCGATCCTCCTGCCTCCAAGCCTTCCAAGTAGCTGGGACTACGGGCACCCACCACTATGCCGGTAGAGACGAAGTCTGTTATGTTGCCCAGGTTGCTCTCCAGTTCCTGGCCTCCAGCTATCTTCCCCGTTTGGCATCCCAAAGCCCCGGGGTTACAGGCATGAGCCACTGTGCCCAGCCTTAAGAGTTTATATGTGAAAGTTCGCTATCTTGCTAACGCTATCTTGATCTTTTCACTAGAGACAACCGCTTTTTGTTGGGGCTTGTTTTGTCTGCACCTGTTGGTGTTTTCGGGTTACTGGCTTATTTTGCTCCAGGTCTCCTATACACGAGACAAAAAGAAAACCCAGGAAATTCGCCACCTCACATACCTTAGCCAGCTTTCCTCCTTCTTTCAGCTTCTCAGAGTTTTCTTAAGTTTGTAGATAATGTCCAGACTTTTTAACTGTACTCAGTAGGAAGAATGAGATAAAATAGGTTTTTACTCCATTTTTTTTTCCCAGAGTCAAAAATTTCACAGCTGACTTTTATTTCCTTTTCTCATTTTAGTACT
This sequence comes from Microcebus murinus, assembly GCF_040939455.1. Lineage (NCBI taxonomy): Eukaryota > Metazoa > Chordata > Mammalia > Primates > Cheirogaleidae > Microcebus > Microcebus murinus. The sequence goes on along the minus strand of NC_134129.1, from coordinate 20,003,090 downwards.
CAATGTTTCCACCTGAACTAGCAACAGAAACAGATCCGGGTCGCAAGCTGAGTGTCTACTGTATACCAAACAAAAGGCAAACCTTATGTGAGGGAATAAATACTCAACTTCAGTGCCTGGTTCCAGCCCTTTGACTTGTGGTGACCAACTGATTTTATCTTCTGAATCTTTGGAAAGGGAATTTTATATAGCTTTTATTTTTATTTATTTATTTATCGTAGAGACACAGTCTTGCTCTGTTGCCTGGGCTAGAGTGCTGTGGCATCAGCCTAGCTCACAGCAACCTCAAACTCCTGGGCTCAAGCGATCCTCCTGCCTCAGCCTCCTGAGTAGCTAGAACTATAGGCAGGCGCCACCATGCCCAGCTAATTTTTTCTATATATATATTTTTTAGTTGGTCAATTAATTTCTTTCTATTTTTAGTAGAGATGGGGTCTTGCTCTTGCTCAGGCAGGTCTCGAACTCCTGAGCTAAAATGATCCAATCCCGCCGACCTCCCAGAGTGCTAGGATGACAGGCGTGAGCCACTGCGCCCAGCCCCAACCCACTTTTAAAGTTTGGTGTTGCTTTTTCCTTCAGGAGAGAGTCCTCATTCTACCTGCCAACCTTGATACCTCTGTAACCCCATTTAAGGCCAGCCAGGTTCTAGCCTAGGGGGAAAGCATCATGATTCAAGAGAATCAGACTGTAAGTTTCCTCCTAAAAAGCAACAACCGGTAATTTGTGTTTCTTAAATATGTTGTTGATCTTTGAGATACATTCTTGGTGGATGGTAAATTCTCACTAGACTATTGTTGAAATGGCTCATAGCTCAGAACTTTTATTCTAGTTTAGTAAGAGGGACTGTAAGGATAGACATTCTTCTCTTAGCCTGTAGAGATATGGAAATTTAAAATAGTCCTCAGTTACCAAATTCTTCCCATTGCAACTCTATTTGCACTTTTGTGTTGGGAAAAATAGAGCAGGGTGCAAGGGTATTTTTCAGATCCATTCCTTGCCCCTTGCTGCTGTGCTTTGTACCACAGGGGAGATCACTGGTACAAATTATATTTTCTGGGTTCCTTTGTCAACTGGCCTCTATCTATATTGGAAAATGGAAGGTTTTGGCGGGAAGTTAGAATGTGGGATGGAACTGGAAAGTAGGGTAATTTTCCCTCCTCTTTGTGCTGTGGGAGGCATCTTTGGAAGTGACTGACTTCTTAGAGGCTACAGTTCTTAAGGCAGAGCTTGGTCCTCTGTATTCCAAATTCTTCCTCTGATATTTTATTACTCCGAGATCTTATTACAGTAAGACACCACCTTCCTTTTCTTCTCTAGCTCTAGGAGTAGTGGTGATGCTTTTACTTGAATAACATCATTTACATCTTCTCTGTGCTATTATGACCCCTTTAGTATCCCAACGATCTTGACAATCACACAAATAGCAAGTGGTAAAGGTGGGACTGGGACTGTGGCAACTGAACCGTCCAAGCTCTACCCACCTGCCAGTGAGCTGCAGCTACATCAAGCCGTGCTGGGACTGCCAACTTCCCCCACACGGAACGCAGAGCGTGAGAAGAGCTCTTGTCCTAAAACCCGATAGATAATTCAAGGTAAATCATGCATCTTGGTTTTCTTTACGAGTCCACTGCAGGTGATATTTATATATATATATATATATTTTTTTTTTACATAATGGTACAGTGAGAACTCTGAAAATACATCCAAAAATAAACACAGATTTTTTTTTCTTTGTTAAACCTTGAGTTGGTGATGCTTATCTCTTCCTGCCATGCTAGAAGAAGTGATACCACACATGGCCACTCAAGCGCCATTGCGACCAACCACAGAGGAGACTGGATTTTTATAATTGTTGAAGATATTTTTACCCTTTCTCAGCCTATTAAAGAAAAAAAAAAATTCACGCTATAGCTCTTTCTGTGGAAATGGTGAGGCGAAATTGTGTGGCTTATGATAAGAAAGCTTACCGGGAGGAAATTACTTTTCATAAAGGCTGACCTTTTTAGCTTGCAACGGACAGTTTTGTGTCTTGATTTGTAAGAGGTCGCTTCCCAATTGTTCTTGGAAAGGCTTTCAATCTGGTTGTCAGCTAAAATAAAATTTTAGTGTATTCTCGGATGAGGTCTTCTTTCCCTTCTGGGTTAAGGGTGAATTAATCACTACCAAGGCTATCTGGATATGGCTCTATGTCCGTTTTGAATTATGTTTGAACTAGCCAACATTAAGTCTGAAAAGATCATTGAAGACACTGAATATTTTTAAAGAAGAGTCAATAGAATTCTAATACATTTTCTTTTTTTTTTTTTTAATAAATACATAAAGCTCTTTACCATTCCCCTCAATTATTTTGATTAACATGATAATAGGATCTTTTGGAGCATAGTTATACCAATTTTTCATAGCCTGATGTAAAAGACTCATTTCACGGAAATAATCATGACTAGCATTAATAGATGAATGTTGGTGCCAATAACACAACAGTATAAGGCATATTTACACCATCTTAATGCACATAAACACCATACACATACACAAAATATCACAGATCCGGAACAAAAGAAAATTCAGTCTTCTAGACAGCTCACATTTATAGGCTTTGCCTAAAACTTTTTTTTTTTGCTTTTTTTTTTTGTATTTTTTTTTTCTTTCCAAGCAGCAAACAGATCTTCCCTATTTCTTGTGAGTTATTTGTAACATTGTGCTCATGCAAAAATAATACTCGTTTTATTGCATTAACAGTTAGATAGTTTTGGATTTGCATCCTAAAACCATCCCCTAAATTTTTGCTTTATGTTCCTTCATCCATATTGTCCTTTTGGTTGATGCAAAGATACGATGGTTCGTTTTTTTTTTTTTTTTTTTTTTTTTGGTGAGTTGCAAAATGACAGACATGTCCAGTTGACCACAGCTCAAAAAAAAAAAAAAAAATCAAGATTCTACGCTTCTTGATCATGCACATTTTACTCTCGTTCTTGCAGAATGGTTTGAATAATCAAATATACCATTTCAATTTGACATTTATTGATTTCATTACCCTCCCCACCCCCTTATTTTTTTTTTATCATGTTTCTAAAAACAACAACCACAAAAGAACGAAAGAAAAATCTTGTCCCACATCCACTGTTCACAGAAAAAGAAGGAAGAGCAGCAAGAATCACGCTGACCACTGTTAGAACATCAGTCAGGTGGTGACACTGTAGTAAACATCGAACGCCGTCAAGACCCTGCGGGGGGGGGGACGTGGCAGTCACTATAGCCCGTACTTCTGCAAGAGTTCAGACTGCCACTGGCGCTTGCGCTCTGGGAAGCAATCTGGGATGTGGATCTTTTTGAAATCCTGAATACACTTCTTCATTTCTTCCTCTGCACTCAGCTTCTCGCAGACTTTCTTTTTGGAAAGATTGGTTTCCCGGGACTTGCTGATGAGCGTCTGAAAAAGTTCGCTGTTCCTGCGCTTGTCTGGCGGGGGCATCCACTGCAGGGGCGCCTTTTTGGAGGGGCGATCCAAAGTCAGGGTGTTGGGCTGGTGGGCGGCTGCCAGCTGGGCGCTGGGCGGGTTGTCCTGGGGGGTGCTTGCCTCCGAGCGGCTGTCGCAGCTGGAAGTGGAGAGGTCATTGCAGGAAGTGCCACTTTCGCTGCCTTTGCCTGTGACTTTATCCTCTTTCCTGTCTTCGGGTTCCTGTTTGGGTGACACTGTTTTCTGGGGTGGTCCTACAAAGGAAAAAAAAAAAAAAGAAGAAGAGTTGAATGAGACGTGGGAAGTTCACATTAAATAAATTCTAAGTTTTCTGTTGTTGAACTAAGAATATTTATCTTTAAGAAAAAAATGCTCTTTGTTGCACGAGTCTACGTGTTGGGTGCAAAACACAATACCGGGGGTGTTTATAGGGTCCATTGAAAGAGGTTTGCTTAAGGAGAATGTTTGCCGTAATAGATCATCCATACCTTTATGCTGGAAAAAAAAAAAAAAAGATGTTTGCTATTTTAGTTGCTATCTCCTGAAATCTGAAAATGACATATGGAAACGTTTTGCTTGCCTGTCCTCTATCTGTTTCACTAGACACTTGGCTCGTTTGTGTTCTAGTCACAGCACCAGGTGTCCTTTGTGTGTGTATTTTGCCACTGTGGAAGCAAGAACGGGCCATCGCTCTTTTTTACAAAGTAGTGGCGTTTCCCTGGCCCAGGGCTGCAGTGGCATCATTTATGCTTCTAAATGGGAGGCTGCTTTAAATCTTACCTTTAGTCTCTTAATCTTGTTTCCTGTCTACTTTCTTGGAAAGAATTATGAAAGTGCTATAAGATATATATGGGCCTACTATTATGGTGTGAAAATATAGCTGAAATACAGTATTCTCTTAAAATATAAGGCTTACAATGTGAGGTAAATTACCTAGGAAGACAGTTTTTCACAAAAGGATAGTTTGCCAAGATAATTATTTCAAATGCACGGTTGATTTCCAAGAGGGAGGATATTTTATTCCCGTTGACTCCACTGCAGGGTTAGGACTTGTGTTTAACATTTATTGAACACTTACCACACACCCAGCACTATAATAAAAACCTTGATTAAGTGCACAGCCCAGCCATTCAGAGACCTAAGTTACCCAAATCTTATTTTTTTTTTCCTTATAGTTAACTTTCACGAACAAGTTGTATAAAACAGAATTTGGGGGAATCAGGCATCAGTATTTTGACACAACTGCCCAAGGGGTTTTGCGGGACAGCCAGACTTGAGAACAACTGGTCTAATTCTGAGAGTCTCGACCTCAGCTGTGTACTGGAATCTCCTAGAAAGCTTTGGATGATGGATGACTTGGAAACCACTTCAGACATCCTGAGTCAAGGTGTGCCACCTGCCCGTCAGGCCACTAATAGATCCAAGCGATTTCAGTGTGCAGCTAAGGTTGGGAAGTATTTCTCAGTCTGATATATTAATATATGAAATGAGTTAATAACCGACATGGGTAGTTACCCATGGTGGGTAGTTTATTTTACTCAGAACACCGAGGAGACAAGTGAACGCAAACACTGTTCACAAAAGCAGCTCCTATGTGCAAAATAGATTGCTGGTCGCCATGCCAATTTTCCTATTTAAAATCAGAGGAAACGAAAGTTGATACCAAATATTTAGCTGAGCGAGATTAAAGATTTTAAAGAGCTTCACGACTTTTCGGAATAATGGAAAAATTCCATATCTTGATTTTGGTGTTGGTTACAGGAAGGTATGTATGTTTGTGAAAACCGATAGAATCGTACACCTAAAATGGGTAGGTTTTTTTGTACATAAAATTATACCTCAACCTGACCACCCTGCCAAAGAAAAACAATGACCATTTTAAAGCATACGTACCTATTTGAGGGAAGGTCTTAACCCATATTTCAACCTTCCTCTGTCACTAATACAGCAAAACTAGAACCAATGCCAATGCTTATAATTGTTCTGTAAGAAAGTGCACTGATACCATTTCGGAAGTATTTGCAAGCTTAGGTTTTTAAAAAGTTGTTTGTTTGTTCTGTGTTAAGCCTGTGCAATTTTTATTTGCTCTCGGGGAGAATGGGGGTGAGGCTTAGCGGTCGGGTGGGAAAGGCGGGGCTGCAAACACCGTGCTAGACTTTCCCACGTCCAGCCCCTAAGTGCTTCTGTCCTGAGTGGCCGGCGGGTATGGACTCTAAGCTCCCTTGCCCTCCGTGTTCCGGCTGGATTCAGCCAACGGCGAAGACCAGCAGGACAACGCCCACCCACTCCAGGATTGCTGGGACCCGGTTGTTCCCCAGGAATGGAGGAGGCCCGGCCCTGTCAGGCAGCAACTTCCATCTCTGTCTCCCTCTTCCTTCTCTTCTCCTCCTTCACTCTTCCACCACCCTTCTCCCCGGACTCCAGTAAATCGAGGCTCACTATGTCTGGCCTGCAGGTGTCCCCCAAGCCTACTGTGACTAGTCCTAGGGCACTGCACACACTGCTGTGAACTGTCATATTAAATTCTCTCCAATGACCCAGTCAAGTGTGCCCTCTCTTTTACCCCGAGTCCCTGAGTAACAGACCCACCCTGGCCAACAGCCATCTGCTCCACCGACTAGAGAGGGGCTGTTACTTGCAGGATTAGTTTTAAGTGGCGCTAGCTTTTTGTGGCAGTGATATTGAAAATACGACACGTTTGGAATCCTGCTGACCATTTGATCCTAGCTCTCTAGTAAATACAAGCTTTGTGGCCTTGAGCAAGATACTTAGCTTCTGGAAGCCTTAGTTTTGCTCATCCATAAAATGGGGTAGGACGGCTTTCCTCATGGGGTTATTTTAAGAGTAAATGAGATACCATATAAAAGGGTCTAGGATAATTATGCTCAACAGTGAGAGTACATGAAGGTGTATCGGTGGAAGTTTTTGAATGTATGTATGTCATGCCCATCCCCAGAGGTTTTATTATGTGTGCTGAAGGGTTTGTATCCGTGTGTTTATATGCAGGTGGGTTTGCTGGAGGAGACGTATCTCTTTATCTAACCACCTGTACAGCGGAATGTGATCCCAAGACAGCATGACACTCACCACCTTAATGCAACATAGGATATAAAACAATGGTATTTTTTATCCTTTCTATCTTCTGCAATACTTTAAATCAAAAATCCCTATTAAAGGAATCTATGAGTGTCACTTCCAGTAAGGACTAAAGGATTAAACTGCAAATATCTAAGCAAACTAATTTACATTTAAGGATAGATGAGCGCTGGGAAAAATAATTTTGTGTTTATAGGCAGGAGAACAGAACGTTATACAGAGATACTCGGGCAGAAAATAATAACTCCTAAGAGGAAGACAGCACAGAAAGAGAATACTAGATACCATGACAGCAAATGCCTTATTCTGTCTCTCTAGTCACTGGGAGGAAAAAAATGCTTGAGGACAGATGCCAGGGAGGATTCAGAGTTATATAAGGTCCATATGTTTGCTAAATGGGTTATATACAGTTACTAGGGCCAATGGCATTACAAGTTATTGATGGAAATAAAGCCTCCCCCCCTCAAAGAACACGCATGAATACAGAATCTTCACGGTACAACAGAATGCAACATGTGTGATAGAAATGAATTGCTCCTGTAGTGAAAGAGAAAGATCAAAGCAGACTTCTTTAAAGAAAGTGTCAATGAGTTCAGCTGAGGATTTGGTACTGAGCCAGACATGGTACTGGGTTCTGGAGGTGACACACATATGGGTGAGCTCCTTGCTCTGATCAACCTCACAGGCTCGCGCTAACTCCAAGTGCACGAGGAGAAAACGATGCAGAAAAAACAACTGAATATATGTGGGCAAGGACACCTACAATTTTCTGGAAAGATGAGCTAAGATGCATTCCACACCAAGGGGTGGAATTTCTTACGCTAGCTTTTAAAATTTTTTTCCCAATTCTTTCTCCACTTTCTTTGCCACTTTTTAACCACCTATATCCCTTTTCTCACTTCCCACCCCCCCCCCCCAAAAAAAAACCAAATAAGATGGATCAGAACATGGCCAGGAATATAGTCTATTTTATTGTATTTTATAATAATTGTTTAAAAATGCAGAGGAAGATTTAGAATATCTCTTGTTGTAGACTTTAAGAACTATGAAGAAAAGGGAGTATGAATCTGAATTTACTATGATTTTTAAGAGCTTCTTTAAAAAAAACTTACAATAGTTATACATATTAATGAGAGTTAACAAATATATACAATTTTATGTTTTGTGATTTCTATTTAATAAGCTATCCTTAGGCAAGGTCGACTCCAAACCAGACCAAATAGATTCAGAGGTTTATATTATGACTTAATGGAGAACACTTGGCTTTATTCTGTCCACATTTTTGAATGTTTATATACTATAATATTTATATATAAATATTTATATTTATATAAATGTATATTTATATAAATATATTTATATAAATACTTATATAAATATAAAATATAAATAATTTTTATATAAATTAAATATTTATATATAAAACTATACTAAATATAGTTTACATACTATAATATTATAGTTCTTTATATAAATTATTAGGTATGATTATTAGTCTCCTTTTGATTTATGCCAGCATTTTTTATTACTTGACTAAGCACATACTTAAAATTGTTATTGATTACCTAGTGCATTCAAATTCGGACTAAGTTACAACAAGTTAAATTGATTTACCTGCTTTTATGACATGAAATTGAGAAAAATAAAATAATTCAGAGGAAATAATGATTTACTCTGATTGCCTAGCTTCCTTGAAGATGCCTGCTAATTGTAGGCTTTCAGGGATAATTTAATACTTAAATTTTACATTATTCCATTCAACGGTCCAAAGCCACTCGAAATGCGTTAAGCACAACATGAACGATAATTTAAGTATCACCAAGTCTTGAGTGCATGGGAACAGCATGACTATTAGAAACTTCTCTGTGTCCCAATTAGTAACAAATATACCATGTATATCTGAATGATCTTCCTGAAAGCATTTTGCCCTGTGAGTCAGAGCAGCAAACAGGCTTGGTATAAAAAAGGAAAACGTGCATGTGTTTTGGCGGTCTCACCAGCTATGCTTTCTTTCATCACACGGAGAACTCACGGCTAATTATTAAAGTGTAAGCCGCAGATCAGCGAATAAGCAAATCTCACACGTATCTAAGGTTTATGTTTACAAACGAGTTAATTATTTAGAAGCGTCAGATACATAAGGTACACCTAGGAAATTTCAAATGTTGGAACAATTAATCAACTTTTCCGTTTGGCCATTTGCCGTGAAATAGACTAAAATATCCACCCAGGAATGCTCCAGGCTTTGAGCAAGTTTCAGTGGGAAGTACAGCCTTGCCTGTGGGCGTCCTCGCAAACCAGCTACCTAAGTCATGCCCCATCGAGATTATTTTTTAAAGTTCAGTACACACACACACACGCATACACACATACATGATACTCATTTATTGTGCTGACATTTTTTTTTTTTTAATCACAGTGGAAATAACCTTTGGAGAACTGAGTTTGAGCCTGGTTCAGCCACTCCAGTTAAGCAAGTACTTTGTGCTGGTCATGAACCTCTTTAATAGTTGGTTTGTACTGATTAATATTAATATTTTGGGGTTGTCCCCTAAGTTCTTTTATCTTATAAAGGTCTGTAATTTTAAGTAATATGATGAATACAAAGGAATTTCTAAGCTGTAAAATTCTAATTAAATATTAAACACTGCAAGGTTACCATGAATAGAAATTACCTCTTAGAATGGTGAAACAAGTTTGATTTCCACTAAAGTATTAAATCACATAATTTCAGGGATCAAGGACAACTTTCTGTAAGTTCACTGATAGGAAGTGTAGTCCTAGAAGACAGTATCAATTTATGCTTGTTAATTTAATCTATTCTTATTGTCCAAACACCAGCAGGGAGAATGATGCTTACGGCAGCAAAGTGTAGCCTGACTGGGTTCACATCCCATTTTAACAATTTACTAGATTTGTTTTCTTGGGTAAGTTACTTACTTTCATGTAACCTTAGCTTCCTCATGTTGAAACTTGGAAGGGTTGTGGTAAGGATTAAATGAACATGTTCAGTATTGTGAATGAGTCTGGCATATATAAATGCAGAAAATGCTAATTATTATTCAGCATAAATATACACGTTCTATTTGGCCATGGCGTGGCGTATTTGTTCACTTGAATATCGAGAGTACTGATTAAGAAATCCAAATGCTTTTATTCTAATTCTGGTTCTGCACATATTGCCCATGTATTTATGAATTATAGACAAGTCTCTTAGTTTACTTAGTTCTCAAATTTGTATCTCCTTTTAAGAAGGACTTTAGAATAGTAATAACTAGCCACGTGGCTATGGTAGGAATCAAATGAGACCATTTATGTGAAAGCAATTTGTAAGCTGTAAAGTTCTATGTAACATGAATTATTATTAGTTTATAGTCAGATTTATCTAATATTATATAGATTTAGATTTGAGAGGCTATCGAGTGTTACATTTTCATGTCCCAAAAGGAATTTATTTAGGAAAATAAAACAAAAAAAAGCCCTATTACAGGTTATCAAAAAACGTGTAAATTACAAGCAGCAATAAAAACATTACATTAAGTAAAATAAAACAAATGGAAGGTATCATAATGGGCCCAAATTTGTAAAGCTTACCCAAACAGGGCTTTTGATTAATCCCATTGGGTTTTATTACATTGAAATAGAATGAAGGAAAAGATAGCTTTTCCTAGTCGTTTGGGTAGATAGTGCAGCTCTGAAACTAGATGTCAATACTTTTGTCTTTAAAAAGGCCATGTGATTTCTGGGTACTTTTAGGTGTGGGCATGTTCAATAAGAGTACCTCTACATTTTTCTTTGAATACACAAGCGTTTCCAAATGAAGTCAATGTGTATAGCTGCACATTTGGGGAAAAAAAAAAGAAAAAACACAAAACGTTTTATTTTAATATCTTGACCTGCCTAGTGATGATAAAAACGACTGGGTATGTAAAATGTATCTGCAACAGGCGCAATTCCTAGAAGGGAAATTATCCTTTAATAGTACTAAACTCAATGGTGTGTGAATGGTTATGTGGTACTTGAACAGAATGAGCCAATCTATCTTAAATATCAGCACCACATGCTTCTAAGTATCAAGCAGTTACACCAGAAGGGGGAAAGGGCCTCCATTTTGATTTCACAAATGTCTGTGTGTCTGTGTGCAAGGCACAATGTCAGTTATAGAGGGAGAGACACACACGTGCACGCACACGCACACACACACACACACACACACACAGACACAACCACAGTCCCTGATACTAAGTAGTTCAGACTTGGAGTGTGGCAAGTGCAGGTGTAAGGGAAGTCTGAACAGGGCGTGGAGAAAGGAGCAAGGAATAAAATAAAAAGAGGGTGTCTTGTGATCGGAGCGAGCCAAGGAACGGGAGTCGCGTTTAACTCCTCCGTAAAGCTGCCAGACTAAATTAAAACACAGAGGTCACGAGGGAGATGTGTTCTTCTTAGAGCAAAAGACTATTTCAGCAAATAAAATATTAACTTATTTTGAGAAAAACTGAACTCACTCCTTTACGCGGTCTATGATCCCCATCAGCATTACTTAGCCACTTTTAAATGGCTGAAGGATAATAAAAAAAAAAAAGAAAAGAAAGAAGTGTGATTTGCAAAGGGAAACATGGTGGCACTCCTCTTTGCATCGTGGCGTGATCGTCACCGACCCACCGTTCTGATTCTCTCTGTACTTGTTAGCTTTACATTGCACTTATGTATTGTGTGTCTCTCGGACCTTACTTGTAAATCCTTTAAAGGCAGAAACTCTGTTTTTCTATTCTATAACGATGCCTTGATCAGAGTTCTTGCTTAACCAAATGAGTGAAATGATCTGCACACCTCTAAACTTCTCTAGCATCTACTGTTAACTGTAACATTCATTTGGTACCTAGCATGCCCACCTTTAATGCTATTAAATATTCGCTTAGATGGCCACAGAATAAGAATGTTCCCGTCACTCCTCCACACAAAACTGGCCCCAAAGTCAAACTTTTTGGTGTCCTAAGTCCCTCAAAAATGTATTATTTCCAAAATTTTATTTATTAAATTTAATATTTATTATGATTTAAATTCTTATAATAAATATTTAAATATAAAATTATAAATAATAATTATTATTTATATTATCATTATTATTTAGTATTATTTAAATGTATTATTTATCAAGGCAAAAAATGATGTCTTATGTTTTCCTGTATACTCAGTTCATCAGTTCATAAGGCTGATTTGTTTTATCACTGAATAAACAGTACTATTAAAGTGAATAAGCAAATGTAACGTAGCATTAGAAAAAAATGTGAGGGAAAATATGTTTGTTTAGTGGAACATATATTGGAAGAGGTTTCCAAAGGCAATCGTACTGCCTTCCTCCCATTCTACAAATCTGTGTCTTGCTATGTATGACTCAGCTATTTCTTTAGATGATGTTCAAGGTCACCTTCGGCTACCCAGTGGATTCATATTCTATTTTCAAGCCCTTGTCAAGTCTTATCAAGTCTACCATTACAACAGCTCTTGACTCTATGCCTTCATTTCTGTTCCCATTTCCACCACCCATGACAGATTTCTCATTATTTCTCACTGTGTTTCCTAACCACTTCTCTGACCCCACTTTAGTCCTACTTCAAACCATTCTCCACACCACTGTGAAATAAATATCCCTAAAGTCTAATTCCAGCAAGTATCTCCTTGCACAAAAGACCTTCCAAATAGCTCCTCTGCACATAAAATAAAATTTGAATGTGGCATCTTAGCTTTGAAGATTGTGCTCGGTGTGACCCGAATGATTATTTCAGCTCATTTACAGTGCTCTCTATACAGTGACTACAGTATTCTTGTTTCTGGTAAATCCCTCACTCTATTAGTGCCTGCTTCCTTACCCATGGACAGTATTCCTTTCTTGCTCCACACTCTGTACCCTTTTTTAACTACACTTCAGACCTGTTCCAAACATTGTTTTCAGCAGAAAACATTCCATTCCCATGTTTGGATATGGTTTCCCACGATTTCTTGCTTCTCTTAATGGCCCATAGCAGTTTGTCTGAATCTATCTCAAAGTACTGAGCCTATTTTCTCTTAAATAACAGTTATTTCCATACTAATTTTAACTTTCACTCCCATGTTCTGCCCCACAAAACACACACACACACACACACACACACACACACACACACACACACTACCATAGTTGTTTATGGGACAGATTCTTTCTTTTTATATTTTCAAATTTCCTGAAACACCACCACATGGCTAAGCCTGTAAACATTTGTTAACCATTACTGACCTAAATTAAGTGAAATTAGTATAATCTACAAAACAATGTCTAGACATATAGGGGATTATTTTATTCCCAAAGAAGTTCATTTTTGTTTTGTTTTGTTGTTTTAACAAAAAGAGGTAAACCCAAATATAACTAAGCTTACGGTGCATCACTGAAACAAAGAAAGAAATGAAAGAATGGAAAAAGACAAATCTCTAGCAGTCAATAATAAGAAGGACCTCACGGCCTCTCCAGTTAATGGAAATATCATTCATTTGGGAAGGTCCCTAGGTTAGTTATCCCTTTTGCTCATTAAAGAGAGATAATAAGCATTTGAGACCCATACATGATAAGGAAAAATGATTTTTTTTGCTCCGCAGAAGAATTCTACATCATTTATACGATTGTACCCGCACCTAAATCTATCTAGTAGAAAAACGCATCATGTGTTCACTTGTCCTTTCCGGAAGCCCTATAGCATGCAAAATTACTACAGAAACCTTGCCAGAGCTCTTCCTGTAAAACTGATTTCCACCCATGGGAGCTAGGATTCTAGGCCACATTCACACCCCCTGTGCTTTAAAACAAGAACAAAAACCACATAAAGATGCCGAGATTCCTTTTTGATTCTGGAATGAAGACTGATACACAACTCCTTACCCATCCCAAGGTCTGCACCTCTGAATGTATCGTTCCTTGATATGGATGTCATCCGAGTTATTTTTCACATTTTAGTTAGGTAGCCACCTTCTAATGACCTCCTTTTTTCACAAGCATATGGTATACGAGAGGGAAGATTTATAACGGTTTTCAAATTTGTGAACACAAGCCTATGCCTGCTTGTTCCACATCTATAAAACGTGGATCATAACACCTGCAAGGTACTTGGCAAGGATTAATGAGATGTTGTCTCTACAACACGTCTGATGGCTCTGGAAAGGGGGGAAAAAAGGTGCTCTGTAAATATAGGTTGGAGGTGCACTTATGATGTGCTGTGTATAAAAAATTTATATAAACATAAAACCGTGCTGGTTGTAAATTGTTGTTACCTGTTATACAACACTAAACAGCTGCCTTAAGCCTGAGAAAAAAAACTCTCAGTGACAACAGGGAAAGCAGAGGTTGAAAGGAGACCAAAAAACCCCACAAAAACCAAACCAAAACAAAACAACAAAAAAAGAAAGAAAGAAAAACCAAAATTAAACAAACAATCAGGCTAACAGGAGCAGGAGCAGTAGTAATTGCCAGCAGAAGCCATAGTTGAGGGCATTTTTATTTGTTCCATCTCTTTGGATCTTAGGTGCCCGCCTATCAATAAATGTTTTCAAATATTTCCAACAATGTTCAGTGAGATGCAGCTTGTCGTAGCTGCTATACTATTTGATGTGAATGCCGTCTCTTCGCACTTTGAGATTTATAAAAGTGTGCTTGTTATGGAGACAGCTTGGTGCAGAATGGCTAGAATGAATGGAAAATGGAATCATATATGTGCATAGCAAAGCTTAATTTCATTTTGTGGTGCAATAAAAAAAAAAAAAAAAAACAAATGCCTAGCCTTTGAAAAGCAGCAACACTGTGCTCGAAACATAAAGTGTTGACATCTCCTTGCTGGCTGCCAAAATCAGTCTTTAAGACTCATTTTCCTATTTTGCATAAGAAGGAAGAGAAATATGGCACCTCTCTCCTTAGTGCTGCTTTAAGTCAAAATGCATGTGAGGAAGTCGTGTGCAGTGGCTAGAAAGTGGACTAAGAAAAGACAGCAGGTGCAAATCCTTGGAACCTGTAAATTTCACCTTCTATTACCAAAGTCTTTGCAGCTGTGATTAACGATTTTTGACATGGGGAAAAGCTATACTGGATTGTCAGGCTGCAGCCTAAATTTAATCACAGGTATGGTATCCTTACAAGAGGGAGGCAGAGAGAGGCCTGACACACATGCAGTGGAAAAGGAGGCAATGTGACCAGAGATGCAGAGATTGGAGGGTTGTGGCCACAAAATCAAGGAAATGTCGGCGGCCACCAGAACCAAGGAACCGATTCCCGCCCAGAACCTCAGAAGATAGAGTGGCCCTGCTAACACCTTGATTTCAGTTCAGTGAAACTGATTTTGGACATCAGGCCCCTGGCGCTGTTAGAGAATACATTTCTGTCTTTTTTTGTAAGTTGTCAGGTTTTATGTAATTTGTTACAGTAGCCCTTGGAAACTCAGACGAGTGCATTTGGTCTAACGCCTGGCCGTTGGTAGACGTTGAGTTTCTCATCTTGTGTAAGTGAGCATAATATAATCCGTAATAAGTGGATGATACTGAATATGAATCGCAGGATCTTAATTTCTCTATTAACATAAAATTTCCGGCAGGTTCTGTCAAGTAGTCATCTTGTTTATGCTTAGGCTTCTCTAGTAGTGATAATCCCATAACACTGTAGTGCAAATCTTCCTACTTTGAGGGTTCCCTAAATGTTTGAAAATTCCTATGTTCAGCCATAATCTGTCTCCTAAAACAATGCCATCCACTGGTCCTATTTCTGCCTTCTGGAGCAATAGAGAATCAATCTATTCCCCTCTTTCAACTAACAGTCCTTAGAATTTTGAAAAACAATTGTCATATCTAGTCTAAATTCTCCTCAATCATATAGATCAACCCTTATCTAAATAATGAGGTGTGCAGTCTTCCTACATCTTCTCTGTTCCCACAACACACCATGTTCTCTCTTTTTCCATAAACACACTGATACAGCCACCCACCTACCCATTCCAACACATGCACACAAGCACAAATACATGTATGCACAATCACTGAGTCGTCTCATATCTGTAGCTGACTCCACACATGTCAAGCAGCTGATCATTCCTTTGAAGTTCCAGTCTCATGTTTTTACTGCCTTTCGGATATCTCCTAAACTTCAAAAAACCATATGTCAAAAAATAACCCCACTATTCTTTTCCCTCTCAACCAGTTCCTCTTCCTGGGTTTTCTATTTTTTTTTTTTCTTTTTTGTAAAAGCACCATACAATCTTTGTAATTGCCCAGGTTTGAAATTCCGGAGTCATCTTCACTATTTTGTTTCCCACTTTCTCTACCCACTTCTCTCCCTCTGTGAACAGTTAAGCTGATCTTGTTGAGTGTGCTCTGATAATACCTCAATTATTTTCCTCATCTTCAGTCTTCACCCTCACAGTTATGACCGTCTTTAACTCTTACTGAATCGATTGCAACTGGCCTCTAGAGACCCTTTCGCCTCTGATTTCTACCTCTGACACCCACGCTAAGACAATGGTCCCAGATACCTAGCACTAAATCATGACTCTTACTACAGTACCTGTTCTCAGAAAATATCAATGGCTTTCAGAAACAGATCCAAATCTCTTAGCTCCACAGACAAGACCTTCCATGGCCTAGTTCCAACTTGAACTCTAAAACTCGTTTTCTATTACTTCCACCCTCCGTGCAAGCCAAATTGGAAAAATTCAAAATATCATAGATGCTACATCTATTCCTGTCTTTAATTCTTTACCTATGTGAATGATAAATGGCTTTCTCTTGATAACTATACTTGTATACATGGAGTAACTTCCTTATTGGCTGTGTCTGAGAATACACTTGGGACACCAACCTACCTTACGTGACAAACCCCAAGCTTCGAGATATAGTAATGTATCTATAACCTATACGGGGACAACATAATACTCCACCAAATCAGCCCCCTAATCTACAGCAAAGATGAGGATTGGGAGGCAAATAATCTGGAGTACGTTACACTGTATATGAGGGGAAAGAAAGCAAAGGCCTTTATGTCTCTGGCCAAAAAAGGTCTCAGGTGAATAATTTCCCTGACCCCAACCACAGTAAGAGAGAATGAGAACTGAAAGGTGGTCCTAACAGTGTTTGGCTGTCCGGATCAGTGATCCCTCTGGCTAGCACACCTCTTAGACAAGTATTTTACACTAGATAAAATGTAAATCTTATGAGAAAAATTCCTCTTTATAAAACTGTTTAGATATTTTATTAGATGCAATTAACACTGAAATATAACGAAAACCTCTCTTCCTGAAACAAGCTGAGTGATGTGTGGTGTTGGTTGTATTTATCCCTGGAGGACTCTAACACTTAATGTTGAATGCATAAACTTAACTTTTTAAATGTGCATTTCGGCCGGGCGCGGTGGCTCACGCCTGTCATCCTAGCACTCTGGGAGGCTGAGGCGGGTGGATTGCTCGAGGTCAGGAGTTCAAAACCAGCCTGAGCAAGAGCGAGACCCCGTCTCTACTATAAATAGAAAGAAAAGTAATTGGCCAACTAATATATATATAGAAAAAATTAGCTGGGCATGGTGGCGCATGCCTGTAGTCCCAGCTACTCGGGAGGCTGAGGCAGGAGGATCGCTTGAGCCCAGGAGTTTGAGGTTACTGTGAGCTAGGCTGACGCCACGGCACTCACTCTAGCCTGGGCAACAAAGCGAGACTCTGTCTCAATAAATAAATAAATAAATAAATAAATAAATAAATAAATAAATAAATACATAAATGTGCATTTCAAGTTACTGACCAGAGAGGTTGGGAATATTTGGATTTAGAAAAAATATAATCAGTGTGTATTTATGAGCAGATCATTATGATAGCAACACACACCATAGAAAGAATTCCAGGTATTTACTGTCACTCTCCTAAAAGGGTCACGTGCCCCCATCCTTTAAGGCCAGAGTGGGTGTTATTGGCACCATTATTTTATTACTATTGGCCTAGATTGAGCTTCTCGTTCATTCTTGTGTCCTGGGGGAAAAGGTCTATTTCAAGAAGTGGAGAGGGCTGCAAGGTAAACACACACACACACACACACACACACACACACACATCCTATAATGTTGGGGACTGACATTATACTTTCCTGGTTTAAGAATTAAATTTAGTGAATAATGTATGTGCTCTGCCCAGAGCGTTTGAAAGTCATGTGTTCCAGACAGGGTCCCTGTGACAAACAAGGCTGTTGCCTAGAGGCATAACAAAGGACCTGAGCTGCAAGTAAGTAAGAGCTGCCCAGCCCCACGGCAGTGGGGGTCTGGAGGCCACACGATAAACACATTGTTCCTGTGATTGCTGCTGGGCCCCATAAGATGGCTGGTTAGTCAGTGACAGGTAAGACCCCTCAAGGGAGGGGCGACCTAAGCCAGGCACAGCCACAGGGGGTCAACCTAAGAGAAACTGGGGACAAAAGTGCCCCCCGTGGCTGCCTTGCTCCTCCTTGCTAATCTCGGTCTGTGATCTATGCCTGGCGCCTAGAGCAACCACCAGGAAACCTTGAGTCAGGGGACATCTGTGTCCTTAAGGCTACGTGTTCTGGAATTTATGGCCATGGCTGAAATGCCTGGGTGGTCACATACAGGGAACTAACTTTAATTTTTTAGAGTATAAAATAAAACTGACTGGTGCATTGGACACTTGAGTCATGTGACCATCTTTGTATGTGCGTCTGTGTTTTCTTTTGTGTTCTGTGTTCATCCTCCATCCTGTAAACGGGCCACGGCACTATGGCAATATGTCACTGCGTGTTACCTTTTCCTGTAGAGGCACTAGTTAAAGGAGATAAGGAGCTGAGAGAAACAGACTTAGTAAAGGAACTGGGACAATTTTACTTAGTTCATATTTTACCAAGTGAGTTAAAGGTTGTAACAGCACTTAACATTCATTGAGTGGTTCCTATGGACTAGGCACCATGCTCAGTGCACTAGAGGTAGCTCCTCATTTTCACCTCACGATGACCTCAGGAAGCAGAGGCCTCGTGTGCCTATTTTACACACGAGGAAACCGAGGCTCAGAGAGGTTAGGAAACTTGGCAGGTCACAACTGGAGCTGGCAGAGAGCGTATTCTGACTCAGATGTGTCTGACTTTAGAGCTCACGCTGAGTTAAGCTCTGAGATACGCTACCTTAAAAATCTTGAAAATGGTGTTAAAACCAGATTTCTTGAAATTTTAAACTAGAGCTATAACTATGCATAAATTTCAAGCCTTGACAGGATTAAACTAAAATGCATATCTTTAAAAGTTATTTTGGGATAAAAGGGCTTAACTGTACCTGGGTATTAGCATTTCTTTAGATTATTGGTGATAAAACATTACTCTATACTACATCTAGCTATTTTAACAAAGTACATTTAAGACGTTGTGAAAATGTGTTAATAGACTGTGTTTTCTAACTCAGTTCATTGTGGCCATTTCTGAACGGAGCCACTTTTACCCAAACAATCTCTATTTAACAAACTTAACTTTTTTTTCCATTTCAAAGCCAAATGGCTAGGTTGCAATATCCTTTCAAATGCATATTTTGGTGAATCCAGGCCAACAAAAAAAAAAAAAATGGGAATTTTACATTAATTAGATGGGCTTATCATGAGAAGCAACTATGGTTAGAAGGAAAAGAATATATTTAAAATGCAAATTCCCCTGCAAATTTTACAAAGTGAAATTAAGGAAATAAGATGAGAAGATGTAGGAGGAACATAACAGAGAAGGAACAGAGAGGCTAAAGGAACTATCTTAAGATTTATGACTTGTCAGGCACTATAATTTTGAAAATATCAGAATTATATTTGTGCAATAAGGCACCTTTAAGACTGAACCTTTCAACGGTGTGTGCCTCTTGATCAGGGAAGGTTCTGACATCAGGCCAGAAATTTTCTGCTAAGAGCTTTCAGAGCCTAATTAAATAATGAGTTGATGCTGTCAGAGTTGGGAAGCCTCGAACTTCTCATGTCACTTTATAGTGCACTTTAGTCTGAACCTAATATTTTCAATAGCACCAGTAACATCCGCCTTCTTTTCTGGCATGAAAGCCTTACAGATTAAAAGTAAGAGATCGTGAAATGCTACTAACGAAACCACTACCAGGTAAAAAGATATACTGGCAACACCTTCTGTGCAGATCAATCAACATGGTCGTGTCAAGGAAGAATCTGCACTGATGATGCTTTTGGAAAACTGTATTTAATTATAAGATATATTAATGATTACTTATTAAAAGCTTGGAGGTAGAAATATGTTTAAATACATGAAGCATTAGTAGCAGTATGCTCTTGGCATGAGTTATGTGACTCATAAGTTTCCATGAGGTGCTCAGGGAACACAGAAATTAATATTAGTATTAAATTGGTATTTCAGTTTGATAAGAAAAGAATGCACTATTCAATGAATTGTGTTAAGGCGGCTGGCTATCCATCGAGAAGATACACCTATAATTCTATCTCACACCTTACATAAAAATATTTTTAGGATGATTTAAAGAGCCAAGCCTAGACAATAAAGCTATTAATGCACTGGAAGGAAATATAAAGTTCTTTAAAAATAATTTTTGCGTCATATAACGCAGAAGCAATAAAGGCAAAGCATGACAGATTTGATTTGCTAAAATATAAAATTTCTATAGGATAAGGTACCATTGCAATATTAGACAAGTGACAAACTAAGGAAATAACAAATATAATGACCCAAATGAGTGATCAACAAAGCAGTCAGGCTGATACGGATCAAAATGTCACATTTATTAGTGATAAACTCAGTGGAAGAGCTGGGATTAGGTATAAGGGAGAAATGATTTTACCATCACTGCACCCCAGAATTCATTAAACTTACATGCCGTGTTGCAGGTAGAATTAGACAATTAGACAATTACAGACCCTCTCTCAGCCCCCCCGGGGGCCTGGCCCCGCTAACGCCCATGGCATAGAGGAGCAAATCAACATACATCTTTTCGGGAAGCGAGCAGGCCCCAAATAAAAGATCCCAAGAGGCTGAAAGGAAGTGCATCAATCCGATACTACGGTTTCTCTAGGGAAAGAGCCTAGTACTGGGGGCCGTAGAGGCAACCTTTCCTTATATTGCTCAATTAAATAAAAGTATAATAAATACGTTTGCATCATTTGGCGATCAAAGATGCAGGTGTAGAGACTTAACAAGAGTCTCAGGCCAGCTAACAACCAGCAGAATGATCTTCCAGAACCAACTTCACCAATTTGGACCCCGACTCATTACCGTTTCAATGTGGGAAGCAGTGAACGCGGTAACCAGGAGGTCCTTTTCAGCCCTGAAATTTGCAAGCACCCCCAGCAGAGAGATATGGGGATGGAGGGCCCAGGGTTTCCTACAGGAAAGAGTTGGTATCTATCCACTTGACTCAAAGCAGCCTCCAGCCACAGTCCCACAGTCTGTGTACCGAATGTTCACGGCTGCTGGTAATCCAGACGAAGCTTGTGCACACTAACTGCCCGGGTTACCGCTGTCTCTGCCCGGGGCCATGCGTGGGTTGATAGAAAGGAGAGCCGCCCACCCGGCGACCCACTACTGCAGCCAGGTGGTCCTTGGTCAGCCCCGCTGACTGCTCTCCTTATGCACAACTGGGAGCCAGAGACCTCTCCCACGTGGTCTCACTTAAACTTCTGCGAGACTCTGTGCATCTCCACTTAGTCTGGAAGCTTCTCATTTAGGAGGAACCGTGTGTGGAGCAGCTGCCTCAAGCCCAGCCTTTGAAGACAAGACAGGCCTGGGTCCAGGCTTGGGCTCAGCCACCTCTTGGCCGGAGATGGCCGTTGGGGAAGTTATTTAGACATCTCCCTACGATCGGAGTGTTCGCGTCTGTGAAGGGCTGTAGCAGGTATCACAGGAGATCATGTGCTGTACGGGTGAGACGTCTTTCCCACAGCAGGCTTGCATTATTATTTTAAGAGTTAGAAAACAAAAATAACGATGGTGACCATTCAAAATGAACTGCTACTGTCTGTTAGGTCCTTGTAAGAGCTGTACTCCAGAACAAATGGCGAGACACTGTATTTGTGCCCGACTATCAGATAAGAAACCTAACACCTGGAGGTGTCAGAGGGGCCTTGGTCCTGACTCTTGAGTTGTGGCTGCCTGGCCGGGTGACGTTGAACAAGTCACTTGAACTGTCCAAACACTGGATTACTGGCGTATAAAATAGAGATTTAAACGTGTCTTTCACAAGGCATTGTGCCTTGTGCCCAGCGAGTACTCGACAAATATTTTAAAGTAAATAAATCCATCTTCAAATGCAGTGCAAGTGGTTAAGTATGAGATGAATGTTTACATCGTCTCTTTGGTCAATGTCATTTTCTCTGTGACTTCTATCCTGACCACCCTATTTTTTTTTTTATTTCGGCATATTATGGGGGTACAGATTTTAAGGTTTCAATAAATGCCTGACCACCCTATTTTAAATCATGCCCCAGCTAGACCTTTACCTTCTGATTCCTCTCCCAATTTTACAATTTACTTTTTATGCTTCCTCTTTATTCCGCAACCCCCTCCCCGGATTAGAATATAAGCTCCAGCCCCCTGTTGTGTCCCATAAATCTGGAACATTATGGATGTTTGATAACGTGTGTTGAATAAATAAACCAACGAATGAATCACTGCAAAGTCCTCGTATATCTTTCTCCTCTCTGCTGTATCTCTGGAATACAAAATTGGTTTTGCGGCAACTGTGTGTGTGTGTCAACATGGAGAGTCAATGTCTTTAAACAAACATCTATCTCCTTAATTGTGCAGAGGAAGTGGGAAAAACCCTGCCAGCATGTAACACCTGTGTCAACTGCAACACAAGGACTGAACATAATACAACAAAAACTTCGTTGTAACAGAGGAAAAAAAAAAGCGCCCCGTTTTCTCTACGGGAAGCCCGGGATGATGCTGGAAGATGGAATTGCTCAGCCTGAGGAGTTGCATTGGGTGCTGGGAGCACAGGGCTTGCTGCTGAGTTGCCCGCGGTACAAACACACGCAGAGAAAGCGGGAATGAGAAGCAGGGACGCAAGAACCAGGAAGCGATAATCACATTATACGTGACCTATTTGGTGACCTCAGACCTTCTGGAGCTCGAGAGAGAAGTACTGAAGGAATCCCAGGGGATCGAGACAGGCGAAGGCATCCTGTGTCCATCAGTTTTCCTCTTGGGACGTAAAAGGTGAACACGGGCTTTAAGAAGAGGTTCCAATTAGCTTTCTTAGAAAAAAAAAAAAATTTTTTTTTCCTCTCAATTTTCTCCAGCAATTATCTCTCTAGTGTTCGTTTCTTTCCTCTGTTGAAACAGAGTTTCTCATCATTGCCATCACTGTAATAAAACAATTGCATTCGGTGTTTGACCAAAGGCACCGCTAGTAATTATTTTTACGACAGTTTTTCTGAGTCCATACCAATTGGTGTCACCTCTCGTATTTGCCCTTGTGTATTCCTGGCACGGTGACAGAGGGAGTAGCAGAGGGAGTAATTACCTGGGAGCACGGCCAGAGGGACCCTCAGAGAACCTCGCTCCACCGGAATGCATCTTAATGAATAGCCTTTTAATCTTCACCTGTACCTCTTATCACTACTCCCATAACACGAAGCATGCCCTAATTGGGATCATCCTATCAGGCCACGAGATAGAATGCAAAATTATATCAAAAACTGCAAAATAACACCAAATAAGAAGTTTAGTATGCTCCGGAAGTATGACATATGCAAATTTTTCATCCTAAAAGAAAATGATCTTGTCCAGAAGTGGAATAATTGGGCTGCAGTTGTTGAAGTCCTTTGCCTCTGAACTTCTCGCTCTTACACTGCCCTTGCCTTCGATTCATTTGTCCTCGTAAAACTCAGCTGGACTCTCCTCTGCCTATAAATACTGCAACTACTAAGTAAAGCTGCATCATCATATTAGTTGTTAGAAACAAGACCTGGGAGGATCTGTTTATTTCTGCAGTGCCTGTCGGTTCTCACTTGATAACTGTACTGGTGTCCAGGTGTCCCTTAAACACCAGGTGTACCTAAACACATGTTTAAGGTACATCTGTCATCTATGATCTAAGTCTCTAGGCAATAGAGGGAGGATTTTGTTTGTTTGTTTATTAAGAAACACTCAATTTCCTTGCATATGGATTTCATTCGAGGGTTTGTTATTTTAGAAGTGGCATCATGCACTTTTCTGTTTAAGTATCCTAATAGAAAAATTAAACCAAAAAGAATAAAAATGCATTGATCTGGAATCTTGGGTTTTTTTACCCCCTCACAAGCAATGATATTTAATGATCTGTTAAAATGGGGTTTTCTGAAGGGTTTTTTATTATGCATACGCAGCAGGGCTTGCTTCAGAATGGCTTCTCTTGCGACGAGGAATAGAGAACAGATGTGATGGACCAGAGCACATCTCTGAGAATAAGAGAATATGAGATTCAGAATTTCTGTTCAAAGGCAAGATACCCCCTAGGGAATATCAGGTTCAAATATAATTTTCATCTCTTTGATTTCACCCTTTGAACTAGTAAACATTTTATTTTATGGACTTCAGAGGAAGGTCACCTCTCCCCTTCTTTTGCCATATACATAATTTTTTCTCTCTCTGTATTCCTCTCCCCATAGATACAGACAAAGGTAGATACAGATATAGTATTCATACCAGTATTTTATTTGAGGGTTTGTTATATTAGAAGTGGCATTAGAAGTACCAGATACAGATATAGCATACATACCAGTAATCATTGAGCTTTATCTATTTGCTAGACATTGTTATGGGTTCCTTATACAGATTTTTATTTTGCCTCTAATCACTCAGCTCTCTGTGTGTAGATATTTTGAGGAATGGTGGGACTGGAACTGACATGGGCAACTTAGTGGGGAAAACAAAATAAAAAAATGTAAGCTTGGCCGGGCGCTGTGGCTCACGCCTGTAATCCTAGCTCTTGGGAGGCCGAGGCGGGCGGATTG
This sequence comes from Microcebus murinus, assembly GCF_040939455.1. Taxonomy (NCBI): domain Eukaryota; kingdom Metazoa; phylum Chordata; class Mammalia; order Primates; family Cheirogaleidae; genus Microcebus; species Microcebus murinus. The sequence continues at coordinate 19,978,541 of NC_134129.1, read as the reverse complement.
CTCAAGGTCAGGAGTTCAAAACCAGCCTGAGCAAGAGCGAGACCCTGTCTCTACTATAAATAGAAAGAAATCAATTGGCCAACTGATATATATATATAAAAAATTAGCCGGGCATGGTGGCACATGCCTGTAGTCCCAGCTACTTGGGAGGCTGAGGCAGAAGGATCACTTGAGCCCAGGAGTTTGAGGTTGCTGTGAGCTAGACTGACGCCACGGCACTCACTCTAGCCTGGGCAACAAAGCGAGACTCTGTCTCAAAAAAAAAAAAAAAAAAAAAAATGTAAGCTTGTGAATGAAAAGCAAAAAAAAAAAAAAAAAAAAAAAACAAACCCAAAATAACTATAAAGATAGAGGCACATTAAGGTGTCTGGACAGATTGAGGCAGTACAGATGTAAAGTTAGCTGGCTATAAAAAAGCTACACTACGGAGAACCATGGAGATTATGGCGTTCTGACAAAATAACTCCCTGAGTTGAAAGTGGCTGTGAGTCCTAGACAGGAAGAGATGGCAGATAAAAAACAGGGCTCTAACAGAGAGACCAGAAGGCAAATTAACATCTCTGAACTCAATTTGAGACCTTCTCATTTGAATGCCCGACATATATTTTTTTCTGGTCATTGTGCAAATATTTTAACAGTTAAACACATCATTATCTCTTAGCTTTCCATCACAATTCTTCCCCTGAAAGTGTATTCTGTCTCCTTATGGAAGGTTTAAGTGTCCAGTGAATGTGAATCCTTTAAGAGTTTGGGAAGTCAGATGATTATAGTAATGGGCCTTCCCAATTATCTAACTCTACCTAGGGTGTTCCTGTGGCAATATAAACAATACTAAGGCATTTTCCTTTGTCTTATGTATGTACCTTCTATCAGGCACAGAAAAAAAAATTTTTTTAGAGCAAGAAGATAATCTGGAAACTGTTTTTTATAAAATAATCAAGGAAGAAGTCTAATCAAATGAGGTTATCCATGTAAGCAATTAATAAATTACAAAGCAGTTTATTATAAAAGCAAGTGGTTGTTTTACTGTTTTTTTTTTTTCATTATTTCTGACTGACTCTAAAAACACCAGAATGAGTGAAATGTGCAACGTTTGGGGGATTGGTCACGCTTGAAGCTTTGACTCGAGGAGGGAGGGGGAGCAAAGGGCAATATACGTAACCTTAACATTTGTACCCCCATAATATGCTGAAATAAAAAAAAAAAAACCACCTACCCGCTATGCATTTTGATAATCACATAGGCTTTTTTTTTTTTTTTTTTTTTTGTTTTTTTTTAATGACTGCCCCCTGCCCCACAAAACTCCAGTCAAATGTGATAAATGAATTCGGGAAGAAGAGCTTCCTGAGTGGGAAAGTAAGAAAGGGGGGTGGGAAATCAGTTCCTTGTGAAAACAGAGAGATGGGGGCCAACCACATTTCTAACAGGAAGGCAGGAAGGAGGGGACCGCTCTTTCCTCTTTTAAAATATGCCTGGAGGCCTGGAGCCAGGCACTCAGCAGTTCTATCTCTAGGGGAGTTTCTGCTTCGAGTTGGAAGACAGACAGACCCAGGAAAGTCGCTCTCCGAAGGTGGGCGGACAGCCCACGTCACCGTCAGGTGACATGCCTACTCTCATACATTTACCCCTTTTTCCCTTGAGAGTTTGAGTCCTGAGCACCAATACTCATTTGCTAACTGCTTATGTGTTGAGGCCCAGGACATAACACCCCAAAATATGACTGTGGGAGGTCAGGATGTACCACCCCAAAATGTACTTTTTTGGGGAATATCGATTATTTTGAGCTGGTTATTTTAAGAAACCTTCAGACACAGAAGGAGCTCTCTGAGAACCCTCCCCTTTTACGAAGAACAGTTCCATTAGTAAAGGTATCTATCCCAAGAAGAGAACAACTCCCAGACAACTTCTATCGTCTGAGAGATTTTTTTTTTATCTGCGTAACAATGCAACTGTCATCGACATTTCTTCCCCTCTCCTCCCATGATTTGGTGCCAACACCTCTTGGCAGCCCCAAGCTCTCTGTAGCTCAGCGTCCCTTATAAGCTTCAATCATCTGGCCCTTCTTTGAGCCTCATATTTTATGAGACTCCTATATGTATTTACATAATTAAAATTATTATTCTCGAGTTAATCCGTGTTATGTCAATTCAATTTGTGGCCCACCCAAGGAAGCTAGGAAGCCACTTTTCCCTCCTCTACTCATGTGAACTCCTTAGCTCCCACTTGCTTTACTTTGCCATTCCTCTCTCAAGTATACAAAATGCAATGTCCTCTATACTAAAGGTCTTCCCGATTCTGCATAAAAAGAAAACCACGCATGTTAATGACCTACACATATAACAATAATAATAACAATGACATAGAGCTTAGTGTTTTACCAGCATAAAACTAAATCTATAGCAAACTCTTTAATAAATAAAATAACAAAACACCATGACCCGGAGAGAAAAATATGCTTCGCTTTTTAAGTACTTTTTTAATTTAAAAAATACAGATGGTGACAATTCTATTTTAAATAAAATTTATATAAAGATCAAATTCTTGATATATTTAAACGCTAATAACATTCTTTTTAAAATTGTTTATAGTTTTTTATAGGGAGAATGTTGTCAGTTTTAATGGAAAGTTAAGGGCATTTAAATTTCACATTTCTACATTCTAATTATGATATTTAATTGGGAGGTCAATAAGTTAAATCCCTAATTCAGAATTCTTCGGAGATTTAACAGAAAAGGTTGCATGGAATTGATCATGAATTTTAGCCAAGGTCTGTTTTTTTTTTGTTTTTTTTTTTTTTGAGACAGAGTCTCACTTTGTTGCCCAGGCTAGAGTGAGTGCCGTGGCGGCGTCAGCCTGGCTCACAGCAACCTCAATCTCCGGGGCTCAGCGATCCTACTGCCTTAGCCTCCCGAGTAGCTGGGACTACAGGCATGCGCCACCATGCCCAGCTAATTTTTTTGTATATATATATTTTTAGTTGGTCAATTAATTTATTTCTATTTTTGGTAGAGACGGGGTCTCGCTCAGGCTGGTTTCGAACTCCTGACCTTGAGCAATCCGCCCGCCTTGGCCTCCCAAAGTGCTAGGAGTACAGGCGTGAGCCACCACGCCCGGCCTTCCAAGGTCTGTTTTGAGAACTGGTATCTTTCCCAATTTTTAACACCTTGTTAACCTTACGCAGAGATTTAATGAATCCCAAAATTGTACAATACAAAAGGGGCTTTTGGAAACCAGTAGACCAATATTAACCACACCTGAAAGGAAAGAACTCACACATGTGAAAAGAGCAGGGTGTCTGTCCAAACAGGTAGGTCTTTCTTAGATCATAAGACCAGAACCAGGTCCCCTGTGCAGTGCTATGTTTTATTAGAAGCTTTAAAGTCACCTAAAGGCTGATACCATGGTAAGGTGCAGAAAGAAGCCACTGCTAACACTCACTGAAGCCAAAAGGCATGTTCAGTTTTTATAGAAAGAGACTCTGAATGAAGGAAAATAGTGAGAAGAGAAAATTACTGTTTATGAAAACTATCTCTGCTGTTAAATTTTTTTCTGAGTGACAACCCTAAACTTGAGTTTAGGACAATAAAGACTTCACTATGTTATAGAGATAATCAGTATATACATCTTACAGTTTCACCATTTCTATTTGCTAATTAATTCATCCAATATGAGTGGATATGTTTGCACGTTGCCTTTTCACCTTTTATCACTTCACACAGAAAGCAGATATATTAAATCTCACTGTGATGTCATTACCAGGCTTTTCTAGGATTAAAAGGTAAACAACAGCTACAGTCATAAGGTCAACTAAGATCCTATTTTCTAACCCAACAAAGTGGAAAGCACTAGCCCAATAAAGTCGAAGGCGTAGCTAATCCAATACCCTTAACCCATTAAAGTAAAAGGCACTGTTATCATAATTATTGGAGATAATCCTAATACTCCCAAATGAATAGGAGGTAGGAGGTGTGGTGGTTTGAAGGGTTGTGGGGAAAAATGGAAACCATACACCCGCTGCAATTGTGATTTTTCACGTTAGGATGACACAAGTTAAAAACAATATTTCCCTCTATTGGAAAACAAAACCTGTGTGTCACAAGTCTAATCCTGAGAACACCTGAAGAAAAAAAACTAAAGGCTCATGGACAGGACGACAATTTTGGCACAAAGCATAAGCCGCCATATCAGGGAGACACCTGGGTCACCTGAGTGCCTGGTGTCCTGGACCGTCACTCAGAGAGTTAAGAAAAACTGTGGCTGCCACTTCTCTCCCACCTTCGTAATCTCATGCAAAACATTTCTTGCGTGCAAGGCTAACCTGGAACTATACACAGAGGGGATTTGGGGGGATTCTCTCTTACTGGATCAAGCACAAAGGCACTACACCTGCCTACCAGGCAAAGAGAGTAGGGAAGAGCAAGACGGAAAGAAGGGGACGCAAAAACCACCGGAAACACAGAGGAGCTTGAGGATTTTTAGGAAATAACAGCGGCAATAACTGGCTAAGATTGGATAAGGTGAAGAGTGGCCTTGATATTAGGTTAGAGAAGTGCGTAAGACACTAATCATGGATGTCCTGGTAAGTTATAACACAGAGTATGGATTTATTCCAAATCTAATAGGAAATCATTGAACGGTTTTAACCAGAAAAGTAATGGGTTTAATTATGTAGAGAATGCAAGGAGGGCAGTGTGGGAAGCAGGAGTGTTTTGCAGTAATCCAGATGAAAAGTCATGGTAGGGAGAAATAGATGAATTTTTAAGAATGCAATTCAAAGGCAGTACGTGAGTGTCTAAAGACTTAGAGTCCCTTCTTCCCCCAAATTGTATTTATGTCCCTAAGGAAGGGGACAGGGTGGCTCATAGGATTTCTGTTTCTAGCAACTGCACAGACAGCAAAAGAATATGATGAAGCTAGAGACCACTGGAAGATCACAGTTTGTGGGGCAGGAAGAAGGGAGATCAAATGTGGCCTTTTCAACCTGCTCTTTTTGAGATGCCATTGGGACATCCAGGTGTAGAAGGGTTAAATAAGTTGTTCAAAATCATAAACGCTTCTAATTTAACGGCATGATTATTTTCCATTCGCTCAAGCTTAACAGACACTCTGAGAGAATCTGAACCTTTGTTGAGAACTCTTCCTCACTCTCCACAGTCAAGTCAAAATTTATCCAATTAATTAAATATTTAACCGAGCACTTACTGTGTT